>NC_041388.1:133240494-133347978 GCF_002162155.2 Triticum dicoccoides | reverse complement strand
AGCGGCACGGGCGACTGGGCAGAGCCAGCAGCCGGCCCAGGCGGGGAGCCGGACGCGGCACAAACCGGCGGCCGGGTCGTGGCAGAAGCCGACAGCCGAGTTGCGGGGGAGCCAGCCAGCGTGGGAGCCGGCCGGCCGGGTTGCAGGGGAGCCGGCAGGCGGCGGGGCCGGCCGTCCGGGTTGGAGCCGCACGCGCGCGGACCTGGAGGCGCAGCATGAGGGAGTGGCCGGAGTGGCGGGGTGGGGCCAGCTCGTATGGAGCCGGCGCGACGCTGGCTCGCAGAAGCCGGAGGAGCGGGACGCCGGATGGGCCGGGTCGCGGAAGCCGGACGGTGCGAGGCGGTAGTCGGCTAGAGATGAGCGGGACGCCGGACGGGGCCGGGTCATGCACGGGGATGCGGGCGGAGGAGCCGGACCTGGTGGAGGCGAGGTGGGGCACTGGAGTCGGATGGCGAGCCGTGGTGCTGCGGAAGCAAGGCTTGCGCGGATTAGCATGACGGGTGAGGATGTGGCGCAGGCGGCAGAGGTGCACAGGGCCGGGATGCGGGCGCGAGCCGGCGTGGCCGGGTCGTGGCCGAGTCGGAGGAGAGCGGAGGCTCCGAGGAGAAGCCAGCCGCAGAGGCCGTTGCGGCAGCTGCAGGGGATGCCGGCTGCGGCGCGGCAGCCGGCGTCGTGTTGTGCACGGGCGCGGGGAGCCGGCCAGGAGTGTGACGATGCAGGTGACGTTGTGGTACTGTGGACAACGACGCAATACTGCTGCTGATGATGAGCACTGCAGATGAACAGTGCGCGCCTACGCAGCGACAGTGGACGGGGGATGGCCGTCGCATCCACGGTGTCCGATGGGTCGTAGCGACGGGACACGGCGGTTGACTTCGTGGCGAGCGGTGGCGCACGCACAGAACCCATAACGAGGTTGAGCGCGAGGCGAAGCGCAGTAGCGGGGAGGTTAGGCTGCAGCGCGGCCACGGCGGGAAGGCGGAGGCGCGCGACTGCGGTGCAGTGGTACGGAAAAGCAGCAGTGGCAGGGCTACGGCAGAAAGCAGTGGCAAGCAGCGTCGCCAGGATGAGCTGCGGTAGCAACGGGAAACCACAGAGGGGCAGGCGTGAAGGGGTCCAGGCCGGAGCGAAGCTGGAGCGGCGCGCGGAGGCGGGGCAGCTGGCCGGAGTGAGGAAGCGCGGCCGCGGACGGAGCAGCCAGAGCATGTGTCACGTACGAGCGGTGTCCGGCCATTATCTGGGGACTATCCGGTGAATATCCGGTGAATATCTGGGTAATATATGGTTTGTGTCCGGGTAGCATCTGGCTAGTGTATGGCTATGCTTTGACCATTGTTGACTCACATCTTACTAGCTTGTAGAGATGAAATATGGAGGAGCAAAGGCACGCTCCGACCAGAGCAAGGCGCAGAGCGGAGGGGAGCAAACGCGAGCGGCGCGTGGGTGGCCACGGCCGACCGAAACGAGGCCCCGTGCGCGGCACGTGCGCTGACGGACGGTCGGCATTGCGGTGGAGGTGAAGAAGGCAAGGCCGATGGCGAGGTCACGCCGCCCCTCACGGCCATTCCGGGGGCATGTGGATGTCGAGCCCCCGACCGCTATCGGAGAGGCGGCGCGACGCCGCGATGATGAAGACGAAGATGGTCCCGCCCGGACGGCGAAACCAGTAGGAGCGTGGTAGCATAGTAGTAGTACCGCCCCACGGTGGGCGCCAACTGTCGTGGTATTCTCACGGGGGGCTTGCGAGTCGACAGATGCCACAAGGGCTTAGTGTGAGGGTAAGACTGCTGCTGATAGGACCGGGAGCGGGTATGCAAGTAGCACGCGCTAGTTTACCCAGGTTCGGGGCTCCCTGAAGAGATAACACCCCTACTCCTGCATGTCTGAGTATATATCTGGGGTGTGCATCGAGCAGTACAAAGTGCTCCTGGAGCTGTATCTGGGATCAGTGTCATGGGCATCTGACTCTGTATATGTGTGCGTCCGGAGTGAGCATGCATGCTCTAGTGGCCAAGCATGGCCGTGGGGGAGTGTGTAGCCGTGGGAGTCCATCCTCCTGGATGGATGGATGAGGCCTCCTTTTATAGTGTGTAGCTAGCTTAATGTGTAAGCTAGCTAGTGGCATGGGTGGTAGTGGCTTTGGTTGTAAGCTACCTTGGGTAGCTTACAAGCCAAGCTATGTAGGCATGGCTAGTGGCATGGTGCATGTCATGCTTGTCTCTTGGGGTACTTTATAAATCAGTACCCAGGGGACATGATACACGGTAGATGACGTCGCGGTATGGTCGTCCCGTCGGTGTCTTGTCGGTGTTGGGCCGGGCTGCAGTCGGCAGCCGGTTGGTTGGCGCAGTCGGCAGCCGGCTGGTCGGCTCAATCGGCAGCCAGCAGCCGGCCGGGCAGAGCAGTCAGATGGGGAGCCGACAAGAGCAGCCGGGCAGTCGGACTGAGGGGCTTCGCTAGCCCCGATGTCTTGAAATAGTGTCTTGCCGTCTTCGGGGTACCCGTGGTCAATTACTCCGTCAAAAACAATCAATGGGTGTGAAGTCCCATCAATGCCATCGGCAAGTTGAGTGTAGACCGTAACCCTGTATCATAACTCTTACTCGTCGAAGAAATATTTGCTACACGATACGTTACAGCCGTGTAGGTCAGTACATTGAATGTACCGGCAAGATCACAATACGGGAAAACAAATGATAAATTGTACTATATGCAATATGGCTTTGTGGCTCTGTATCTGAGTTTTGTTTGCACAAAAGCTGGTTTTTTATTTTCCCTACATCAAAGGAATATTAGGAATCTATACTACCAAATTTCCTATCATGACATGGTCCCGCCAACCGATGTCTCATAGCCCAAAATCATCATAAGTTGCCCACAATTAAGTTATCAGTCCGGTGTTGAGAGTTCCGAGATAGATCCAAGTCCAGAGGCTCAAATTGTCCGTAACCGGGGACACAGCTAATCGATTAGGTTTTAACGCTCTGCAGAGGTTTGTACACTTTACCCGTAAGATTCAATCCCTCCCCTTTCGTCCTTGCACTTCATGATATTTGAGAACAGGACAATCGAAACATGGTCTTCCGAAGAGTTCCTCTGACCACTATCCGGTGCTCATCCAATCCTACCGTAGTTCTACATCTGCTAGCACCGTCCCAGCCAGAGTCACAACTAAGGTCAACCAAGCCAGAGCCCATAGTGACTTGCGGTTGCACAGGTAAGCTTCCAGGCATGAAGTATTTTTCCGTCTCTTTGAGTCTGGGTGAAGCTTTCCGCAAGATGTCATGGCGCTTCTCCATGCATCCCGGCCAACCACTAGTTTCTCCAGGGTGCCCGTCAACCGTCCTTCACCCAGTAGTGTGTATTGAATTCTGGTCTCGAGTCTCGAAATCTTGAGGAGTTCTGAAGATGCAGTCCTTGCCGGTGCCATCATGAAGTTGTCGCCATTGACGTAGAGTCCTCCTTCTTCACACCACTCTCATGCACTCATACCAAACCCCGTCTACTATAGCGTAGCATTAAAACTATATAACGTCCCGGATTTAGTAACAGGGTGATGGGTTTCTACCTTATGCATTTTACTCAACTACAAGATTCAATAACACTACTGGAGGGATTGTTGAAAGGGTGCTACTACATGCAAATAAACATAGGTATGGAAAACATGTTCAAAGTGAACTTGCCTGGTAAGTTGATGAAGATAAATACACTCTAAAAAATAATGACTTGTAGAACTATTCGTCACTCCGTTGGAATCTATATAATCAAACGTAGTATTCAAATAAGCAATGAATTCTAGCAATCAATACTATCAATCAAAAGAACACTCAACTAAATACAATAAATAAAGAAAAAAATGAAATCAAAGAAGACCAAAATAAATATCCAAAGAAAACTTTAAAGAAAACTAGGGAAAACCAATCACACGATCAAACAATAACTTTCATAACCACACTAAATTTATCTAAACAATTTCTTATCAGAAAATAAAATCTATTTCCATTAAAACAACAGAAATAAATTATCTAAAATAATTTCTAGCAAAAATAACTACAATACTAGCTATTACATACACTATATACTAGCTATGCTAAATTGAAATCCTAAACAGTAGCAAAACTAATAAAAATAATTTCTAAAATATGTACTGAAGTCTAACATATGTATATTTTAATCAACAAAACTTTGTGAAAAGAATTAATTAAATCTAAACAAAACTTACTAAGTTACAAGCAAAACAAAACTACATAGAAAACAATACTGTTTTTCACTAAAACCCTAATTGAAATAAACTAAAAATAAATCACTATAATCTACTAGATAGGCAAAAGTCCTAGTGACCAGGAGCAAAAAGAATCAACTTAAAATATACTTTCAAACTCAAGTTATGGCCAAAATAGTGTTTAAGGCAAATTCATGCAAATTCTAACTACAACTACTCAAAATTTAAATCCAAGTACACAAACAGAAACTTCAACAAATTTATGACACAGTGCAAAAAGAATCAATCAATTTGGATCTAAAACGTAAAAGTTATAAGCAATATAAAATCAGAACTATTCTGTTTTTTAAACAGAAATGAAAAAAAACAATCGGGCACTAGCTACGTGGCCTACTGCTATCGGGCTAAACAGGTGGGCGTTCGGTAACTAAACTGCGCCCGGGTGATACTTAACAAAACCGTGCATGCACGTTTAATAAAAACAAACCGGCGAGATGGTTCGATCTAAACAGATAATAAACCGTACTAAACCGATCTATATAGAAAAAACCTAACTATTCGATAGATCTAATCTAGAGCGTTGAAATAAGATCGAACGGAGGTGGGGAGTTGGCCGGCTTACAGTGGGGTGGTCGCCGGCGATGCGGCTCAGACGTTGTCGGCGGCGACGCTCCGGTCGTCGGTGATCTCCGGCGAGGGCATGGGTGGACGCAGCGTTCGACGACGAGTCCAGCGGTGGTTGAAGTTGCGGCGTAGGTGGACGGAGGAGATCGACGGCGAGGTCAAGATGGTGTTGGTGTTCGGATGTCGGCGATGTCAGCGCTGTATTGGTTCTTGAGCTCCGGCGAGTGCACGGGAAGTGCGCACGACGACGGCGGTTGCAATGGTGGTGGTAGAGAGGCTTGGGGATGGCTGTAGGGATCAGGGGGACTGCAATGGCGGCGGCGAGCTCAGGCAACTCCGGCGAGCGATTCTGGCAAGATGAGAGAGAGGGCCAGGGGGCTTTAGGGGGGATCAGACAAGGGGCAAGGGGTTTTATAGGGGGAAGCCTTGGAGGAGGGGTTGGGCGAAGGAGATCCGTGATCCCGAGAGATCCGGGATACGGCGGCACAACGAACGGCCACTGGGTTCAGCCTGGCGTCCCGAGCAAGAAGATGAGGAGTGGGGCCCGGCGTCAGTTGCCGCGGGAGAGAGGGGAAAGGGTCGGGTGATCGACGCGTAGTGACTCGAGCGCTCGAGTGGGCCGAGGATGAGAGAGAAGGGAAGGTGGGCCACGGTCCGCTGGATACGGCCGTTTGTTTTTTTATTTTTTTAATAACATACAGTAGGAAAAAAACATAACCAAAAAATACAAATATTATATAGGCACATAATATATCAAAATTTTCAGAAAAATAAGTCCTAAAATATGAACTATTTTTCAGAGACAAATAAAATGCACAAAAAATTTCACAAAAGTCAAACAGTGCTGCTGTTGAAATAAACCCAATAAAAATCATTTTTAAAATACCAAAAATGGTTTCAAATTTATTTTCCTCCAATTTTATATTGCAGGGAATCATTTTACGCTAATTTCCAAATAATTTATTTTTAGAGAAAAATAATTTGAATAAAATCTAAATAACTCCTAAATGGTTTTGAACTTGAATTTCAAACCACTTCCAACTCTATTTCATATAATTTGAAGAAGTCATTTTATCTTCTCTCATGAAAATCATTGAGTTGCATAAATCTTCTGAATTTGAAATATGTCCAAATGGAATTCAAACCTTTTCAAAACCCTTTTCATTTTTTAAATGAAAGAAGTCATATTATCCTCACTCTAGGGTTTTGTGATGAAATGAATTTGAATTCCTAGGGATCAAAATGCAAGGTGAAATTTTTGGGAAAGTCATTTCATTCCCTCTCATTAAACTCTCAAAAGTTTCAAATTTCACTCACTTTCAGTCAATCAATCAAGCATTCAATCAAACAAACAAACACAAATGTTTATTTAATATAACATTCCAAAATTTAGAATTTTGGGATGTTACAAACCTGCCACACTTAAAATGAATCTCATCCTCGAGATTCGAAGAGGCTACAAAGAAAAGGTTAGGGTTTGGGGGTCTTCCAGCAAATCCATTGATCGATATGGTCTAGTGTGCTACGACACTGTAAAGCAATGCTATGGTTCTAACAAAATTCATGTACTCCATCCTTTCGGTTGACGGTGTCGGTCTTCTCATATTCTCCGGAATAACTCTTTCACTGGTGCTCTCCTAGTAGGGGCATGACCTTTTCCCAAAATCTTGTGTCCTCTCAATCCTGGTGAGGTTCTTCCGAAGAGTGGGTCTTCATATCTGACATGTCTGTCGTCAATACCAAGAAACTATCGGAACCTCCTGGCGGTCAACAATTTATGGCTTCTCCTGCAGGAAAAATGGCCGGGGTTGAATCTCACCGGATATCCTACGATTGGCATCGGTTGCCTGTAAAGGGTTCCATCATCCTACCATTCTATCGTTTTATGGCTTGACGTGTTGACCCACTTCTAAGGTTTTCAAGGCTCTCTGATTTTCCATCAACATATGATAGTTCATGATAGAAGTCTCCGGTATGGGGGCCAATCCATCTCGTACTTGAACCATTACTACATATGCAGACATCGAATCACATATTCTAACACTTGGGCATACTCACAAGCATTGCAGAATTTCTCTTGTCGATGAACTGAGTTTGAATAAATCCATTGTTTTCTGCAAGCTGAACAAGACATCTAATGTTTCTTCACAACTCTCGGGTTTTCGTATCCTCCTAAAAATGTCGGCTGATTAACTCAGGGTTTTCTTCCAAAATATCTTCCTTCAGCTAGAGTGTGCTTGCTTCTTATTAACTCTTGGGCGTGTGGGTTATGGCCCACTTCAACTCTTGTACAAATTTAACTCATCCTTTCGAGGATTATCATTCTGTATTCCAACATTACATCTCCTTTAAATCCAATAGTACTTCTTCCTTCATACCCTTGTGGCGACGATCATACAAAACTCCAACTTATTTGGTCCAGCTCCCTTCTATGGACCGTCATGAATAACACATTTCTTTCTTCATTGATCCTATGGCTTTACAGAGCACTATCACACCAAAAAAAATTCACTAGTTTATCCATAAATCGTATTATTTTCATATCAAATCTTTTATTACATCCTTAACCATTTTTCGTAAATCCCAATTCCAAAAACTACTTTATTACAAATGCTGCCACCCACATTGTTTGGTATGGTCAGGCATTACTTCCAGCTTTATTAAGTTTTCCTCCTTGAGGATTCTTCAGTCCCATTGGAATTGTGCGACATGCGCCTTGAAATCTTCAATCTTCTGTTTCATCATGGTGGCCTTGAGCTTCATCTCCATCATCTCTACATGCACTTCTCTTAGGTATTCCTGAGTATAACGGAGTCTTGCTTCAAGTATTTCTCCGATCTGGCGTATGGCTTCCATGGCTGCTTCACGAACAACATCGTAGAAAGTTGCTTGTGGTACACGTGAGATGAAAAAGTACTGCCCCATCGTTGTGACGCCCGGATAATTAAGCTACAGTAATTCTCTGCTAATGATGCCACGTCACTTCGATTACTATCGCTAATCTCGTGTTAGTTCGAAACCGATTCAAATTCAAATTCAATTAAAGGCAAATAATTAAAGTTTTCAAACAATGAAACCAAATGTTCAAGGTGGGTTAGATAAATCATGTGTAAATACGATGGAGAACCCAAACCTTGATAAAATGTTTAAGGGCTCTAAACTGAATAAAACAGTAGTGAAAACAATTAAACAAATACCTATTGGATTTTATAAAATATTAAAAATATTTTATTATGGGTTAAGAATTGATGTGACAGCAGTTTGTTTATAAATACTACTTTAGGTACTAGTGGTGATTTTTGTAAAAGCTAAAATTTAAAAGAAACTAGAAATGAAATAGAAAAGAAAATAAGAAAAAGAATCAAAACAGAAACTGAACTAACACACACACACACACACACAAAAGGAAAGAACCCTCGGGCTCCGGCCCAGCAGCCCCCGGCCCAACTGGGCCATGTCCCTGCCAGGCCGGCCCACCCCCATGGCCCCTTAACCCCCCACCCCGACCGGAACCCTAACCGGTCCACTCCCCACGTTCCTCACTCCCCCCCGACCTCTCTCCCTTTCCCCGTCTGGATCGGGGCAGAGGCCCCCGACCCCTCCGCCACGCCGCCGCCGCCCGGCGCCTCCGACCACCCGCTGCTGTCGCCTCGCCTCCTCGCCCCTCCTTCGCACCGCGAGACGCTGCCCGAGGCCTCTGCCCCACCACACCATCGCCGAAGGCTGACACCTCGCCGCGCCGTCGCCGGACCTCGAAGCCTTTGCCAGCTCGTCGGACTGCCGCCTCCTCATCCCCTCCACGCCGGCTGCCCCGAACTTCGCCGACCGAACCCCTGCAGCGGGGGTGAGCTCACCCTGTCCCTTCCCCCCTGTTCCCCTCTCCTGGTTCCTACGGTCGCCGCGCACCACGCGCCCACAGCCGCGCCGGCAGCGCCCTGTTCGCGCCCATCACCGCTCGTGTGCGCCCTGCAAGCAGCATGCTCGCGCCCTGGCTACTCTTGCCTCGTTCGCGCAACCCCCCCGGTGCCGCTGTGACCTCATCGCGGACGGCCCCGCTCTGGCCCGCGCACGTCCGCCTGCATTTGGCCGCGGTCGCCCTTGCCGGCCTCGCCCCGCTGCCATTCCCGCCTCCCGAGGTCGCGCCCGCTCCGGCCGTGCCTGGCCACGGACAGTTGGGCTAGCGCCCCCGCACGCCGGTGCCCACGCCCGCAACGCCCGCACCTGATAAGGCCCCTAGGGCCTATGACAAGGGGGCCCCGCCCCGGAACGTTTTGTAAAATAAAATAAAATAAAATAAAAATGAATTAATAAAATTAATAATTAATTAGTTAATTAATTAAGTTAATTAATCCTGTTTAAATAATCTGATTAACTAGTTAGTTAATTAAACAGTAATTAGATTAGCTAAGTCCTAATTAACTAAACAGTCAATGACAGCTGGGACCCACACGTCAGGTTAACTAGTCAACCCTGTTGATTGCTGACACCAGCAGGACATCATGCTGATGTCATAAATCCATTTTTGAATTAATTTAAATAATTAATTATATCCCAGAAATTAATAAAATCTTTAGAAAATCATATATTTTAATCCGTAACTCGGATTAAATTATTTTCAACATGAAAGTTGCTCAGAACGACGAGATGAATCCGGATACACAGTCCGTTCGTCCGCCACGCACCCCTAACATATCAAACTCGCAACTTTCCCCCTCCGGCTCCTCTGCCCGAAAACGCGAAACTCCGGGAATACTTTCCCGGATGTTTCCCCCCTTCGTCGGTATCACTTACTACCGCGTTAGGGCACACCAAACACCGCGTATTGTCTTGTTACGCTTTGTGATGCTTTGATTGTTCTGTTATTTATTGTGTTTCCTCTCCGTTACTTCTTTCCGATAGACCCCGAGACTGCCGGCGCCCCCAGTTCGACTACGGTTTTGGTGACTCATCCTTCTTGCCAGAGCAACCAGGCAAGCCCCCCCCCTTGATCACCAGATATCGCCTATTCTTCTCTATACTGCTTGCATTAGAGTAGTGTAGCATGTTACTGCTTTCCGTTATTCCTATCCTGATGCATAGCCTGTCCTTGCTACTATTGTTGTTACCATTACCTGCTATCCTACTGCTTAGTATAGGATGCTAGTGTTCCATCAGTGGCCCTACACTCTTGTCCGTCTGCCATGCTATACTACTGGGCCGTGATCACTTCGGGAGGTGATCACGGGCATATACGATATACTTTACATAGTTACATTACCTGTGATACTGTTCGGAGATGGGGGCTGAAGGGGCAGGTGGCTCCATCCCGGTAGAGGTGGGCCTGGGTTCCCGACGGCCCCCGACTGTTACTTTGAGGCGGAGCGGTAGGGCAGGTTGAGACCACCTAGGAGACAGGTGGGCCTGGCCCTGGTCGGCGTTCGCGGATATTTAACACGCTTAACGAGATCTTGGTATTTGATCTGAGTTGGCTACGAGCCTATACGCACTAACCATCTACGCGGGAGTAGTTATGGGTATCCCGGCGTCGTGGTATCAGCCGAAGCCTTCTTGACGTCAGCGACTGAGTGGCGCGCGCCGGGTTGGACTGCGTTAACGCAACTTCCTTTGTAATGGAGGTTGCTAGGTCTGCTCACCGGCCGCGTACGCAACGTGCAGGTGTGCTAAGGGCGATGGGCCCAGACCCCTGTGCGCTTAGGTTTAGACCGGCGTGCTGACCTCTCTGTTATGCCTAGGTGGGGCTGCGACGTGTCGATCTTCTGCGGCCGGGCATGACCCAGGAAAGTGTGTCTGGCCAAATGGGATCAAGCGTGTTGGGTAAGTTGGTGCACCCCTGCAGGGAAGTTAATCTATTCGAATAGCCGTGATCTTCGGTAACAGGACGACTTGGAGTTGTACCTTGACCTTATGACAACTAGAACCGGATACTTAATAAAACACACCCTTCCAAGTTCCACAGACAACCCGGTGATCGCTTTTCCACAGGGCGACGAGGGGAGGATCGCCGGGTAGGATTATGCTACTGCGATGCTACTAGAGATGCTACTTGGAGATGCTACTTGGAGATGCTACTTGGGGGACTTCAATCTACTCTCTTCTACATGCTGCAAGACGGAGGCTGCCAGAAGCGTAGTCTTCGACAGGATTAGCTATCCCCCTCTTATTCTGGCATTCTGCAGTTCAGTCCACCGATATGGCCCTTTACACATATACCCATGCATATGTAGTGTAGCTCCTTGCTTGCGAGTACTTTGGATGAGTACTCACGGTTGCTTTTCTCCCTCTTTTCCCCTTTCCCTTCTACCTGGTTGTCGCAACCAGATGCTGGAGCCCTGGAGCCAGACGCCACCGTCGACGATGATTCCTACTACACTGGAGGTGCCTACTGCTACGTGCAGGCGGCTGACGACGACCATGAGTAGTTTAGGAGGATCCCAGGCAGGAGGCCTGCGCCTCTTTCGATCTGTATCCCAGTTTGTGCTAGCCTTCTTAAGGCAGACTTGTTTAACTTATGTCTGTACTCACATATTGTTGCTTCCGCTGACTCGTCTATGATCGAGCACTTGTATTCGAGCCCTCGAGGCCCCTGGCTTGTATTATGATGCTTGTATGACTTATTTTATTTGTAGAGTTGTGTTGTGATATCTTCCCGTGAGTCCCTGATCTTGATCGTACACGTTTGCGTGTATGATTAGTGTACGATTGAATCAGGGGCGTCACAATCGTTGTTAGGCAAACTCCTTTCATACGGTGGTGGTGTACCTCCACATACCAAAGTTCCACTCCCTTTTGCATGAAGGGGTAGCCTTTGTAGACTGCATCACCTTTAAGGTGAATATGCTTCATCATGTCCTTCAGGATCTTCGAGTAATCATGATCACTTGTCAGGGTCATGATCGTTTCCGGGCCCTTAAGGAAAGACTCATAAAGGGTCATCATCTGCAGTTGTAAAACAAAAATGGTGCTTAGAATAAGGTACATATCTCCTTGGGTACACATTCATATCATCCAAACAAAACTTCAAACTCAATTTCCAACATCCAGTTTATGCATCACAACTCATTTTCTTCCATGTTCACCCAGAATATTAATTTCCAAGATAAAACATAACAACTCCTTAAAGCCTTTCAGCATATGACATATCAACTTTATTGAGTCATGAATTATTACAATCTCTGAGTAATCTATTACATAACTCAACCCCGCATTCTCATGAAAAAGTGTTTTCCTTACTACCCTTATTACTGATATCAACATCTCCACTACTCAGCTCCAGCTTTCTCATGATTTGAACAATCCCTAGCAAAATGTCTTGCTTCCTTGCAACGAATACAAATAACTTCCGGCACGTCTCGAGGCTTCTTGGTGATGGTGCCTGCTCCTTGAGTTCCTTGCTTCCATTTGAGACAACCATTGGCATAATGCCCGATGTCCTTACATTCAAAATAGGTAATATGACTCTTGTCCCTCTTTGCAGAAATTGGGTTGTTCTGAGGGTGTCTTTGTTTTCTCTTCCTGGCTTTCTTTGTTTTGATCAAACGTTCTATTCCCTGTGGATCAAACTCCACTGTTTCTGTCGGGAAGTATCCCAGATACTCTTTTCTTTCCTTGGTGCAATACTGTGAAAAATGTCCTTCTTCTCCACATGAATAACATGCATTGGAGTAAAAATCTGTTGAGGCTTTCTCCATCAGGGTCTTCAACACTTTCCTTAATCACATATTCTTTCATAACTTCTCGAAGGGCTTCTTTCATTCCTTCTTCCTGCTTCTGAATAGTTTGTTGCATCATGGGGTAAATTTGACACTGAGCTGGGTAGTGGGTGGTTCCTTCACACAAGAAGCAAGTCACCTGACTAGTTGGGAATTCCTCAGCTGGGTATTTCCCGTCACAATGAGGGCATCCATCCTTGAGTTCCTCCTGGGTGTGTCCTATTTCTCCGCAAATCTTGCAGGCACAAGGTTTATTTCTTGGGGTATCATGGTGCTTCCGGATAAGACGAGATATTGTCAGAGTCTTCTTGAATTCTTCCCAAGTCCTTGTTCCATTCCATCCCTATATAGCTTGATGCATCTGCCACCATGTTGCAGCACTTCCTTCAAAGTACTGAAGAGCGTACGATACTTCATTCTTCCTTGAAACCAAATTGCTCCCGAAGTGATTCTCCATGTTCTGAATCCATAGTCTGCCTCCGGCTAGGTTTTCGGTCCAGAGAATACCAGTCCTTCTTCATTCACCATCTATTGGATCCAAAGGTTTTGGGATGAGATACGAGAGAAGAGTAGAGCGATATACACATAATACAAACAATAGTTTTCAAAATAGGTTTTATTTGCGGCTGTCAGAAAAACATCAAACAAATGATAGCTCACAAATCGTCGCATCTAACGTAAGTGTATAACAAGGGTTTGGTCCTCTATCGGTCAAATAATTCTTCTGGTTCTTCAAGTCGTTGGAGTCTTCAACTGGTGTAGCTTCAACTCTTCTAATGCATGGTCAATTCCTGTTTACTCTGAAATGGTCATTAGTTTTCCGATATCTTGTACTTCTTGGAGCGGCTTCAGTTGATCCTCCATTTGGTCAAAAGGGAAAGGTGTATATTCTAACTCTTTGAGGTAAGAGAGGATATTTTATAAAATCAAAAAAGATAAGAAGTAAGGGATGTTTTTTTGAAAATAAAATTTTAGAGATTTCCTGTCCATGGGGCTTTCCGATTTCTAGGGTCACGTCCTACAGTCAACTTGTGCTCTGATACCATATCTGTAGCGACTGGACCTTAGACGGTCAAGCCTCTGTGTATCTATGCCATCCCTAGATCAGTATGCTGGCACACACAGTACATCAATGTATATATCAAAGGGCAATGACATGTATAAATAACGTAAAATTGATATATACCTTATAAGTCTCAGCGGAAAACAATCAACGGGTGTGAAGTCCCATCAACGCCATTGGCAAGTTGAGTGTAGACCGTAACCCTGTATCATAACTCTTACTCGTCGAAGAAATATTTGCAACATGATACGTTACAGCCGTGTAGGTCAATACATTGAATGTACCGGCAAGATCACAATACGGGAAAACAAATGATAAATTGTACTATATGCAATATGGCTTTGTGGCTCTGTATCTGAGTTTTGTTTGCACAAAAGCTGGTTTTTTATTTTCCCTACATCAAAGGAATATTAGGAATCTATACTACCGAATTTCCTATCATGACATGGTCCCGCCAACCGATGTCTCATAGCCCAAAATCATCATAAGTTGCCCACAATTAAGTTATCAGTCCGGTGTTGAGAGTTCCGAGATAGATCCAAGTCCAGAGGCTCAAATTGTCCGTAACCGGGGACACGGCTAATCAATTAGGTTTTAACGCTCTACAGAGGTTTGTACACTTTACCCGCAAGATTCAATCCCTCCCCTTTCGTCCTCACACTTCACGATGTTTGAGAATAGGACGATCGAAACATGGTCTTCCGAAGAGTTCCTTTGACCACTGTCCGGTGCTCATCCAATCCTACCGTAGTTCTACATCTGCTAGCACCATCCCAGCCAGAGTCACAACTAAGGTCAACCAAGCCAGAGCCCATAGTGACTTGCGGTTGCACGGGTAAGCTTCCGGGCATGAAGTATTCTTCCGTCTCTTTGAGTCTGGGTGAAGCTTTCCGCCAGATGTCATGGCGCTTCTCCATGCATCCCGGCCAACCACTGGTTTCTCCAGGGTGCCCGTCAACCGTCCTTCACCCAGTAGTGTGTATTGAATTCTGGTCTCGGGTCTCGAAATCTTGAGGAGTCCTGAAGATGCAGTCCTTGCCGGTGCCATCATGAAGTTGTCGCCATTGACGTAGAGTCCTCCTTCTTCACACCACTCTCATGCACTCATACCAAACCCCGTCTACTATACCATAGCATTAAAACTATATAACGTCCCGGGTTTGGTAACAGGGAGATGGGTTTCTACCTCATGCATTCTACTCAACTACAATATTCAATAACACTACTGGAGGGATTGTTGAAAGGGTGCTACTACATGCAAATAAACATAGGTATGGAAAACATGGTCAAAGTGAACTTGCCTGGTAAGTTGATGAAGATAAATACGCTCTAAAAAATAATGACTTGTAGAACTATTCGTCACTCCGTTGGAATCTATATAATCAAACGTAGTATTCACATAAGCAATCAATTCTAGAAATCAATACTATCAATCAAAAGAACACTCAACTAGATACAATAAATAGAGAAAAAATGAAATCAAAGAAGACCAAAATAAATATCCAAAGAAAACTTTAAAGAAAAGTAGGGAAAACCAATCACACTATCAACCAATAACTTTCATAACCACACTAAATTAATCTAAACAATTTCTTAACAGAAAATAAAATCTATTTCCATGAAAACAACAGAAATAAATTATCTAAAATAATTTCTAGCAAAAATAACTACAATACTAGCTACTACATACACTATATACTAGCTATGCTAAACTGAAATCCTAAACATTAGCAAAACTAATAAAAATAATTTCTAAAATTATGCACTGAAGTCTAACATATGTATATTTCAATTAACAAAACTTTGCAAAAAGAATTAATTAAATCTAAACAAAACTTACTAAGTTACAAGCAAAACAAAACTACATAGAAAACAATACTATTTTACACTAAAACCCTAATTTAAATAAACTAAAAATAAATCACTATAATCTACTGGATAGGCAAAAGTCCTAGTGACCTGGAGCAAAAAGAATAAACTTAAAATATACTTTCAAACTCAAGTTATGGCCGAAATAGTGTTTAAGGCAAATTCATTCAAATTCAATCTACAACTACTCAGAATTTAAATCCAAGTACACAAACGGAAACTTCAACAAATTTGTGACACAGTGCAAAAAGAATCAATCAATTTGGATCTAAAACGTAAAAGTTATAAGCAATATAAAATCAGAACTATTCTATTTTTAAAACAGAAATGAAAAAAATCGGGCACTAGCTACGTGGCCTACTGCTATCGGGCTAAATAGGTGGGCGTTCGGTAACTAAACTGCGCCCGGGCGATACTTAACAAAACCGTGCATGCACGTTTAATAAAAAGAAACCGGTGAGACGGTTCGATCTAAACAGATAATAAACCGTACTAAACCGATCTATATAGAAAAAACCTAACTATTCGATAGATCTAATCTAGAGCGTTGAAATAAGATCGAACGGAGGTGGGGAGTTGGCCGGCTTACAGTGGGGTGGTCGCCGGCGATGCGGCTTAGATGTCGTTGGCGGCGACGCTCCGGTCATCGGTGATCTCCGGCGAGGGCACGGGTGGACGCGGCGTTCGACGACGAGTCCAGCGGTGGTCGAAGTTGTGGCGTAGGTGGACGCAGGAGGTCGGCGGTGAGGTCGGGACGGTGTTGTCATTCGGGGGTCGGCGGTGTCGGCGCTCTAGTGGTCCTAGAGCTCCGGCGAGTGCACGGGAAGTGCACACGATGACGGCGGTTGCAATGGTGGTGGTAGAGAGGCTTGGGGATGGCTGCAGGGATCAGGGGGACTGCAATGGCGGCGGCGAGCTCGGGCAACTCCGGCGAGGGATTCTGGCAAGATGAGAGAGAGGGCCAGGGGGCTTTAGGGGGGATCGGATGAGGGGCAACGGGTTTTATTGGGGGAAGCCTTGGAGGAGGGGTTGGGCGAAGGAGATCCGCGATCCCGAGAGATCCGGGATACGGCGACGCGACGAACGGCCACTGGGTTCGGCCCGGCATCCCGAGCAAGAAGATGAGGAGTGGGGCCCGGCGTTAGTGACCGCGGGAAAGAGGGGAAAGGGTCGGGCGATCGACATGTAGCGACTCGAGCGCTCGATTGGGCCGAGGATGAGAGAGAAGGGGAGGTGGGCCAGGTCCGCTGGCTATGGCCGTTTTTTATAACATATAGTAGGAAAAAAACATAACCAAAAAATAAAAATATTATATAGGCATATAATATATCAAAATATTCAGAAAAATAAGTCCTAAATGAACTATTTTTTAGAGACAAATAAAATACACAAAAAATTTCACAAAAGTCAAACTGTGCTGCTGTTGAAATAAACCCAATAAAAATCATTTTTAAAATACCAAAAATGGTTTCAAATTTATTTTCCTCCAATTTTATATTGTAGGGAATCATTTTACCCAAATTTCCAAATAATTTATTTTCAGATAAAAATTAATTTGAATAAAATCCAAATAACTCCTAAATGGTTTTGAACTTTAATTTCAAACCACTTCCAACTCTATTTCATATAATTTGAAGAAGTCATTTTATCTTCTCGCATGAAAATCATTGAGTTGCATAAAGCTTCTGAATTTGAAATATGTCCAAATGGAATTCAAACCTTTTCAAAACCCTTTTCATTTTTAAATTAAAGAAGTCATATTATCCTCACTCTAGGGTTTTGTGATGAAATGAATTTGAATTCCTGGGGGGATCAAAATGCAAGGTGAAAGTTTTGGGAAAGTCATTTCATTCCCTCTCATTAAACTCTCAAAAGTTTTAAATTTCACTCACTTTCAGTCAATCAATCAAGCATTCAATCAAAAAAACAAACACAAATATTTATTTCATACAACATTCCAAAATTTAGAATTTTGGGATGTTACACATTATCAACTCTGCATCTTTTGGCTTCAATATTATGAATATGTGTATCACTACTATCGAGATTCAATAAGAATAGACCACTCTTCAAGGGTGCATGACCATAAAAGATATTATTCATATAAATAGAACAACCATTATTCTCTGATTTAAATGAATAACCGTCTCGCATCAAACAAGATCAAGATATAATGTTCATGCTCAGCGCTGGCACCAAATAACAATTATTCAGGTCTAAAACTAACCCCGAAGGTAGATGTAGAGGTAGCGTGCCGACTGCGATCACATCGACTTTGGAACCATTTCCCACGCGCATCGTCACCTCGTTCTTAGCGAATCTTCACTTAATTTGTAGCCCTTGTTTTGAGTTGCAAATATTAGCAACAGAACTAGTATCAAATACCCAGGTGTTACTGCGAGCATTAGTAAGGTACACATCAATAACATGTATATCATATATACCTTTGTTCACCTTGCCATCCTTCTTATCCGCCAAATACTTGGGACAGTTCCGCTTCTAGTGACCAGTCTGCTTGCAGTAGAAGCACTCAGTCTCAGGCTTAGGTCCAGACTTGGGTTTCTTCTCTTGAGCAGCAACTTGTTTGCTGTTCTTCTTGAAGTTTCCCTTCTTCTACCCTTTGCCCTTTTTCTTGAAACTGGTGGTCTTATTGACCATCAACACTTGATGCTCCTTCTTGATTTCTACCTCCGCAGCCTTTAGCATTGCGAAGAGCTCAGGAATCGTCTTATCCATCCCTTGCATGTTATAGTTCATCATGAAGCTCTTGTAGCTTGGTGGCAGTGATTGAAGAATTCTGTCAATGACGCTATCATCCGGAAGATTAACTCCCAGTTGAGTCAAGTGATTGCAGTACCCAGACATTCTGAGTATATGCTCGCTGGCAGAACTATTCTCCTCCATCTTGCAGCTGTAGAACTTATCGGAGACTTCATATCTCTCAATCCGTACATTTGCTTGAAATATGTACATCAACTCCTGGAACATCTCATATGCTCCATGACGTTCAAAACATCGTTGAAGTCCCGGTTCTAAGCCGTAAAGCATGGCACACTGAACTATCGAGTAGTCATCAACACGTGACTGCCAGGCATTCACAATGTATGCAGTTGCTGGCGCAGGTGGTACACCTAGCGGTGCTTCCAGGACGTAATTCTTCTGTGCATCAATGAGGATAATCCTCAAGTTACGGACCCAGTCCGTGTAATTGCTACCATCATCTTTCAACTTTGCTTTCTCAAGGAACACATTAAAATTTAAAGGAACAACAACATGAGCCATCTATCTACAATCAACATAGACAAGCAAGAAACTATCAGCTACTAAGTTCATGACAAATTTAAGTTCAATTAATCATATTACTTAAGAACTCCCACTTAGATAGACATCCCTCTAATCTTCTAAGTGATCACGTGATCCATATCAACTAAACCATGTCCGATCATCACGTGAGATGGAGTAGTTTAAATGGTGAACATCACTATGTTGATCATATCTACTATATGATTCACGCTCGACCTTTCGGTCTCCGTGTTCCGAGGCCATATCTGTTATATGCTAGGCTCGTCAAGTTTAACCTGAGTATTCCGTGTGTGCAACTGTTTTGCATCCATTGTATTTGAACATAGAGCCTATCACACCCGATCATCACGTGGTGTCTCAGCACGAAGAACTTTCGCAACGGTGCATACTCAGGGAGAACACTTATATCTTGATAATTTAGTGAGAGATCATCTTATAATGCTACCGTCAATCAAAGCAAGCTAAGATGCATAAAAGATAAAGATCACATGCAATCAATATAAATGATATGATATGGCCATCATCTTCTTGTGCTTGTGATCTCCATCTCCGAAGCACCGTCATGATCACCATCATCACCGGCGCGACACCTTGATCTCCATAGTAGCATCGTTGTCGTCTCGCCAACTTATGCTTCTACGACTATCACTACCGCTTAGTGATAAAGTAAAGCATTACAGGGCGTTTGCATTGCATACAATAAAGCGACAACCATATGGCTCCTGCCAGTTGCCGATAACTCGGTTACAAAACATGATCATCTCATACAATAAAATATAGCATCATGCCTTGACCATATCACGTCACATCATGCCCTGCAAAAACAAGTTAGACATCCTCTACTTTGTTGTTGCAAGTTTTACGTGGCTGCTACGGGCTGAGCAAGAAACGTTCTTACCTACGCATCAAAACCACAACGATAGTTCGTCAAGTTAGTGATGTTTTAACCTTCTCAAGGACCGGGCGTAGCCACACTCGGTTCAACTAAAGTTGGAGCAACTGACACTCGCCAGCCACCTGTGTGCAAAGCACGTTGGTAGAACTAGTCTCGCGTAAGCATACACGTAATGTCGGTCCGGGCCGCTTCATCCAACAATACCGCCGAACCAAAGTATGACATGCTGGTAAGCAGTATGACTTGTATCGCCCACAACTCACTTGTGTTCTACTCGTGCATATAACATCAACGCATAAAACCTGGCTCGGATGCCACTATTGGGGAACGTAGTAATTTCAAAATTTTCCTACACACACATAGGATCATGGCGATGCATAGCAACGAGAGGGGAGAGTGTTGTCTACGTATAGTCGTAGACCGTAAGCGGAAGTGTTTATCAACGCGGTTGATGTAGTCATACACCTTCACGATCCGTCCCGATCAAGTACCGAACGTACGACACCTCCGTGTTCAGCACACGTTCACCTCGATGACGTCCTCGCCCTCTCGATCCAGAAAGAGGAGCGAACTAGTAGATGAGTTCCGGCAGCACGACGGCGTGGTGACGGTGTTGGTGAAGAACAATCTCCGCAGGGCTTCGCCTAAGCACTATGAAAACTATGACGGAGGATAAACTAGAGGGGACAGGGTAGCCGGCACATGGCTTGGTGTTTCTTGATGTGTCTTGGGTGCTAGCCCTACCCCTCTATTTATATGTTGAGCCTTGGGGTCTAAACTTGGAGTCAAAGCCTCCACAAAGTCGGTTTCACCCGAAAGGCAAGAGTCCTTCTCGAACTCCAGGGCCAGACGCTAGGGTTCCCGGCGTCTAGACCCAGACGCCAGGGACCCTGGCGTCTGGCCCCTGGACTCTGCAAAACTTCCTTTTGCGCTTTCCAAAAACCTTGTGGGCTTTCCCCTTTGTCCCAAATAAAGTGTTCTCGTACCCAAACATTTCGGCAAACATCCGGAACCCCTTCCGGTGAATTCCGGAACCCTTCCGGTGACCAAACACTATTATCCCATATATCAAACTTTATCTCTGGACCATTCCGAAGTTCCTCGTCATGTTCGTGATCTCATCCCGGACTCCGAACAACATTCGGTCACCAACATACATAACTCATATAGTACTATATCGTCAATGAAAGTTAAGCGTGCGGACCCTACGGGTTCGAGAACTATGTAGACATGACCAAGACACCTCTCTGGTCAATAACCAATAGCGGAACCTAGATGCCCATATTGGCTCCTACATATTCTACGAAGATCTTTATCGGTCGGACCGCATAACAACATACGTTGTTCCCTTTGTCATCGGTATGTTACTTGCCCGAGATTCGATCATCGGTATCTCAATACCTAGTTCAATCTCGTTACCGGCAAGTCTCTTTACTCGTTTCGTAACACATCGTCCCGCAACCAACACATTAGTTGCAATGCTTGCAAGGCTTAAGTGATGTGTATTACCGAGTGGGCCCAGAGATACCGCTTCGACAATCGGAGTGACAAATCCTAATTTCGAAATACGCCAACCCAACTAGTACCTTCGGAGACACCTGTAGAGCACCTTTATAATCACCCAGTTACATTGTGACATTTGGTAGCACACAAAGTGTTCCTCCGGTAAACGGGAGTTGCATAATCTCATAGTCATAGGAACATGTATAAGTCATGAAGAAAGCAATAGCAACAAACTAAACGATCAAGTGCTAAGCTAACGAAATGGGTCAAGTCAATCACATCATTCTCCTAATGATGTGACCCCGTTAATCAAATGACAACTCTTTGTCTATGGTCAGGAAACATAACCATCTTTGATTAACGAGCTAGTCAAGTAGAGGCATACTAGTGACATAATGTTTGTCTTTATATTCACACATGTATCATGTTTCCAGTTAATACAATTCTAGCATGAATAAGAAACATTTATCATGATATAAGGAAACAAATAATAACTTTATTATTGCCTATAGGGCATATTTCCTTCACTAGTGCCCCCCATATGGGCCAGCCTAAGTGGAGAAGGAAAAGGGGAGGAGGGAAGGAAAGAGAGGGAATAGGATTCCCACTTCCTCCCCACCCCTCTCCCCTCTTTCCTCTCCCTTCCGGAAATAAGGAAGGGGGAGGCCGAATTGGAATAGGGCCCCCAAGTAGGATTCCTCCTACTTGGGGCGCCCAAGGCTGTTCCCCTCCCCCTCCCACCTATATATATGTGGGGAGGGGGCGCCTAGAACACATACCAACAATTGTTAGCCGTGTGCGGTGCCCCCTCCACAGTTTACGCCTCCGGTCATATCTTCGTAGTGCTTAGACGAAGCCCTGCGAGGATCACATCACCATCAACGTCACCACGCCGTTTTGCTGATGGAACTCATCTTCTTCCTCGACTCCTTTGCTGGATCAAGAGGACGAGGGACGTCATTGAGCTGAACGTGTGCAGAACTCGGAGGTGTTGTACATTCGGTGCTTGATCGGTCGGATCTAGAAGAAGTTCGATTACATCAACCGTGTTGTCAAATGCTTCCGCTTTCGGTCTATGAGGGTACATGGACACACTCTCCCCCTCTTGTTGCTATGCATCTCCTAGATTGATCTTGCGTGAGCATAGGAATTTTTTGAATTGCATGCTACGTTTCCCAACAGGAATCACCCTTCGTAATCCACGACCGATTAGCTACTCTATAGAGATATCACCAGGAGTACATTACGAGCTATCACCCTCAGCACTTGATACGCCTCTGTCATATGTATAATATTTGATTGTTTCATGCCAATATTCTACAACTTTTATATACTTTTGGCAACATTTTATATTTTTTTGGGACTAACATATTGATCTAGTGCCCAGTGCCAGTTCATGTTTGTTGCATGTTTTCTATTTCGCAGAATATTGATGACCCACAAGTATAGGGGATCAATTGTAGCTCTTTTCGATAAGTAAGAGTGTCGAACCCAACGAGGAGCAGAAGTAATGTCTGCAAGTGCTGAAATTGTAAGTAGCAGAGTAGTTTGATAGCAAGATAATTTGTACCGAGCAAGTAAAGATAGTAGTAAAAAAGTGCAGCAAGGTAGCCCAATCCTTTTGAGGCAAAGGACAGGCCAAAATGGTCTCTTATGATAAGCAAAGTGTTCTTGAGGGTACACGGGAATTTCATCTAGTCACTTTCTCCATGTTGGCTTAATTCATGTTCGGTACTTTGATAATTTGATATGTGGGTGGACCGGTGCTTAGGTGATGTTCTTACTTGAACAAACCTCCTACTTATGATTAACCCTCTTGCAAGCATCCACAACTATGAGAAAAGTATTAAGAATAAATTCTGACCATAGCATTAAACTTTTGGACCTAATCGGTCCCTTACGGAATAGCGCATAAACTGGGGTTTAAGATTCTATCACTCTCGCAACCCATCATCTAATTGCTACTCCACAATGCATAACCTTAGGCCCAAATATGGTGAAGTGTCATGTAGTCGACGTTCACATGACACCACTAAGGTAATCACAACATACATACTATCAAAATATCAAACACATATCAAGTTCACATGATTACTTGCAACATGATTTCTCCCGTGACCTCAAGAACAAAAGTAACTACTCACAAATGATAATCATGCTCAAGATCAGAGGGGTATTAAATAGCATATTGGATCTGAACATATAATCTTCCACCAAATAAACCATATAGTAATCAACTACAAGATGTAATCAACACTACTAGTCACCCACAAGCACCAATCTATAGTTCCGGTAACAAGATTGAACACAAGAGATGAACTAGGGTTTGAGATGAGATGGTGTTGTTGAAGATGTTGATGGAGATTGCCCTCCCCAAGATGGGAGAGTTGTTGATGATGATGACGAAGATGATTTCCCCCTCCGGGAGGGAAGTTCCCCCGGCGGAATCGCTCCGCCGGAGGGCAAAAGTGCTCCTGCCCAAGTTCCGCCTCGAGGCGGCGGCGCTCCGTCCCGAAAGTCCTCTCCTTATTTTTTCTAGGTCAAAATGACTTATATACGAGAAGATGGGCACCGGAGGTGGGACTGGGTGAGCACAACCCACCAGGACGCGCCTGGGCTCCCTAGCGCGCCCAGGTGGGTTGTGCCCACCTGGTGGGCCCCCTCTGGTACTTATTGGCTCCACTATTCCATAAAAATTCTCTGTGAAGTTTCAGATCATTTGGAGTTGTGTAGAATAGGTGGCCTAACGTAGCTTTTCCACGCCCAGATTTCTAGCTGCCGGAATTCTCCCTCTTTGTGTAAACCTTGCATTTTATGAGAGAAAAAGCATTAGAATTACTCCAAAAAGCATTATTATGGATAAAAACATTATAAATAATAGTAAGAAACATGATGCAAAATGGACTTATCAACTCCCCCAAGCTTAGACCTCGCTTGTCCTCAAGCAAAAACCGAAATCGAAAAACGTGTCCACATGCTTTGAGAGAGAGGTGTCGATAAAAACAAAATACGGGCATAGAAGCATCATGTTGATTATTATGACAACAACAAGGTTAAACATAAGACTTTTATCATAAGACTTTTATCATAAAACTTTTATCATGTACTTCTCATGAATAAGTAACAATTCATCACACAATCAAAGTATAAAGCAAAAACTCTATTACAAACCAACAAACTATGTCCTCACTCAACTTTGCAACTACAATCATCATCTTTTCAGGAAGGGTCACGTATCAGAGCCTTTAGGCAACTCCACATACTCAACCATCATATAGTCTTCTTTGATTGCTAACACTCACCGCGTACACATGAGCAAAATGTTTCAGCCGGACACATAGGAAGATAGGGGCTTATAGTTTTGCCTCCCAACGTACTCACCTCAAGGGTGATGTCAACAATAATAACTCATGCTATCTATATTCAGATGGACATGTGTGTCTAGATCTTTCCTCACCACATGATGCTTGCCAAAGGAGAAAAATAAAAAGGAATAGAAGGAAAACTTTGACTCTTTGCATAAAAGTAAATACATAAAAGTAAAAGATATGCCCTTCACAGAGGGAAGCAGAGGTTGCCATGCGCTTATTTGTTTGTATGCTCAACCCCTTAGTGCAAAAGAACTTCACGTTACATTGCCCCTTGTGATAGTGACCTTTATTATGCAGTTTGTCGCTTTTATTCTTCACCATCACAAGTTCATGCAACGCTCAATTTTCTCTTACACTAAATGATCTCACACATTTAGAAGCAATTTTTATTGCCTTTTTGCACCAATGACAACTTACTTGAGGGATCTTGCTCAATCCCTAGGTAGGTATGGTGGACACTTGAAAATAAGATTTGGGTTTAAGGGTTTTTGGATGCACAAGTAGTATCTCTACTTAGTGCGGAATTTTTGGCTAGCAAAGATAGGGGGCAAGCACCACATGTTAAATGATCTATGACAATATGACTTCTATGTGAATATAAACAAACATAAACCATTAAGTTGTCTTCCTTGTCCAACATCAACAATTTTGGCATATAATATTTTGATGAGGGCTCACAATCACAAAAGATTTCTAGGATAATATATTTATATGTGAATCTTCTCTTCCCTTATTAATTGTTTCATGGGTTGCATCATTGACTAATGATATGTTTGTCAATCTCTAATAAAATTTTCTACTTATACTTTTCCTTATGTGGTGTCATCACCTACCATAGGATTAGTATATGATCTTTTCATTATTTCATTCCTTTTTTATTTATTTCCTTTCTTTTATTCTTTCTCATTTCCTTTCTTTAATTTGCAACATGAAAGTAAAGAAAGCAAAAACTCAAACTAAACTTTATTATATAACTTGCACACGATTACAAGGATAGATCACTAAGAAAACTCTCCAGGAAGAAAGGATCGAACTAACTTTTATTCATCTAAAGCAAAAAGATCAAACTAAAATAAGTAAAAGCAAAAAAGATAGTGGGATGATATGATACCGGGGCACCTCCCCCAAGCTTGGCGGAAGCCAAGGGGAGTGCCCATACCCGATACTCAGTCCTCCTTTGGTGGTGGAGAAGATGATGTTGGTGATGAAGAAGGGATCTTATCCTCAGATTTCCATGGCAGTGGTCCACCATCATAACAGGAGGAGTGAGTCTCACGCATCCTGCAACTAGTAGCCAGACTCATACCTTTAAACCTTGCCTCATATTAAGACTTGGTTTTGGAGGTCATAGATCTGGCTTTGGAGGAAGTTGATTTTCTCGTTGAGAGTGAAGACGATGTCCTTCATGGGCTAGCCATCCACCTTGAGATCAGGGGAGAGGTCCGTGATCATAAGGCGATTGGCGCTGAGTCCACGCTCCACCATCCCCTTGCACCGGAACACGTCCCGCTCCATGGCTTCAAGCCTGGCCTCCACGGTTCCCGTTGTCGGTGTCAAAACCGGCCGATCTCAGGTAGGGGGTCCCGGACTATGCGCCTGAGGATCGAAGGTAACATAAGACAAGGGAGACACGATGTTTACCTAGGTTCGGGCCCTCTTGATGGTGGTAAAATCCTACGTCCTGCTTCATTGTATTTGATGAGTATAGGGGTTACAAGAGTTGATCTACCTTGAGATCGTAATGGCTAAACCCTAGATGTCTAGCCTGTATGAATTCCAATAGCCTCTACGGACTACCCCTCGGGGCCTAGGGTTGTACAGAGTCGGTTTACAGAGAAAGGAAAATACACATCCGGATATTAAGCTTGCCAACCACGCATAGGAGAGTCCTACCCGGACACGGGAGAAGCTCTTCTACCTTGTATATTCACGACCCATCAGTCCGGCCCATATCACATATCCCGGAAACCCGAGGACCCCTTAATCCAGGACTCCCTCAGTAGCCCCTGAACCTGTCTTCAATGACGATGTGATCGGCTCGCAGATTGTCTTCGACATTGCAAGGCGGGTTCCTTCTCCATGTACAAAGCGGTCTTCTAAGAAAAAGAACTTTATCCGGCTCTGTGTAATAGTCACAACCCTCAACCACAAGGGTATAATACTTAATAAGGCATAACTGACAGCTTTTTTGGTGAAACGTCACGTCTAGCCTTTTTATTATTTCAAGCCGTTTTTTGGCCTCCCGCTTCGTGTTTCGAGGCACAGCCTCCATTGACACGTCTTGTCAAAGCAGAGATCGTGTCCCCTTATTGTGAGATTTTGATCAATACGGGTTTGGGTAACCCAACAGTGCCATTCGCACGACCCCTTGGGAACAGGCGAGTTTTAAGGCTAGTGGGGGCATTTCATATTCACTTCCTATATAAGTGGATAAAGATCCATCTTTTTATCCCATGCCTTCTTCCTTCTTCAGCCTTACCATCCTTGAGCTCCAGCGCCCAAGCTTCAATCTTTACCACCGCCCAACCTTTCTAGCCATGGCTGGATCCGGCTCATAGGGCAAGTGGATGACTTCCTCCATCACGGAGAGGAATGTCAAGGAACTCCGGGATGCGGGGTACCTGGCCGCGAACATTGCGCATCGGCTCCCTGCCAAAAAACAGATCATCCCTACTCCGGAGCCCAGTGAGAGAGTGCTGTTTATCCCCCACTTCCTCCGTGGACTTGGGTTTCCTCTCCACCCCTTCGTCTGCGGCCTCATGTTCTATTATGGGATAGCTTTCCATGATCTAGCCCCAAATTCCTTCCTCCACATTTCGGCGTTCATCGTCGTGTGCGAGCCGCTCCTACGCATCCCCCCATTTCGGCCTATGGCTTAAGGTCTTCAACATGAAGCCCGAAGTGGTCGACGGGCAACATGCGGACTGCGGCGGCGCCATGGTGAGCAAGCTCCCCAACGTCACCTGGCCCAAAGGGGCCTTTGTGGAGACTGTGAAGGGATGACAACATGAGTGGTTCTACATCACCGAACCTCGCGGTGCCACATGGGCAGCCACTCTTGAGTTTAAAT
The DNA here is from genome assembly GCF_002162155.2 of Triticum dicoccoides. Lineage (NCBI taxonomy): Eukaryota > Viridiplantae > Streptophyta > Magnoliopsida > Poales > Poaceae > Triticum > Triticum dicoccoides. The sequence goes on along the minus strand of NC_041388.1, from coordinate 133,320,349 downwards.
CCGGACCCCCAATGCGGCTCGCGTCGTGGATTAACAAGGGCCTAGATTGGGCGTCGTCCAATGAGGTGATGATGCTGCAAAAGCGCATAAGAAGTATGATGGAGAAGAACACCAGTCTCACTGATGTGATTCAGGTGATGTTGTTCCGCCGGATTCTCCCCTGCCAGCGCCAGCCTCTCCACATGTGGGAGTTCAATCCGGATTGTCCGCGGACCCTGCAGCGATTCTTCGGCACGACGCACGAAGAGATGTGGAAGCTGCTTTTCGAGGCCCGGAAATCGTGGCCGGAGATGATCGAAGACATCGGCCTCGACTGCACTCATCGGCCACCCGGTAAGTTTTCTAATTTCCGGACATAACTTCAGTTTCGTAAATCAAATGGTATGCTGAGCCTTCCATCCTTCCCTCAGGGCTGGACAAAGAAGGCAGAGCGGATCTAGTGTCCGGCTCTGCTACCCGAAGACCCAGCCATTCCTCTGCTAATGAGGATGCTGGTCCCGGCGCCATACCAGGCGCCGGAGAAGAAGGCCAAGAAGAAGGGCGAGGAGGCCAAAAGTGGCCTTCGCCGTAAAGTTACTTCGAACACTGCATCCAGAGATACTAAAGCTCCTGTCGGATTTCAGGTTCCGGCAGACCCTTAAGGTTCGAATTCTGGGGTGCGCATGGAGATATTTCCCCTACCGACTCGCGCTTCTATGGCTCGCAAGAAATCTAGGCCGGAAAGAAGAACACACAAAGGACACGAGATTTATACTGGTTCAGGCCACCAATGTGGTGTAATACCCTACTCCAGTGTGTGGTGTAGTGGATTGCCTCAGGGGCCGATGATGAATAATACAGGGGAAGAACGGCATCGCGAGAGGCGTTCTAGAGCTGGTGCGGTGAGTTCTACTTGGTCCGGATCTCTCTCCCCCTTTCTCTTTGGGGGCTAGTCCTATTTATAGAGGCCCTGGTCCTCTTCCAAAATAATGAGCGAGAAAGGCGCCAATAATTGGCCATTTTGAAGGGGAACATCTAGTACAAGTTATCCTGACCAAAGGTGGTCTTCGGCTGCCAAAAGCACTGGTGATGACGCCGTCTTGGGCTCCATGGTGACCTCCATCCTGCCGCTCTGCATGTCGTCCGCCCCGCAAGGCTTGGCCCCTTGCGAGGGTCTTGAGCTTGAGCTGATGAAGCTGGGCCGCACTGGGCCCCCACTCGAGCCACGCCACAGGCCGCAGGCAGGCAAGTCTGGGGACCCCCGTTCCCAGAATGCCGACAGTAGCCCCTGGGCCCAAGGCGTGCCCGGGCTTTGCTTAGCAGAGAAGCGAAGGGCCAAGCGCGAAGCGCCGCAGGCCCCAATAGCCTGCGGCCTCGGGCGCCGCGTGGTGATTGATTGGACGCGGGCGTCTGTGCTTCCCCATGACGCATTGTTACGCGCCCGACTAAGAGGACCCGTAGTTGCACACACTTGTTCCCCTTTCCTCTGCTCGCTCGCCTCCTACCTTTCCTTCTTCTTCTATCTCCAACCTCCGTCGCCAATCCGGCTCGAGCTCTTCCCTCTTTCCATCACCTTGGCGCCAACGAAGAAAGGAAAGGGGAAGAAGCCCGCGCCTTCGCCCCGCTCACCTCCGGTGGCGTCCCCCGCCGTTGATCGGTCGATCATACTCAATCTAGAAGCCTTGAACAAGGTCCGCTCTGCCCTTGCCACTATCTTCAACAAGTGCGGCGGGACCACAGCCTGGCCTACGTCCCATGCCTCCCTAGATAGGATCGTCACGAAGGTCTGATTCTTCGCTGATGCTCTATGGGCGGGTCTGGTTCCCCCCTTTTCCACTTTCTTCAATGCAGTGCTCTCCCATTATCAGATCCGCATGATGCACCTCGGGCCTGAGTCCATTACCCTTCTAGTTGTCTTTGCTTTTGTTTGCGAGGCAATGGTAGCATTCTTCCTTCCGTTGCCCTGCTGCACCACTTCTTTTCTTTGCGCTTGAGCGACCCCACTCAGTGCTCAGTGTGCGTGGGCTTCTTCGCCGTGCCAGAGATGGCAACTTCAGGGATCGACTTCGGCCTTCCTCCTCCCGAGGCCAGGTTCAGAGAGCAGTGGCTGTATGTGGACATCGGAGTGCCCAACCCTCTGCTCTCGCACCCGACCTCGCCTGCTGTTCCCCACTCGGGCTAGGACCATGAGATGCTCGCGAGCCCCCGGCTCGCCTTCGTCTGGCGCCGCTTCCAGAGTTTGAGGGCACTCAATGTGACAGCACACAAGGTGGTGAAGGAGTTCCTCCAATGCCGCATTGCTCCTCTTCAGTGCCACTCTCGCCGGATGTGGGACTTTGCGGGGCACAGAGACCGCATGCGACTTCAGGAGGAGGACTTGGCGCCTGAAGTGCTGCGGACGGTGCTCAGGGTCTTGACTGGCGACCCTTCCCCAAGCAGCCTTCGGCGTGATGGTGCCCTTTTGTATATTTTCTCTAGCAGGGATGATTTTGTGAGGCAGATGCCCAGCTTCGACGAGTGGGGGCTGCACCCGGCTGGCTTCACGGGGCCCCGTGAGAACCCAGCCACCGTGGTTGCTCCCCCTGTCGTCCACAGTGGTCCTTCCTCAGGCAATAGAGCGGGGAGACGAGAACCGGCGGGAGCTGAGGTGACTGATGTCGAGGTGCCGATGCCATGAGAAGCCTTGAAGGCGGCGCCTCCCGAGGCCCGCCCTGGAGCGGCGGCAGGCGCGGAGTTGGGGCCCTCGACTCTTGAGGCCGGGGATCCCGAGGCCCCGGCCGTTCCTCGCGAGGAGATGCCTGATGGCATCCCTCAGGCCGACTCCTTCGGCGCTGATCATCTTGACGCTTCTTCCGCGCCCCAGGCCGACCCCTGCGTCGGGCGCTTAGGTCGGTTCCGTGTAGATTTCGAGGCCCTCCGCAAGAGGAAGGAGGCCTTGGGTGGCGATGACCGCCCTTGCCGCTTGTTGAAGCACATGAAGTACTTCGCCATGGACGAGTAAGTCCTCTTCTTTCTCTGCTCATTTACTTTACTATCCCTACAGCTGATTGCGGCCTTTCAGGCCCCGTCCTGCCAAATTCGCCGAGTCGGCCCGGGAGCCAGCCCCTAAAGCTTCACCTTCTCCGCTGGCTCTGGGCGCGCCGAGCTCGAGCGGCACCCCCACCGCTGGACCGGTCTGTGGAGTGGTCCGTTCCACCGGGCACCTTGAGCCTACGCGCCCGCTGTCCTTTTTCATGAGTCCTCCTGGGGCACATCCGGCTTGCCCCGCGTTCCTCCTCTGATCATAGAGGGTGAATTGTTGAAGTCTGCGTTTAGCTCCTCCTCCGTGGGTGGACCGACGCCAGGCTGGATTCCCAGAGGGGTCCATTTGGCGATGGCTAGGGAGCCAACCCCCAGCCCCGCGCCGGGAGGGGGCATGCCGCCTCGGGGCCCTCCGCATACTCCGATGGAAGAGGGTGATGCGGAAGACGTGCTCAGGCGCGCTCGGGAGCGTCGCGCCCTTCACCAAGAGTTCCTCCAGGGGGCGGCGGATGCGGTGAGCCGGATCAGGGCAGAGCTTGCTAGCGAGGATGCGCGCCACGAGGCCGAAGGTTTGCGCCTTGCTGAGGACATGCGCAAATTGAAGGTAGCCGTCGCCCTCGCGCGTCACCAACGTGATCTTGACAACGCGAAGGCTGAAGCATCGCTGGTGGCTTCGCGGGAGGCCTGCTCCCAGGCCATCGAGGAGGCTCAGGAAGCAAACCGTTGGCGCAGAGATGCGGAGGAGCGTGCATGGGAGCTCCAAGCCTGGAGCAACTCCCTGGAGCAGCAAGTGGAACTGCACCAGGCGTCCCTTGAGTCGCTGAAGGGGGCCTCCGTCGACCGGGCGGAGCTGCTGAATCGCGAGGAGGCGCTGACGCTGGAGGCCGCCGAGTGCAACCTTGACCTTGAGCGGTTGGAGACGAGGGAGCGCCTGGTGGCTCAGGCAGAGGATGATGTTGCTGCACGTGAAGTCCGGGCCCAGGAAGAGGTCGACCGCCGCATGGCGGAAGCTCGCTCAGCCTTCGAGCGCGAATACAAAGCGAGGTTGGGGCTGATCAGGGCCGAGGTTGAGGGTAGGACTGCGGCCCTTGGGGCCAAACTGGCTGAAGTGACGCGGCGTGCAGACTCATCCGCAGCCGCCCTTGGCACAGCGCAGGCGGAGCTGGCCTCTTCCCGGCCGAGCTGCTTCTTCTCCAACAGAGGGTTGATGACATCGAGGCCATCACGCAGAGGAATGAGGATGAGATCCATCAGTGGCGGGTTCTGGAACATGAGCATGCCCCCATGCTTTGAACGCTCAGGGAAAGGGCTAACATAGCTTTGGGTAACCTTTGTGAGGCTGCCGCTAAGGAGCCGCATGAGGCCAGCTACACCGGCAACCTCCAGTTTTTCACCGACGTGGTGACGCTTCTGGAGAACCGCTCCGAGAGGTCCCGTTGGCTTGTCGAAGAGAGGAGCCGAGCCTTGCTCGGGCGTGCCTTCTCCCGTGTCTTCAGCTATCTGCAGGGCAGGGACCCCACTTCGACTTCGACGCTGCCATCGCACCCATGCCCATAGCAGTGCGGGGCGACTTGGCGCAATGGGTGGAGGATAACGCGGATGCCCTCGTCAGGGCCTTTGCGTCTGACAATGACGGTGTGATCGTGGCCGCCAATGACGGCGGCGTTGTGGATGAGCTTGGCGCTGTCGGAGGTGTTGGCGGTGGCAGCGATGATGTCAGCGCCGCCAGTGATGCCTCCGGGGGTGCCCTAGAAGATGCGGTGAGTGATATGTCCGACTGACCGTATGTCTCTACTGTTTACCCTGCACGAAGAAGGTTCGGGCTCGGCCCTGAAGAATGTAAGAGCATTTTGGGAGGGGAGGCCCCTCATGTAAAGGTTTGCGATCAGTACCCTGGTAAACATAACGTTGCGTGTGAGCTTAGCTGCTAGCCCGGTGATGGGTCAGCTGACTTGTTTACCTTTCGACTCCATGAGTCCCGAGCGGGCCTGCGGGGGCCGCCGCGCCTCGGGTGTCTTCTGATTATCCTGCTGATCCTGCGATGAGAACCTCCGGAGAGGGTGCGGTGACAGCGGTCCCGTCTGTAGACGTGCCTGGCCCAGCCCGGCTCGCGAGGGGCTCGTGAGGGGGGGGGGGCAGCCGACGCTAACTTTGGACGCAAAGCCGAAATCAGAACACGAGAGATTGCTCGAACGAGACTAAACACCCCTTCCCCAAACACACGCAAGTCTCGAGCTCAAATCCAACTTAAATCCAAACCGAAGAAACTTGTCAACAAGGAAGAAGCGAAAAGCAAAAGGCCGCGTCCGGCACCTAGTCTAGTCTTCGACGTCTTCTCACCAGCGCGGAGCTAAGTGCTGCCACTGGGCATGGGCGGGAGCCCCCGAGGCCCAAGGGCGGCTCTCCGGAGACTCCGGGGCGTGTACAGCCCCACTCATTATTACGTGAGAGTGTTACGGGCAGCGAGCTTCACAGGCAGTGGGCCTTCTTCACATGTACTGGCCTTGCTTCATATCACCTGACAAGGGCCCCGCCTTGCGCCTCACTCTACCACCATTGACGGTGGCCGGAGACCAAGGACGACGCCAATGGGGTAGAGCGGTCGCCAGCGGTTCCCCCGACGACCACGGGTCCTCTGCCGGGGGCAGGCCCTGGGGCACCTCCTCGGCAGAGGGCCTACCTCCTGAGAGCGCCTTGCTCCGACCGCCGCGGGGGCGAACCTGGATCTCGGCCCCTCTCCTGCAGCCCCCTGCGCCCTCCTCCTGAGGGATAGGAGGCTGCAGCATTGGGGCAGCCATCTACTGCGGTGACCTGCATCTCCTGTGACCCATGGTTAGCATAAGCTTGCTCCTGAGGAATGAGTGGTACCCGATTGTTTCTGCCGCCGGTGCAGTTGTCGAGGCTCTCTTGGGGTTCCTGAAAGAGCTCAGCTTCTGGCGCCTCCTCGCCCCAGCCTGGCCCGAGGAATGAGCCATGATCTTCTTCCAGTGTGCAGCCCTGATCCACCATGTGGGGCACATAAGCTTCTGGGGCCACCGCCTCGGGGGCCTCGCCGTAGTGCCCCACATGCCACGCAGTCCGGCTTGGAGCGTCGTCTTGGGGGTGATGGTGCGGTGGTCCGCCGAAGACGAAGGCCGTGGTGTGCACCCCTTCGCTGGCCGGAGATGGGGCCGGTGCGACTTGTCGCCCGGTGCCGACGGAGGCGTTGGCGCTGAACAGGCCCTGGAGTCCGCTTGAAGTTGCTTGAGCACGTATAATGCCGCCATACGGCCCGCCCTGGATCTGGGGCGGCAGCTGGACGCAGAAAGGAGGTGCTCCTGAGGCGGTGGAGTCTAGGAGCTCGGCTACTCGCTCCAACAACACGTCGCGGCCGCCCTCCAGCAGCCGGCACCGTAGCAGCTCTCGGGCCATCGTGAGCGTGGCCCTGCAGTTCGACTGTTCCCATCGGGTTTGCGGTGCTGTGGTCGCGGCATGGTTTGAGGCCCTTGCCGCGGCCCGCACCTGCCGTGGTGTGAGGGCAGGCGGCGTCTGGCCGCGTCGCCCACGCCCCGCAGCGCCCTGCGGAGCGCGGGCTGCCTGAGGTGCAAGGTTGAGGTCGCCCTAAGCCGGCGACACGGCATGGGCGGGCCACGCCGCCCAGTGGTCGGCGTTGGCAGCCGGCTCGCTTGACATCTGAACAGCGAGGCGACGGAACGCGACGCGGAGGAAGAAGCATTCCGGCGCACCCCTACCTGGCGCACCAAAAGTCGGATTTCGGGTTCCGGCAGACCCTTAAGGTTCGAACTCTGGGGTGCGCACGGAGATCTTTCCCCTACCTACTCGCGCTTCTATGGCTCGCAAGAAATCTAGGCCGAAAAGAAGAACACACAAAGGACTCGAGGTTTATACTGGTTTGAGCCACCAATGTGGTGTAATACCCTACTCCAGTGTGTGGTGTAGTGGATTGCCTCAGGGGCCGATGATGAACAATGCAGGGGAAGAACGGCCTCGCTAGAGGCGTTCTAGAGCTGGTGCGGTGTGTTCTACTTGGTCCGGATCTCTCTCCCCCTTTCTCTTTGGGGGCTAGTCCTATTTATAGAGGCCCTGGTCCTCTTCCCAAATAATGAGCGGGAAGGGCGCCAACAATTGGCCATTTTGAAGGGGAACATCTAGTACAAGTTATCCTGACCAAAGGTGGCCTTCGGCTGCCAAAAGCACTGGTGATGACACCGTCTTGGGCTCCACGGTGACCTCCGCTCTGCCGCTCTACTGGTCTTGGTCTCATTGCACTGGAATGGTAACCTTTGCCCGATGCCTTGGCATGTGCTTGCTCCCTTTGCATCAAAGGGGAAACAAGGACACTGCGCAGGCCGGCGCCCGCCTAATCTCGATCGTCATGGCTTGCGTCACAGGCTCCTCGCGAGGCACCCCTGCCTTGATCTCTCGGCCTCCTCGCGAGCCTGCCTGATGAGGCTGCTCCTGAGGAAGCCTCCTGTCGTCCGCCCCACAAGGCTTGGCCCCTTGCGAGGGTCTTGAGCTTGAGGTGATGAAGCTAGGCCGCACTGGGCCCCCACTCGAGCCCCGCCGCAGGCCGTAGGCAGGCAAGTCTGGGGACCCCCATTCCCATAACACCGACAACACCCTCCTCCCATGAGAGAGATGAAGATGAAGAGGAGGAGGAGGAGAGAAATTCTCCCCTTAAGGGGGGAGAAGAAAAGGGCGGCCTCCGTGGACCTAGAGGCGGAGGCGCCCAAGAAGGGGAAGATTTCCCTTTCAGACGACTCAGACTCGGATGCCGAAGTCCTCCCCGCGTGGCACCCCAGGTCAAAGCCCCTGGCCACATCATAATTGTCCAAGTATACTATATATATATCTGGTTTTTATGATTGCAGTTTTAACTCATTTAAATTGCATCCTGCAGTCCAGCCCATGATCTACCCCAACTATCATTGTCTTCTAGGAACTCGCTGGGGCCGGAGATGGTGGAGAGCGAGACGCCTCCACGAGCCTCCCCGCCAACTGCCATGGACAATACCGAAGTGTTGTCTTGAAGAGCCTCTCCGGACCATGGAGAGGCGTGGGAGGCTTCCCAGACGACGCTGGAGGGTAACACATCGGCTGCCGAGAATATGGGGGAACCGACCCCCATGGAGACCGGTAACGAGGGTCATGACCAATCCGGCCCCCAACCGAATATTATTCAGGAGACCCATATGACTCCGAAATCGAGCGAGCAACCTCCTTTGAAAGAGGGGGGGAGTGTCGACTCCACCGGTGACCTCTATCAATCTAGAGGCACCGGACACCCGGGTGGAAGTGCTTCGGCGCGCTTCCATTGTGGCGGAGCACCGTACCCTCATGGGTACGGTGGTTGAGAAGGTTCAGTCTGCCAAAAGAGGGCTGAACGAAGCCTTTACCAGCCTATCAACAGGCTTTGAGGTACGCGATGTAATATTCTTAGCTGCTTTGTATATGCAAAAATATGCCTGTGTATAGATAGTAGCCCCTGAGACTCTGTTCGGCTTTTGCAAAGAAGGGCCGAACAGAGGATCAAGTAGTATTCGCAGGAGATAATATACTTGTCTATTTTTATAAACATGCTTCACTATTAGCGGCAACCGCCTAGGCCGCCGAGGTGTCCGAACTCAAGCGGAAGCTGGAGCGGGCCGATGAGGACCTCGTCCGCATCAACAAGCAGTTTGATGAGGCGCAAGGTATATTTTGAAAAAAATGTTTATGCACCTAAAGTAACATGCCAATGCGGGGTCTAATCTCCTGTGTTGTCCTGATCATATTTGCAGGTAGTGCGACCGAGGTCGAGGCCCTGAAGAGCGCCCTCACCCAAGCCAAGGAGCAGGCGCAGGTGAGCCAAGCGGCCGCTGACAAAGCGGCTGCAGATTTAGAGACCGAGAAGGTCACCCGTCGCAAGTATGAGGAACGGGTGACAGAAGTGGAGCAGGAGCTCCAAGATGCCGGCAACAAGTGTGAGACCTTGGAGGAGAAGAATAAGGCCCAAGCGGTCGATCTCACCAAGGCTCTTCAGGAGGCCAAGGAGGCGCGGACTGAGTCCCGGGCGGCTCGCGAGGAGATCAAGCAAGCCAGCCAGATAGCGGCCAGTAAGCCCTTTCTTTTACAGAGTATATTTGGCGGTCGGAGATATGCCTTGCTTAATCGACTATGGAGTTCTCTAGACGCCTTTGTGGATCTCCCAAGGAGTGCGACCGACACCGCACAATTCTTCCAGTCCCAGGAGGGAAACACCACAGAGAAGCTCTTCTGGTCCTAGTACCTGGCGCCAGAAAGGCCAGCGCTGCTAAACTACCAGATGATGCAGTTGGCGGAGCTGCATATGATGTTTGGTTTGGCCATGAAGGACATCATAGTCCGGCTATGGCCAGCCAGACCCATTCCGAGCAGCTACTTCACCTTGGTCAAGCGACTCGGCGATGCCCTGCCCCGAGTTGAAGCTGTGAAGCGCTCGGCGTGCATAGAGGGTGCGCGGATGGCCTTTGCCCGCGTCAAGATGCACTGGGCGAAGATGAAGGCCGCCGTCATGGCAGTTGAGAGTCCACCCGAGGGCAAGGACTACCGCAAGCCAGAGCGATACTTCGAGGACGTCCTGGAGGGTGCCCATTTAATAGAGGGTCAATGCTCGAAGGATATTATGTTTGAATGAATGCATCCGGGCTGCCCAGACTTTGTGTTATGAAACAAGGCCTTTCTATAGTATACTTGCATGTTTATCTAAACTTATTTTCCTCCCGTGCGGCCATATTTTGTATCTGAAAGTTTGCCAGTCATCGGCTTCAGCCCCCACGTAGATACTACGGGGGTGTTCGTAATAGCACAAGACCACACTTGTCCCAACGTCTTGGTCCGTAAAGGAGGTGATCATGCAGCGAAGTAGGCAATCAGACTATGCGGCTTTATCACTCTCACTTAGCCATAGGAGTTTGACAAAGGGACTATGAGATAGCCCTTGGTGGGCGTGCGGTTTTCCGAACTTGGATGCTTTAGGCGAGTGACCGGGTGAGGCCAGTCCTACGTGTAATACAAAAAAATCACAAAAGATTTAGTAAGTCACCGAACTGCTGACTGGCTCTCGCTATATCATGACAGTCAATTTTTGGCTTTCTCTACTGAGGTGTTTGACCGGACAAACCAGAAACACAATCGTAGTAGTTCTCCCTTTACTACCTTTGCCGAACAAGAGAAGCATAAGGTGGTAACCATAGGAGCCGGGCAACCCAACTATTGACCAAAGACATGATTCGAAGCCGATGCATATAATGTGGTATTCGGGACACCGAAGTATACTATAAAAGTTTCCAGACTTTTGGTTTTGAAGAATATATGTGGCCGAATAGAGCCCCTGGCAATTTATGCCGAGCTGTATATGTCAGTCTCTCGTGAAGACGGAATACAGATTATGAAATAAGCCAATACCGAATAAGGTTGGACAAAACTGTTTTCGCTATAGTCTGATTGATACGTCGAACGTGTTCTTACAGAGAATGCCATTATCATCAAGGCTATTTTACAAGCTGAGAATTTGAGAACAAGTTAAAGTTGTATACACGTCCTAAAAAAGGTGGTCTTGAAGATCCTTTGGACACCCTGCCGCACATCTGCGCCGCTTTTCACCTTGGTGTAGGATCCTTTGAGAGGATCAATGATCAAGTATACAGAAGGGGCCTGGGAAAGGGCCCTTGGTACCATCCAAAAGTGTTTTGGGTTTTAAAGAACCTGAAAAATAAAAAAAGAGAAAAAGGAAGAATATGAAGGTCTGAATAGGGTCGAGCCATATTGTGGAATTTGTCCTTAGTGTGCCTCCATCCTTTCCCAGGGTATTTTTAGTGCGTAGTTATGTACGCGCGGTACTTATACCACGATTAAGTGGGGGTTTTGACGGAGGCCGAATTGCTAATCTAGTTTTGGACAAACCAAGCTATCCTTCTGCAGGGTAGACCAGACTCTTTTGACAGTGTCCGGGGGCTTGATAGCCGATGAAGTATTCGACTTGATAAAGCCACCATGTACCTCAGCTACAAGCGCCACGGTATGCTCCTGAGTATGGATGGAGCGCTCCATGTTTCCATTGATTGCTATAACACCGCGTGGTCCGGGCATCTTGAGCTTTAGATAGGCATAGTGCGGGACTGCATTGAAAGCGGTTCGTCCGAGCAATGCGTGATAACCACTGCGGAAGGGGACGATGTCGAAGATCAAATCTTTGCTTCAGAAGTTATCTGGTGAGCTAAAGACTACCTCCAGCATTATTGACCCTGTGCAGCAGGCCTCTACGTCGGGTATTACTCCTTTAAAGGGGGTTTTTGTGGGCTTGATCCTTGAGGGATCAATACCCATTTTACGGACAATGTCTTGATAAAGCAGGTTAAGACTGTTGCCGCCGTCCATGAGGACTCACGTGAGGTGGAATCCATCGATGATTGGATCAAGGACCAATGCTGCCGAACCTCCACGACGAATACTGGTCGGATGGTCTCTGCAGTCAAAAGTGATTGGACAGGCCGACCATGGGTTGAATTTTGGGGCGACTGACTCTATGGCGTAAACATCCCTTAGTGCGCGCTTGTGCTCTTGCTTGGGGATATGAGTGACGTAGATCATATTCACTGTTTTTACCTCAGGGGGGATTTCTTTCGCCCCCCTATGTTTGTTGTGCGAGGCTCATCTTCATCCTCGCTAGGCAGCCCTTTCCCCTTATGTTCGGTGTTTAGCTTACCGGTTTGCTTAAATACCCAACAATTTCTGTTGGTATGATTGGCAGGCTTGTCCGGGGTGCCATGGATCTGGCAAGGCCGATATAGTATTCTGTCCAAACTGGATGGACCATCTTTGTTTCCTTTGAATGGCTTCTTCCGCTGACCGGATTTAGAGCCACTGAATCCGGCGTTGACCGTCGTGTCTTCGGTATCTTCATTGTTGCTTTGACGCGTTTGTTTGTTGCGTCGTGGCCTACCGTTGCCATCTCTGGCTTTGGAGGTGCCAGGGTCGCTGGTGCCGTTGCTTCAGCGAGCTAGCCAGCTATCTTCTCCCGTGCAAAAGCGGGTCATGAGTGCGGTGAGAGCTGCCATGGACTTTGGTTTTTCTTGGCCGAGGTGTCGGGCAAGGCACTCATCATGAATGCTGTGCTTAAAGGCCGCGAGGGCTTCAGCATCCGGACAATCAACAATTTGGTTCTTTTTAGTTAAGAACCTGGTCCAGAGCTTCCGGGCCGACTCTTCGGGTTGTTGGACTATGTGACTGAGCTCATCAGCGTCCGGAGGCCGGACATAGGTACCTTGGAAGTTTTCTCTAAAGGCATCTTCCAAATCTTCCCAGCTAATAGCCAGTGCCTTGCTGGTCCTTTCAGCTTTAAGGGGAGGTATTTGATGGCATGGAGATCGCCACCGCGGGCCATGTGGATATGGAGAAGCAAATCTCCGATCCATACCGCGAGATCTGTCGTGCCATCATATGATTCGAAATTTACAGGTTTAAACCCTTCTAGGAATTGGTGTTGCATTACCTCGTCGGTAAAGCATAAGGGGTGTGTGGCGCCTCTGTATCGGGAAATGTCACGACGGAGTTCGGATGACATTCGTATGCTATTTTCGGCCCTGGTGAGGTTATGCCTATCACGCAAGGCTTGACGGTCGTCTTCTCGAGTTGGGGCGCGCCCCCTTGATCCATAGATTGATCTGGCTTAGCTTGCTCTATTGCTCAGGTCTTGTCGTAGGTCGTAAGTGTGTCCTAGAGCCATTGTCTCTCTGTTCCTATGGCGGGTTGGTGCGGGTTGGTGTTCGGCGTACGTGGCCGTTTTATCTCGCCCATGTGGTGGCTGGTCTGGTTCATCAGCGTGGTCATGTTTTGACGGTATTGGCTCGAAGGCCTCATCGTCGAATTGTGGTAGTAGCCGACGCTTCGGATAACTTTTTGTTGGGCATTGGAGGCCATATTCTTCGGCAGCTAGGACCTGGGTCCATCTGTCATTGAGTGTATCCTGTTCGGCTTGGAGCCGCTGCAGCTGCTTTTTTAGGCTTCTTGCAGTGGCGATTTGTTAGCGCTTAAAGCGCTCCTGCTCGAGGCGTTCCTCTAGCATGATGAAATCTTTGTTGCCAAGGCTAACCTCATCCTTGGAGAGGGGTAGATAGTTGCTATCTTCCGAATCCTCGTTCCCGACTGGATCGTTGGAGTTAACTTGCCCCTCCTCCACATCACCATGTTCGGATGTGGGCTCGATGGGGGCTTTAGGGTCTTCGGCATTCTCTGGAGTGTCATTGTCTTCGGTGCCGGTATTACAGTCTTTTTCACGACGCGATTTTGAGCGGCATCGCTGGCATCGATGCTTCGGTGGTGCCTCAGCAGGTTTTCCCTCAACCGGATCCTTCCTGCCTTCGTCGTCATCCTCTTTGGGTGTATCCACCATATACACGTTGTATGTGGAGGTGGCCGTCCAGCGTCCGGTAAACGGCGGGTCTTGGCCTTGCTCCACTCCGCCATTGTTTTGCATGTCGTCGATGTCTTCGGAGGTGTAATCCAGCATGTCGGTTAAGTCCTCGACGGTGTCTATGAAGTGGGTGGTGGGTGGGACGTAAAATTCCCTGCTCTCAGCCCCTAATCCGGGCTAGGTATAGTTCGGAGGTGATTCCTCTATAATGGCGAGGGACTGCATTAAGTCTAGAGTCTCGTTTAAGAGTGAGGATTGGACGGGGAAACGAGAGTCCATGGGGCTCGCTAGGGCAAAGGCCTCCTGGCCATGCTCGCTTGGTGCGGACTTCGAGAGTTTGAAGCTAGAGTCCGGGGGTGAGTCCGGCCTTTCGATGATGGGGGAACCCAGTATGATTCCGAATTCGCAGAGGACACAATCGCCTCCGGATCTCCGATAGTGAGCTTCGTAGCAGAGAGTCCGACGGGCTCCAAACTCCCATCTTCGGACCTGGTGATTTGCTTCGGATCTAAGGCCAGAGCGGTAGTCTGGGTCGCGAACCCTACGAAGATCAAATCTTGGATATCACCGACATAATTTAGGTCCACGACACTGATATGATGACCAGGGACGTAGTTGTCGATCTATTCGAGGTGGCCAATTGAGTTGGCATGCAGAACGAAGACGCCGAACACAAAAATCCGGCCGGGGGGGGAGTTTCCCTGGAAACGGCATTATTGTTGATGATTGAACGAGCCATCAAACCTTTTGTCGACGGCACAGTGGAACTCTCAATGAAAGCACCAATGTCGGTGTCAAAACCAGCCGATCTCGGGTAGGGGGTCCTAGACAGTGCGTCTGAGGATCGAAGGTAACTGGAGAAAAGGGAGACACGATGTTTACCAAGGTTCGGGCCCTCTTGATGGAGGTAAAACCCTACATCCTACCTGATTGTATTTGATGTGTATAGGGGTTACAAGAGTTGAATTACCTCGAGATCGTAATGGCTAAACCCTAGATGTCTAGCCTGTATGAATTCTGATAGCCTCTACGGACTAACCCCTCGGTTTATATAGACACTAGAGGAGCCTAGGGTTGTACAGAGTCGGTTTACAGAGAAAGGAAAATACACATCCGGATATTAAGCTTGCCATACACGCATAGGAGAGTCCTACCCGGACAAAGGGGAAGGTCTTCTACCTTGTATCTTCACGTCCCATCAATCCGACCCATATCACATAGCCCGGACACTCGAGGACCCCTTAATCCAGGACTCCCTCACCCGTCCCCTTTGGATATGGCACATCGCGGAGGTGAAGCACCCCCTCATGCATCTGGATGGTCTGAGGGTGCTGCACCACCTCCCGCATATATGGGTTGATGACATTCTTGAAGAACTTGTCCTTGGAGGAACTTGAGGTGGCCATGGTAGATGGGATCTGGCAGAAAAATAATAGAAAAGAGAACAGAGGATTTCTCCGCGATACGGAAGAAAAACGGAGTATGGAAGGTGTCCCATGAGCCTGGCACACCCTGGTTTCTTGTGCCCACCAGTGTACACTTCCTGGAAGTTTCTTTATTTCCGAATTTTCTAAATATTCCAAAACTGATAAAAAATATTTTTGCAGATTTTTCGGAGTTCGTTTACTTACCGTATCACGTACCTCCTTATTTTCACGATTCTGGAGTGTTCCGGAAGGACTCTTTTATGTGTTCTTCTGGTGTCAAAGTTTGGATAATATTACTTTCAACATTAATGGGCGTACCTGAGATATAATGTTTTATTCATTGCCCATTGACAACCTTAGGGTTAGTACCTTCAAAATTATTTACATTGATGGCTCCAGACCGATAAACCTCCTCGATGACATATGGGCCTTCCCATTTTGAGAGGAGTTTTCCTGCAAATAATTTGAAATGAGAGTTGTACAGAAGAACATATTCTGTGACTTTAAACTCAAGCTTTTGGATTCTTTTGTCATGCCATCTTTTAAGTTTTTCTTTGAATAATTTTGCATTTTCATAAGCATGGGTTCTCCATTCATCTAATGAGCTAATATCAAATAACCACTTTTCACCGGCAAGTTTGAAATCATAATTGAGTTCTTTGGTTGCCCAATATGCTTATGTTCTAACTCAAGAGGCAAATGATAAGCTTTTCCATAAACCATTTTATATGGAGACATACCCATAGGGTTTTTATATGTTGTTCTATAAGCCCAAAGTGCATCATCTAATTTCTTAGACCAATTCTTCCTGGACCTATTGACAGTCTTTTGAAAAATTAATTTTATTTCTCTATTGCTAATTTCAACTTGACCACTAGACTGAGGATGATAAGGTGATGAAATTATATGGTTAACATCATACTTGGAAAGCATTTTACGGAAAGCACCATGAATAAAGTGTGAACCACTATCAGTCATTAAATATCTAGGGACTTCAAACCTTGGGAAAATAACTTCCTTAAGAATTTTAATAGAGGTGTTGTGATCAGCACTACTGGATGGAATAGCTTCTACCCATTTAGTAACATAATCAACAGCAACCAAAATATGTGTATACCCATTAGAGGAAGGAAAAGGTCCCATGTAATCAAATCCCCAAACATCAAATGGTTCAATATTACCTATCCTTTGACATTCATCACAACATAAGATGAACTTACGGGCATCCTTGAAGAGAGCAGGCCAATAAAATCCAGATTGCGATACCTTGTGAGCAGTTCTATCTCCACCATGGTGCCCTCCATAAGCTTTGGAGTGACATTTCCGTAGGATTTGTCCCTATTCATGCTCGGGTACACAATGTCTAATAATACCATCTAGTCCTTCTTTATAAACATGTGGGTCATCCCAAAAGTAATGTCTTAAATCATAGAAGAATTTTTTTTCTTTTGTTGGTATGTAAATCTAGGTGGTAAATATTTAGCAACAATGTAATTATCATAATCAGCATACCAAGGAGTACTGTGAGCAACATTTATTGCAGCTAACTGCTCATCAGAAAAACTATCAACAATAGGTAGTGGGTCATCAAGCACATTTTCAAGCCTAGATAAATTATCAGCTACGGGATTTTCAGCTCCTTTTTTATCAATGATATGTAAATATAATTCTTGTAATAAGAGAACCCATCGAATAAGTCTAGCTTTAGCATCTTTCTTTTCCATAAGATATTTAATAGCATCATGGTCTGTGTGAATAGTTACTTTGGTATCAACAATATAAGGTCTAAATCTATCAAAAGCAAACATAACTGCTAAGAATTCTTTTTTTAATAGTAGCATAATTTCTTTGAGCATTGTCTAGAGTTTTACTAGCATAATGAATTACATTAAGTTTCTTATCAACTCTTTGTCCTAGAACAGCACCAATAGCATAATCACTAGCTAGCATCACACATAATTTCAAAAGACAAGTTCCAATCAGGTGGTTGAACAATAGGTGCAGAGATTAAGGCTTTATTAAGTGTTTCAAAGGCTTCTAAACAATCATCATCAAAAGCAAAAGTAATATCCTTTTGCAAGAGACTAGTAAGAGGCCTAGAAATTTTGGAGAAGTCTTTGATAAATCTCCTATAGAAACCAACATGACCTAAGAAACTACGAATACCTTTTATATCTTTAGGACATGGCATTTTCTCAATTGCATCAACCTTAGCTTTGTCCACTTCAATACCTCTTTCAGAAATTTTATGACCCAAGACAATGCCTTCATTAACCATAAAGTGTCACTTCTCCCAATTCAAGACAAGATTTGTTTGTTCACATCTCTGCAAAACTCGATCAAGATTGCTTAAACATTCATCAAAAGACTTCCCATAGACATAAAAGTCATCCATGAAAACCTCAACATTCTTTTCACAAAAGTTAGAGAATATAGCAGTCATACATCTTTGAAAGGTAGCATGTGCATTACATAAATCGAAAGGCATACATATATAAGCATAAGTTCCAAAGGGACAAGTAAAAGGGGTCTTTTCTTGATCAGGTTGAGAAACAGGTATTTGTGAAAAAACAGAATATACATCAAGGAAGCATAAGTGTGTGTGTGCTTAGATAATCTTTCAAGCATTTGATCAATAAAAGGCAGAGGGTAATGATATTTTCTAGTTGCTTTGTTTAATTTTCTAAAATCAATTACCATTCTATAGCCTGTAACAATTCTTTGTGGAATAAGTTCATTCTTATCATTAGGAACAACAGTAATACCTCCTTTCTTAGGGACACAATGAATAGGACTTACCATCTACTATCAGCTATAGGGTAGATTATACCTACTTCTAGAAGTTTTAATATTTCCATTCTTACCACTTCTTTCATCTTAACCGACGTTGGTAATCAACAATGGGTCTAGCATCAGGTTCCATATTAATTTTTTGTTGACATAGAGTGGGACTAATGCCCTTTAAATCATCAAGAGTATATCCAATAGCAGCTTGGTCTTCCTTAGAACTTTCAATAATCTTTCTTCTTCATGTTCTGAAAGGTTAGCACTGATAATAACAGGATATATCTTCTTTTCATCAAGATAAGCATATATCAAAGTGTCTGGCAATTGTTTTAATTCAAACATAGGATCACCTTTAGGTGGAGGAGGACCTCCTAGAGTTTCAATAGGCAAATTGTGTTTAAGCATAGGACATTGTTCAAACAAAATTTTATCTATTTCATTTCTTTCATGCATAAGAAAATCATTTTCATGGTCTAGCAAATATTGTTCTAAAGGATCAGTAGGTGGTACAACAATAGAAGCAAGACCAATTAATTCATCCTTACTAGGCAATTATTTTTCATGAAGCTTTCTACTAAACTTGGAAAAATTAAATCCACGAGACTCTTCACCAAAACTAACACTGACAGTTTGCTTCTCACAATCTATCTTAGCATTAACAGTGTTCAAGAAAGGTCTACCAAATATAATGGGACAAAAGTCATCTTGTGGGGAACAAAGAACAAGAAAATCAGTAGGGTATTTTATTTTCCCACACAAGACTTCAACATCTCTAACAATCCCAATCGGTGATATTGTATCTCTATTAGCAAGTTTAAGAGTAACATCTATGTCTTCTATTTCTGTGGGTGCTATGTCACTCATAATTTCTTGATATAAAGCGTAAGGAATAGCACTCACACTAGCACCTATGTCACATAAACCATGATAACAGTTATCTCCTATTTTAACTGAGATGACAGGCATGCCAACAACAGGTTATCTTTTTTGTCAGGTTTAGCAATTCTAGTAGCTTCTTCACAGAAGTAAATAACATGCCCATCCATATCTTCTTCCAAGAGATCTTTAATCATAGAAATACTAGGTTCTACTTTAATTTGTTCATCAGGTTAAGGTGTTCTAATATAGCTTTTATTAACCACAGTTGAAACTTTAGCATGTTCCTTTATCCTAACAGGGAAAGGTGGTTTCTCTATATAAGCAGAAGGAACAACTGGATCAACATTATAAAGTATAGTTTCTTCTTTAACCGGTACCGGTTCTTTAGTTTCTTCTTTAATAGGTGGGTGATATTTAAACCACTTATCTTTAGGGAGTTCAACATGAGTAGAAAATGATTCACAAAAGGAGGCTACTATCTCAGAGTCAAGTCCATATTTAGTGCTAAACTTTTGAAAAGCATCGGTATCCATAAAAGATTTAACACAATCATACTTAAGTTTAATACCTGACTCTTTACCTTTGTCGAGTTCCCAATCTTCAGAGTTGCGTTTAATTCTTTCCAAAAGATCCCACCGGAATTCAATAGTCTTCTTCATAAAAGAACCAGCACAAGAAGTATCAAGCATGGTTTGATCATTACGAGAAAGCCGAGCATAAAAGTTCTGGATAATAATTTCTCTTAAGAGCTCATGATTGGGGCATGAATATAACATTTACTTCAGCCTCCCCCAAGCTAGAGCGATACTGTCTCCTTCACGAGGCCAAAAATTATATATATAATTCCGATCACGATGAACGAGATGCATAGGGTAATTTTTTTGGTGGAACTCCAATTTCAAACGATTACAATTCCAAGATACAATATCATCGCATAGCCTATACCATGCCAGTGGTTTTCCCTTCAAAGATAAAGTGAAAACCTTTTTCATAACTTCATCCCTCGGTAAACCTGCAACCTTAAACAATCCACATATTTGTTCTACATAGATCAAGTGCATATCAGGATGTTCGGTTCCATCTCCTGCATAAGGATTAGCTAGTAGTTGTTCTATCATACCCGAAGGAATTTCATATTCAATATTTTCAGTAGGTGCAGTAGGTTGAGGGGTAGCTAATTGTGGTTCCGGTCAAGGTGAAGATACCCCGAACAAACCCCTCAACGGATTGTTTTCCATAGTAACAAGTGACAATAAATTTCAGCACACTATATAAATGTTTCCTTACCAAAGGCGCTTCACACTACAAAAAAAGACACATCCGTGACATTTTGGGCCAAACGAATTTTTTTCCTGTCATGCTTATGACACTTCTATGACGATAATTGTGACAAAATCCGGTATCATCATAGATGTGGTGGGCTCCTACTTCTATGACAAAAATCATGACAGAAAATGGGATTTTCGTCCTGGGCGGGCCGGAGACGTAGCTGCATGACATTCTTTGGGTCGTCCATGACGGAGAAAACCGTGGTAGAACCGAGGGCGAGGGAAATATCGGGGGAGTTCCTCATTACAGTGGGTGGTCGGTGTTGGGTAACGTAGCTATAATTCCAAAAATTTCTACGCATCACCAAGATCAATCTATGGAGAAACTAGCAATGAGAAGGGGAGTGCATCTTCATACCCTTGAAGATCGCTAAGCGGAAGCGTTACAAGAACGCGGTTGGTGGAGTCGTACACGCAGTGATTCAGATCGCGGTCGATTCCGATCTAAATGCCGAACAACGGCGCCTCCGCGTTCAACACACGTGCAGCCCGGTGACGTCTCCCGTGCCTTGATCCAGCAAGGAGGAGGGAGAGGTTGGCAAAGACAACTCCAGAAGCAGCAAGCCGGCGTGGTGGTGGTGGAGCAGCGTGGTTCTCCAGCAGGGCTTCGCCAAGCACTACAAAAGACGAGGAGGTGGAGAGGTAGGGCTACGCTGAGAGAGAGAGAGAGAGAGCGAGAGAGAGAGAGACTTTCGGGTATGGCAGCCCCAAAACCCCCACTATATATAGGAGGAGGGAAGGGGGATGCGCCTCCTCTAGGGTTCCCACCCTAGGGGGGCGGCAGCCCTAGATGGGATGGAGGGGGCGGCTAAGAGGGGGAGAGAGGGGGCGCACCCTAGGGTGGGCCTTAGGCCCATCTACGCCTAGGGTTTCCACCTCTCCCCTTTTGCTGCGCCTTGGGCCTAGGTGGGAGGCGCACCAGCCCACTCAGGGGCTGGTACCTTCCCACTCTTGGCCCATGCAAGCCTTCGGGGCCGATGGCCCCTCCCAGTGGACCCCCGGAGCCCTTCCGGTGGTCCCGGTACATTACCGGTGATGCCCGGAACACTTCCGGTGTCCAAATCCTCACTTCCTATATATCATTCTTTACCTCCAGACCATTTCGGAACACCTCACGATGTCTGGGATCTCATCCGAGACTCCGAACAAGATTCATTAACCACGTACATACTTTCCCTATAACCCTAGCGTCATCGAACCTTAAGTGTGTAGACCCTACGGGTTCGGGAGGCATGTAGACATGACCGAGACATCTCTCCGATCAATAACCAATAGCGGGATCTGGATACCCATGTTGGCTCCCACATGTTCCACGATGATCTTATCAGATGAACCATGGTGTCGGGGATTCAATCAATCCCGTATACAATTCCCTTTGTCTATCGACATGTTACTTGCCCGAGATTCGATCATCGGTATCTCTATACCTCGTTCAATCTCGTTACCGGCAAGTATCTTTACTTGTTCCGTAACGCATGATCCCGTGGCTAACTCCTTAGTCACATTGAGCATGTTATGATAATGCATTACCGAGTGGGCCCAGATATACCTCTCTGTCATACGGAGTGACAAATCCCAGTCTCAATTCGTGCCAACCTAACAGATACTTTCGGAGATACCTGTAGTGCACCTTTATAGCCAACCAGTTATGTTGTGACGTTTGGCACACCCAAAGCATTCCTACGGTATCCGGGAGTTGTACAATCTCATGGTCTGAGGAAATGATACTTGACATTAGAAAAGCTTTAGGAAACGAACTACACGATCTTGTGCTATGCTTAGGATTGGGTCTTGTCCATCACATCATTCTCCTAATGATGTGATCCCGTTATCAATGACATCCAATGGCCATGGTCAGGAAACCATGACCATCTATTGATCAACGAGCTAGTCAACTAGAGGCTTACTAGGGACATATTACGATCTATGTATTCACACATGTATTAAGGTTTCCGGTTAATACAATTATAGCATTAACAATAGACAATTATCATGAACATGGAAATATAATAATAACCACTTTATTGTTGCCTCTAGGGCATATTTCCAACACTCTCCCACTTGCACTAGAGTCAATAATCTAGTTACATTGTGATGAATCGAACACACATAGAGTTCTGGTGTTGATCATGTTTTGCTCGCGGAAAAGGTTTAGTCAACGGATCTGCAACATTCAGATCTGTATGCACTTTACAAATATCTATGTCTCCATCCTGAATATATTCATGAATGGAGTTGAACCGACACTTGATATGCCTGGTCTTCTTGTGAAACTTGGGCTCCTTGGCAAGGGCAATAGCTCCAGTGTTGTCATAGAAGAGAGTCATCGGGCCCGACGCATTGGGAATAACTCCAAGGTCAGTGATGAACTCCTTCATCCAGACTGCTTCATGTGCTGTCTCCGAGGCTGCTATGTACT
Source organism: Triticum dicoccoides (assembly GCF_002162155.2). Lineage (NCBI taxonomy): Eukaryota > Viridiplantae > Streptophyta > Magnoliopsida > Poales > Poaceae > Triticum > Triticum dicoccoides. The sequence goes on along the minus strand of NC_041388.1, from coordinate 133,298,077 downwards.
CCGCTTCACATGTACATCCCGCCACGACACTTTGCTCGCAACTGCACCAGCTGACTGCCCCACCATTCAAAATGTACACGTATCCGGTTTGTGACTTGGAGTCATCCAGATCTGTGTCGAAGCTAGCATCGACCTAACCCTTTACGACGAACTCTTCATCACCTCCATAAACAAGAAACATATCCTTAGTCCTTTTCAGGTACTTTAGGATATTCTTGACCGCTGTCCAATGTTCCATACCGGGATTACTTTGGTACCTCCCTACCGAACTTATGACAAGGTTTACATCGGGTCTGGTACACACCATGGCATACATAATAGACCCTATGGCTGAGGCATAGGGGATGACACTCATCTTTTCTCTATCTTCTGCCAAGGTCGGGCATTGAGCCATGCTCAATTTCACACCTTGCAATATAGGCAAGAACCCCTTCTTGGACTGATCCATATTGAACTTCTTCAATATCGTGTCAAGGTATGTGCTTTGTGAAAGACCAATGAGGCGTCTCAATCTATCTCTATAGATCTTGATGCCTAATATGTAAGAAACTTCTCCAAGGTCCTTCATTGAAAAACACTTATTCAAGTAGACATTTATGCTTTCCAAAAGTTCTATATCATTTCCCATCAATAGAATGCCATCCACATATAATATGAGAAATGCTACAGAGCTCCCACTCACTTCCTTGTAAACACAGGCTTCTCCATAAGTCTGCATAAACCCAAATGCTTTGATCATCTCATCAAAGCGAATGTTCCAACTCCGAGATGCTTGCACCAGCCCATAGACTGAGCGCTGGAGCTTGCATACCTTGTCAGCCTTCTTAGGATCGACAAAACCTTTCGGCTGCATCATATACAATTCTTCCTTAAGGAAACCATTAAGGAATGCCGTTTTGACGTCCATTTGCCATATCTCATAATCATAGAACGTGGCAATTGCTAACATGATTCGGACGGACTTCAGCTTCACTATGTGTGAGAAGGGCTCATCGTAGTCAACCCCTTGAACTTGTCGATAACCCTTAGCGACAAGCCGAGCCTTATAGATGGTCACATTACCATCTGCGTCAGTCTTCTTCTTAAAGGTCCATTTATTCTCTATGGCTTTCCGATCATCGGGCAAGTCTGTCAAAGTCCATACTTTGTTTTCATACATGGATCCTATCTCGGATTTCATGGCTTCAAGCCATTTGTTGGAGTCCGGGCCCGTCACCGCTTCTTCATAGTTCGAAGGTTCACCGTTGTCTAACAACATGATTTCTAGGACAAAGGTTGTTGTACCACTCTAGTGCGGAACGTGTCCTCGTCGACCTACGAGGTTCAGTAGATTGATCCGAAGACTCATGATCAACATCATTATCTTACTCTCTAGTCGGTGCAGGCACCATAGAAACATCTTCCTGAGCTGCGCTACTCTCCAGTTCAAGAGGCAGTACCTCTTCAAGTTCTAATTTCCTCCCACTTACTTCTTTCAAGAGAAACACTTTCTCTAGAAAGGATCCATTCTTGGCAACAAAGATCTTGCCTTCGGATCTGAGGTAGAAGGTATACCCGGTAGTTTCCTTAGGGTATCCTACGAAGACGCATTTTTCCGACTTGGGTTCGAGCTTTTCAGGTTGAAGTTTCTTGACATAAGCATCGCATCCCCGAACTTTCAGAAACGCCAGCTTAGGTTTCTTTCCAAACCATAATTCACACGGTGTTGTCTCAACAGATTTCGACCGAGCCCTATTTAAAGTGAATGCGACAGTCACTAAAGCATAACCCCCAAAAGATAGCGGCAGATCAGTAAGAGACATCATAGATTGCACCATATCCAATGGAGTGCATTACGACATTCGGACACACCATTTCGCTGAGGTGTTCCAGGCGGCGTGAGTTGTGAAACAATTCCATATTTCCTTAAGTATGTGCCAAACTCGTGACTCAAGTATTCTCCTCCACGATGTGATCGTAAGAACTTTATTTTCTTGTCATGTTGATTCTCTACCTCACTCTGAAATTCCTTGAACTTTTCAAAGGTCTCAGACTTGTGTTTCATTAAGTAGACATACCCATATCTACTTTAAGTCATCAGTGAGGGTGAGAACATAACGATAGCCATCGCGAGCCTCAACTCTCATTGGACCGCACACATCAGTATATATTATTTCCAATAAGTTGGTTGCTCGCTCCATTGTTCCGGAGAACGAAGTCTTGGTCATTTTGCCCATGAGGCATGGTTCGCACGTGTCAAATGATTCATAATCAAGAGACTCCAAAAGTCCATCTGCATGGAGTTTCTTCATGCGTTTGACACCAATGTGACCAAGGCGGCAGTGCCACAAGTATGTGGGACTATCATTATCAACCTTACATCTTTTGGCATTCACACTATGAATATATGTAACATGACGTTCGAGATTAAACAAAAATAAACCATTGACCAGCGGGGCATGACCATAAAACATATCTCTCATATAAATGGAACAACCATTATTCTCGGATTTAAATGAGTAGCCATCTCACATTAAAGGAGATCCAGATACAATGTTCATGCTCAAAGCTGGTACTAAATAACAATTATTGAGGTTTAAAACTAATCCCGTAGGTAGACGTAGAGGGAGTGTGCCGATGGCGATCACATCGACCATGGAACCATTCCCGACGCGCATCGTCACCTCGTCCTTTGCCAGTCTCTGCTTATTTCGCAGCTCCTATTTTGAGTTACAAATATGAGCAACCACACTGGTATCAAATACCTAGGAGCTACTACGAGCGCTGGTAAGGTACACATCAATAACATGTATATGACATATACCTTTGGCATTGCCGGCCTTCTTATCCGCGAAGTACTTGGGGCAGTTCCGCTTCCAATGACCATTTCCCTTACAATAAAAGCACTGAGTCTCGGGCTTGGGTCCATTCTTTGGCTTCTTCCCGGCAACTGATTTACCGGGCTTGGCAACTCCCATGTCATCCTTCTTGAACTTCTTTTTACCCTTGCCTTTCTTGAAACTAGTGGTTTTATTCACCATAAACACTTGACATTCCTTTTTGATTTCCACCTCCACTGATTTCAGCATTGAATATAACTCAGGAATGGACTTCTCCATCCCTTGCATATTGTAGTTCATCACAAAGTTCTGATAGCTAGGTGGAAGAGATTGGAGGATCCTGTCAATCACCGAGTCATCTGGAAGATTAACTCCCAGCTGAGACAAGTGGTTGTGCAAACCATACATTTTGAGTATATGCTCGCTGACAGAACTGTTTTCCTCCATCTTACAACTATAGAACTTGTCGGAGACTTCATATCTCTCGACCCGGGCATGAGCTTGGAAAACCATTTTCAGCTCTTGGAACATCTCATATGCTCTGTGCTGCTCAAAACGCTTTTGGAGCCCCGGTTCTAAGCTGTAAAGCATGCCACACTGAACCAAGGAGTAATCATCACTACGCGACTGCCAGGCATTCATAACATCTTGAATTGCTGGGAAAATGGGTGCTTCACCTAGCGGTGCTTCAAGGACATATGCTTTCTTGGCAGCTATGAGGATGATTCTCAAGTTAGGGACCCAACCCTATAGTTGCTACCATCGTCTTTCAGCTTGGTTTTCTTTAGGAATGCGTTGATGTTGAGGGCAACATTGGCGTGGGCCATTTGATCTACAAGACATATTGTAAATACATTTTAGACTAAGTTCATGATAATTAAGTTCATCTAATCAAATTATTTAATGAACTCCCACTCAGATAGACATCCCTCTAGTCATCTAAGTGATACATGATCCGAATCGACTAGGCCGTGTCCGATCATCATGTGAGATGGACTAGTCATCAATGGTGAACATCTCCATGTTGATTGTATCTACTATACGACTCATGTTCGACCTTTCGGTCTCTCGTGTTCCGAGGCCATGTCTGTGCATGATTGGCTCATCAAGACAACCTAAGTGTTTTGCATGTGTAAATCTGGCTTAAACCTGTTGTATGCGAACGTTAGAATCTATCACACCCGATCATCATGTGGTCCTTCAAAACAACAAACCTTCGCAACAGTGCACAGTTAGGGGAAACACTTTTCTTGAAATTTTAGTGAGGGATCATATTATTTATGCTACTGTCGTTCTAAGCAAATAAGATGTAAACATGACAAACATCACATGCAAATCATAAAGTGACATGATATGGCCAATATCATCTTGCGCCTCGACATGAACACCATCGTCACCGGCATGACACCATGATCTCCATCATCGTGTCTTCATGAAGTTGTCTCGCTAACTATTACTTCTACTAATATGGCTAATGGTTAGCAATAAAGTAAAGCAATTACATGGCGTTTTCATTGATACACAGGTCATACAATAAATTAATACAACTCCTATGGCTCCTGCCGGTTGTCATACTCATCGACATGCAAGTCGTGATTCCTATTACAAGAACATGATCAATCTCATACATCACATATATCATTCATCACATCCTTTTGGCCATATCACATCACATAGCATACCCTGCAAAAACAAGTTAGACGTCCTCTAATTGTTGTTGCAAGTTTTACGTGGTTGCTATGGGTTTCTAGCAAGAACGTTTCATACCTATGCAAAACCACAACGGTGATAAGCCAATTGCTATATACCCTTCATAAGGACCCTTTTCATCGAATCCGATCCGACTAAAGTGGGAGAGACAGAGACCTACTAGCCACCTTATGCATCAAGTGCATGTCAGTCGGTGGAACCAGTCTCACGTAAGCGTACGTGTAAGGTCGGTCCGGGCTGCTTCATCCCACAATGCCGCCGAATCAGGATAAGACTAGTAATGGTAAGAAAATTGAACAAATCATCTCGCACAACTACTTTGTGTTCTACTCGTGCATAGAATCTACGCATAGACCTAGCTCATGAAGCCACTATCGAGTAACGTAGCAATAATTCAAAAAAATTCTACGCATCACCAAGATCAATCTATGGAGAAACCAGCAACGAGAAGGGGAGTGCATCTTCATACCCTTGAAGATCGCTAAGAGGAAGCGTTACAAGAACGCGGTTGGTGGAGTCGTACACGCATCGATTCAGATTGCGGTCGATTCTGATCTAAGCGCCGAATAACGGCGCCTCCGCGTTCAACACACGTGCAGCCCGGTGACGTCTCCCGCGCCTTGATCCAGCAAGGAGGAGGGAGAGGTTAGGGAAGACAACTCCAGCAGCAGCACGATGACGCGGTGGTGGTGGAGTAGCGTGGTTCTCTAGTAGGGCTTCGCCAAACACTACGAAAGACGAGGAGGTGGAGAGGTAGGGATGCGCCGAGAGAGAGAGAGAGAGAGACTTTCATGTATGGCAGCCCCAAACCCCCCACTGTATATAGGACGAGGGGGTGGGGCTGTGCCCCTCTAGGGTTCCCACCCTAGGGGGGCAGCCCTAGATGGGATGGAGGGGGTGGCCAAGAGGGGGAGAGAGGGGGCGCGCCCTAGGGTGGGCCTTAGGCCCATCTACGCCTAGGGTTTCTACCCTCTCCCCATTTGCCGCGCCTTGGTCCTTGGTGGGAGGCACACCAGCCACACTCAGGGGCTGGTCCCTTCCTACTCTTGGTCCATGCAAGCCTCCGGGACCGGTGGCCCCTCCCGGTGGACCCCCGGAGCCCTACCGGTGGTCTTGGTACATTACCGGTGATGCCCGGAACACTTCCGCTGTCCAAAATCCTCACTTCATATATATCATTCTTTACCTCCGGACCATTCCGGAACTCCTCACGATGTTCGGGATCTCATCCGGGACTCCGAACAACATTCGGTAACCATGTACATACTTTCCCTATAACCCTAGTGTCATTGAACCCTAAGTGTGTAGACCCTACGGGTTCAGGAGGCATGTAGACATGACCGAGACATCTCTCCGGTCAATAACCAATAGTGGGATATGGATACCCATGTTGGCTCCCACATGTTCCATGATGATCTTATCGTATGAACCACAATGTCGGGGATTGAATCAATCTCGTATACAATTCCCTTTGTCTATCGGCATGTTACTTGCCCGAGATTTGATCGTCGGTATCTCTATACCTCGTTCAATCTCGTTACCGGCAAGTCCCTTTACTCGTTCCGTAACGCATGATCCCGTGGCTAACTCCTTCGTCACATTGAGCTTGTTATGACGATGCATTACCGAGTGGTCCCAGAGATACCTCTCCGTCATACGGAGTGACAAATCCCAGTCTCGATTCGTGCCAACCCAACAGATACTTTCGGAGATACCTGTAGTGCACCTTTATAGCCACCCAGTTATGTTGTGACGTTAGGCACACCCAAAGCATTCCTACGGTATCCGGGAGTTGCACAATCTCATGGTCTAAGGAAATGATACTTGACATCAGAAAAGCTTTAGCAAACGAACTACACAATCTTTTGCTATGCTTAGGATTGGGTCTTGTCCATCACATCATTCTCCTAATGATGTGATCCCGTTATCAATGACATCCAATGTCCATGGTCAGGAAACCATGACCATCTATTGATCAACGAGCTAGTCAACTAGAGGCTTACTAGGGACATATTGCGATCTATGTATTCACACATGTATTACGGTTTCCGATTAATACAATTATAGCATGAACAATAGGCAATTATCATGAACATAGAAATATAATAATAACCACTTTATTATTGCCTCTAGGGCATATGTAACACCCTCGATGCGGCTATATCTCCCACGTGTCGAAGCACGACTTAGAGGCATAACCGCATTGAAAGCAATGTCGCAAGTGAGGTAATCTTCACACAACCCATGTAATGCAATAAGGGAAAGTGACACATAGTTGGCTTACAATCGCCACTTCACACAATTACATGAATAAAGCATTACATCATCCAAATACAATCAAGGCCCAACTATGGAGCCAAAATAAAAGAAGACTGCCCCAAATGCTACACAGACCCCCGATCGACCCCAACTGGGCTCCACTACTGATCAACTGGAAACGAAAACATCATAAAGGACAAGATCTTCATTGAGCTCCTCCTTGAGCTCGGTTGCGTCATTTGCACAGTTCAACAGCACCTGCAAGCTGGTTTGGAAGTATCTATGAGTCACGGGGACTCAGCAATCTGACACCCTCGCGATCAAGACTATTTAAGCTTATAGGTAGGGTAAAAGGTATGAGGTGGAGCTGCAGCAAGCGACTAGCATATATGGTGGCTAACATACGCAAATGAGAGCGAGAAGAGAAGGCAAAGCACAGTCGATAAACTATGATCAAGAAATGATCCTAGAACAACCTACGCCAAACATAACTCCAACACCATGTTCACTTCCCGGACTCCGCCGGAAAGAGACCATCACGGTTACACATGCGGTCGATGTGTTTTAATTAAGTTCAACTTCAGGTTTTCTACAACCGAACATTAACAAATTCCCATCTGCCCATAACTGCGAGCACGGCTTTCAAAAGTTCAAATCCCTGCAGGGGTGTCCCAACTTAGCCCATCACAAGCTCTCACGGTCAACGAAGGATATTCCTTCTAGCGGGAAGACCCGATCAGGCTCAAAATCCCGGTTACAAGACATTTCGACAATGGTAAAACAAGACCAGCAAAGCCACCCAGATGTGCCGACAAATCCCGATAGGAGCTGCACATATCTCGTTCTCAGGGCACACCGGATGAGCAAGACGTCGGGTGGGCCAGCCCAGAGTTGCCCCTGGTAGCTCCGGACATTGCTCAGTTGGACCAACACTTAGAGAAGCACTGGCCTAGGGGGGTTTAAAATAAAGATGACCCTTGAGTCTGCAGAACCCAAGGGAAAGAAAAGGCTAGGTGGCGAATGGTAAAACCAATGTTGGGCCTTGCTGGAGGAGTTTTATTCAAGGCGAACTGTCAAGGGGTTCCCATTATAACCCAACCGCGTAAGGAATGCAAAATCCGGGAACATAACACCGATATGACGGAAACTAGGGCGGCAAGAGTGGAACAAAACACCAGGCACAAGGCCGAGCCTTCCACCCTTTACCAAGTATATAGATGCATTAATTAAATTAGAGATATTGTGATATCCCAACAAGTAAACATGTTCCAACAAGGAACAACATCTCCATGTTCCAACAAGGAACAAACTTCAATCTTCACCTGCAACTAAACAATGCTATAAGAGGGGCTGAGCAAAGCGGTAACATAGCCAAACAACGGTTTGCTAGGACAAGGTGGGTTAGAGGATTGTTTTAACAATATGGGAGGCATGATAAGCAAGTGGTAGGTATCGCAGCATAGGCATAGCAAAAGAGCAAGCAACTAGCAAGCAAAGATAGAAGTGATTTCGAGGGTATGATCATCTTGCCTGAGATCCCGCAAGGAAGAAGAACGAGTCCATGAAGAAGACAAACGGACGTAGTCGAACGGATCCTCACGAACGCGACGTTATCGGAACCAACCCGAAGAAGCAACACCAGAAAGGAGCAAACAACATAGTAAACAACCACCACATAAGCATGGCATGATGCACAACCAAGTATGATGCATGTCCGGTTTAATGAGGCATGGCATGGCAAAATGCACAAACAATCCTACAAATTAAGTGGAGCTCAACATGCAACTCCGTTGCATATTGACGAAACACCACGTGACTTATTTAGTTCGATCTTGTTTATGTACCCAACAATATTAAATGTTGTTAAACATGGCAAGAGGGTGAAGCAAAGTAAAACTACCTATCTAGTCAAGTTTAAATGAGGCCGGAATAACAAAACAACACATTCCGGTAAATCCCCTTATGCATATATTAGGTTTGGTACTGTTCTGCCCTAAACACAATTTTAGGGTTGTTAAACATGCAAAACAAGTACACCATGTTAAACTAGGCATTTTTCCACCCCATTTACATATAAAGATTATTAAATTCGGAGCTAAGGTTATTTAGTTATGAATGAAAACATTTTAGCAAGTTATTTAAGCAAATTTAAACAAACAACATTTTAAACATCTTAAACATAGATGAAAGTTTCATATTATTAAACTAGATGAAATTCTAAGCAAGTTTCATATTAAGTTTGTTTTAAACAGATGCATGGTTGTGGAGATAATAAATGCATGATCTAGAGGGACTTTTCTGCAAAACTGTTTTACTGGAATAATAACTAAATTCGCAGATCTGAAAAAAAACAGAAACTGGGTTGCATCCTAGGCGGACTGGGCTTCTCACCAGAGGGCCAGGTCGGGCCGGTGGTGGAGGGAGGCCGAAGCAGGCCGGGTTGGGGAGGTTCCTGGTGGCCCAGGAGGCAAAGGAGAAGGGCATGTCACGGTCAACGCGAGCGACCGGGCGCGTCTGCATCATCTCCTCTTGAACAAGGGCAGAGGAGGCGCATGACAAGGCGCTGCTCGACCGGAAGCAGGACGCGACTCCGGCGAGGGAGATGGCCGGTGCTATCAAGCAAGGGGAGGCGCGGCTCCGGCGAAGTCAACAGGGAGCGGCGAGGGGCGAGGGACCCGACAGGTCCGAGGCCAAGGAGGCAGCGACGGATGGAAGCGAGGCGAGGCTGGAGCTGTTCTCGTTCGTCCCGGCGCTCGACGGAAGGAAGCAGGCGGCAGCGGGAAGAGCTCGAGGTTGGGGCATCGCGAGGCGACGGCGCGGATCCGAGAAGTCCTGACGACGGGGAGCCGGTTCCCGGTAGGACCCAGGGCGCGGGGCAAGGCATAGACGGAGGGCAGCAGATCGAGCGGAGGCGAAGCTCTGCTCAGGCCAGAGGGAAGGAAAAAGGAATGGATCAGAGGCCTGGCGGCGCTGCTGGTGGTGCTCTCCGGCGGGAGGAGCAGCAGCAAAATCCCGAGAGGGGTCGACCTGGCGGATGGGCGGGAGGCCATCCCTGGCGATGCTGCGAAGACACACAGAGAGAGAGATCGTGAGGTAAAGAGAGAGAGAGAGAGAGCTTCAGCGAAGAAGAAAAGAGAGGCAGGGGCGCGGGGGTCTTCCTGAAGGTGGTCACCGGCGACGGCGCTCCGGGGAGCAGGCAGCAACGTGGGAGGCATGGTCAGGAGCTCCTCTCCCGAACCAAAACAAGCATGGGGGTGGGCGAGTGCTTGCAGGGAGGTCCGACGGTAGGGGAAAGGATCCGGGCGGCGAGGAAAACTCGACGAGGCGGGGGCTTGACGGGGTCCTGCTGGTGGCTCTCGGGCGGAGGCGGTGGTGGCCTCGATCCGAACGAGATCGAGAGGAGGGGATCAGGGGTTAGATGCTGATAGGTGGGGATGGATCCCGAGGGGAAAATTGTGAGTGGGTGGCGGCGGCTAGGGGGACAAATGTCCTAGGATTTAGGGTTAGGGCTGGTCTATAAATACCAGAATATAGATAGGAGGAGTATTTTGGATCATCCGATCAAAATTGGACGGTCGGAGATGAATGGGTTAGGGAGTCCAAACAAAGAAACGGTGATGTTTTGTAGATGTTTGGGGATGATCCGGACACGACGGTGACGACTGCTCGGGTCGGGTCCGGGACAATTTTCGGACGCACGCGGGGGTCGATGCGCTGAGCAGAGAGGGTTAGGTTGGAACTGGCAGTAGGTAGTGGGTTGTGTAGACGGTCTCGAGCTGAGAGAAGAGAAGAGAGAGAGAGGCCCGGCGACTTTTCGGAGACCGAAAACGTCCGACATTAGACCGTCTATATTGCCAATATCGTTTAATGGTTGGGCTATCAAACGGACTCCGAATGCGATGAAACTTGACAGGCGGTCTATCTACAATTCTACACTTTAATAAGACCACACGCCAACTTTCATCCCATTCCGAGAACATTTTCCAGCCACTTATAAAATAATATTTCGGACATGCCGCGGGGGCGTGCAAGTGTGTCTGGGCTCAGAACGGACAACGGACGGAACGAGGAAACCAGGACGATGCAAGTTTTAAAACATGATGATGCAATGCACATGATGACATGGCAAGATGCAACACGCAAGCAAATGACAAGGCAACAACAACGAATAACTGGAGGACACCTGGCACATCGGTCTCGGGGCGTCACAGCATATTTCCAATATTCAGGGGCAGAGCGATGCGCGTTTCTCTCATACATACGCACGTGTGTGTGAGGCGTTGCGCTCTAACTGAACCCAAGCGATTGCACTGCAGGCTACGCATTACTGAACCCGAGCGATCGATTAATCCCTTGTTGTTAACTGAACCCGAGTGATTCCTTCGCTCCTGCTGCTAACTGAAGCCGATCGATGCTGCCTCTTGATGAACAGTGAGGGTTGTTGGGGGGTTTGGATGAACAGTTCCCGGTGGGGGGTTGGATGAACAGGACCCCGTGGTAGTAGAGGCCGTTGCCACTGGATGAACAGTACCCCGATCGGTCGAGCCGGTGGATGAACAGGACCCCATGGAGGGCTGGATGAACAGGACCCCATGGAGGGATGGTTGAACAGTAGCCGGTGGAGGGCTGGTTAAACAGTACCCGATGAAGGGCTGCGTGAACAGTAGCCCATGGAGGGGTGGTTGAACAGGACCCCGTGGAGAGGGCTGGGTGAACAGTAGCCGGTGGAGGAGCGCGTGGTGGAGGATGGATGAACATGAGCCCGTGGATGAACAGTCGCAGGTGGAGGCTAGAGGAGATCGACAGTGGATGAACAGGAGCCCATGGAGGCTGGAGAAGGTCGATGGTGGAGATGAACAATATCCCGTGGAGTCCCGTTTTGTGGTACGCCGCACCCCTCCTGGTGAACAGGACCCTCGTTTCAACCGTAGCGCTCCAACACAAGTCTGTTTCCTCTGTTTTGCGGTATGCCACACCCCTCCCGATCAACAGGACCCCATTTCGACCGTAGGAGTTCCGTTTCCTCCGCTTTGCAGTATGCCAGACCCCTCCCGATGAACAGTACCCCGTTTTGACCATGGACGGTCGAACACAAGGCCGTTTCCTCCGTTATGCGGTACGCCAGGCCTCGTTTCCATCGGTTGTTCCATCCAAGCCAGTTGGCTCCCGTTGAACACGATGACGCATTCCGTCCTGACCCAGCCGGTTGCGTCCCCATGATCACGATGACGACGCAGCTTCTCCATTCCGACCCAGCCATGTAGACGAGCCCTGGCCATACGTATGCGTGACTAGGCGTTCGAGATCTCGCCCGTATGTACGTATGTGGCCGTATTTTCTTTCTTGCACCCTGCCCGCTGTACGTACGTGTACATGCTACGTGTGTGCCTCTACTACGACACGTGTGCGCCTCTACTACGACATGTGCGCGCCTCTACTACGACACGTGCGTGCCTCTACTACGACACGTGCGCGCCTCTACATCGCCCAATATGTATGTACACGTTCGTGACCAGAATGACAATGCTACGTACGCTTCGACCGGGTGGGTCCCGACTGTCAGGCACTTCCTTGTGTGTGAAGATGTAGCTGGTGGGTCCAAGTAGTAAGGGGGGAAACATTTTTTTCATGAAATATGGTGGCCCATCCGGTGGGTCCCTACTGTCAGGTGGAGGAATCATTATTTTCTGCATAATAAGGAGGCACTTCCTTGCTGCGGCCGTGGACCCAGCTGTCAGCCTCTCCACATACAGTACTCTTCCGATGGAAGTAGTTCGTTGACCATGTTGACCACGCCGCGCCGAGAGCACCAGGGCGGTGGACGAGGCGAGGCCTAGGAGGGGACGGCGTGAAGTCGGGGAAAACGCGGCAGCGGATGCCCATGCGGAGAGGAGTATGAGGGTTCACTAGTTCGGCTGCGGTGTTTGGCTGCCGTCGCCGCAGGGCCTGGCTAGCGGTGGGAGTTGTAGGGGGTTGTGAGGCCTCCACGGCAGCACAGCCAACCACGGGAGGCAGGAGCAGGCGGCATGACCGGCACTACTTTGGGCGGCTGGAGCAAGAAGACCAGAGGTTGAAGATGCATGACGGCCGTTGGATGGACATCGTACGGTCACTGCATCTAGAATTGTTTATATTGACTAAGTTGACAAAGCACTTGGTACGCATCAACTTAGTAGGACGACAGGTCAGCCTCCGAAACGGTGCGCCCCATATGTCAGCGGGAGGAATCATTTTTTGGGCGGGTGAAGCTAGAATATCTGAGGTTGAAGAAGAAGCACAACATCCGTTGGATGGACATCCAACGGTCACTGTTGCTAGAACCGTGTGTTGCCTATAAGTTGATAAAGCCTTGCATACGCGTCAACTTATTTTTTTAGGGGATACGTCAACTTAGTAGGCCCACAAGTGTGTGGCAGAGAACTTATAGCCCATTTGAGATTTGTAAGAATGTACAGCCCATTTTTGAATTCTAATGGAATTTACTACAGACCATTTACAATTTGTTAAAAGTACAGCCCATTTTCTAGGTAGGACAACGATTAATAATTTCAACCAACCGTTCAAAAAAGAATTCAATAAAATTTCCCACATTTTGATGGGGTCCGAAATATTTTTATCCTGAAATTTCTACTCAAATTAATACAATTTCAATATAAATTTGTCTTACATAAAAATCGGACGAAACATTGCGCGTGCAACAATTAATGAAATTAAAAAATTTAAAATCCAAAAATAATATTTTATAAACTAATTACGTGTTTGGTGCCTTTTTAGTTACAGCCTAGTTTTTATAATTACATCCCATTTATTCTTTTCTTAAAGCCCATTTTATTATTAAGCCTAATGCATCCCTCCTAGGAATGATTTGCAGCCTAGTGGGGCGGAGAATAACAAGTTGACCTTGCCTGTGTATTCCTCAAAAAAAGTATAGCTGGGCTAGCCATTTTCAGCTTGAAAAAAATTAATATCTGGGCTGGATATCTGGCCTAGGCTAGACGGGCCACAGCCCGCCCAGTTAATACCCTGCTCTCCTCTAAACAACAACGAAACCATCGCTCTTGTCTAAAAAAATGAAAACATCGCTCAAGAAAATCTCTGCAGTGCTCACACCTCAAAAATACAAATACTGCTTGAGTTGCTTGGTCCCAGTTGTCGGCCGCTCCTTGCGCAATTCTCTCATTTATTGACTACATAGGTTGACAATGGTGTGGGACCCTGATGTCAAGAAACCAGGAGGAAGCAAAAAAATATAGTTGTAGTATATAATAAGGAGGCACTTGCGTACGTGCGGCTATGGCCCTGGTGGGTCCCCACTGTCATCCTCTCCAAGTAAAGTCATCTCGTGATTCCTCATGTCTGTTGACCATGTTCACAATGCGAGACGGCGGCGCCACGGCGAGTGCAACAACTCGAAGGACGATGGAGAGGGCCTCGCGGGCCCTACAGATGGTCTGATACAGCGCCCGATGCTCATTCAGGAAGCCAGGATCATAGGGACACATGTCCGCGATGACATTGTCGTTTTCTTGTTCACCGGTGCTCATTGACGAGGCGGAGGTTGCAGCATGGGTCCTCCCGCTGGTAGCTCTTCCGCCATTAGGGCGTCGAAGTGCGACCGTACCTGCTCTATGGTGAACATGACATGAACCGGCTTAGACAGTGGCGCTGGCTCTTGGTTGGAAGCTACGTCCATTGTCTGATTGTCGCCGCTCAGCTCGGCGAGCTCGCTGGCGAGCCAGCATGTCCGGCTGCTGGATCAACCCGCTGCCAAGAACGAGTCTGACTGCCCTGGCCCACCCAGACCGCCTCCCTCGCCCGCGCGTGCTTTCCGCCCGAAACAGTCAGTGTCGCCCGCCCTGCTTCCCGGTGCAGGCGATTGCTCCGCCTTCAAATGACACAAATGTCGTATGTCCATCATCTGCCGCCCACATTAATGATACGCAATTACTGAGGCAGCTACTCCGGTGCCACATGTCCGTCCCTCTGCCACCCACCATTGCTATATAAAATTCTGCGCCGGCCATAGCCGCAGTCATCCGCCTCTGTTCCCTTTCTCCTAACCACACCACTACAGCCCACCATGGCTTCCTCGTGCTCCAGCACTCTTCGGGACGGGCGGACGATGGACGACAAGGAGATGGTAGCCATTGCTGCCGACTGCCTGGCCGGCAGGCAGCCGGAGGACGATGACGTGCCAATGGAGAACATGCTAGTCGACGATTCTGCGCCAACCCCCTCCTCCGTGCCATCCTCGCCTATGCATTGCACCATGATCATCGATGAGGCCCATGCCCAATACATGGACACAGTGAGACAAAAGCGTGAGGAGCAGTTCCGGGAGGCACAGGCCGACGCCGCCTGCAACCACCATCTCCTCCAGGAGCACATGCAGGTGGAGGAGCAGATCGCCGCAGAGCGGGCGGAGCAGGAGGAGCTGCTCGACTCGTACCTCTCAGCCCGCGAGGGCCTCCTTGAGCGCTGGCAGTACCGCATGTGGGCGGCAAAGGTTGCGGCCGCCTACAAAGAGGGCGATGAAGTGGATGAGGCGCTGTTTGGCGAAACCGAGGACGAGGCAGAGGACAATGAAATCTTGGACGAGTCCCCACTCCGCTGGCGTCGACAAGGCCCTGCTCCGTCGAGGCCCCACAGTGCCAACAACGAGGCAGAGGGCACCGCCGTCTCCACCGAGGCCATGCCCTGCTGGCAACGAGGCGGAGGCCCTACTCCATCGAGGCCCCGCTCGCCAACAACAAGGCAGAGGACATTTCCAGCTCAGCCAAGGCCCCACCCTACCGGAAACGAAGGGGAGGATTTCCCCCGCTCCGCTGAGGCGCCGCCCCGCGGGCAACAAGATAGAGGACACCACCGGCTTCGTCGAGGCCTCGCACCGCTGCCAACGAGGACGCGCCACACAGAAAACGAGGAAGAGTAGAACACAGTAGGTCGCCGCCGCTCGGGTCCAAGTAAGGCCACCGCTGCTACCCTCCGGTTCAAGCCAAGCTAGGCGGGTTGACCATTGACGGCCGATTAGCTTCTTGGCGGCGACGTGGAGTCAAAGAGCTATGTTGGAGAAGGACGCTGCTTCTACCCCTTTTTAGTTGAAGAATGTTTGAAATGTAATGAAATCCGGCATGTTTATATGAAATACGATCGTGCATGAATGAATTTAATTAGTTCGATTAGTTTGAATTCTTGTATCACTGGCATTCGATGAACATGCAAAACAAAACGTACTAGCATTATTCCCAGGGTGATCACCTTGTTTGTAGCAGTTTCACATGTACTCCCTCCGGCCCTTTTTAGTCCGCGTACAAGTTTTACCTGTAGTCAAAGTATCTCTACTTTGACCAAAGTACAAAGAGTTTGAGTAGCTTTTTAGCGTTCCTGTACATTGCAATCAAACACACAGGCCTGGCAATTCATAGATAACATTCAAAACAATCGATGATTATCCATCTCAGCGATTCACATGTCAGAGCCAATATTTACTTCACAACTAAAGAATAAAGAAAAATAGATCGACGCTGCTGACAGCAAAGGGCGTCCCATTCGAAAATATCAAACGCATGTCTTCTTGCTAACATCAATGAGCAAAATTTGACAAGGTTGTCCCATTCCAAAATGTCAAATGCTTGTTGTTTTGCGTACATCAATGAGCAAACTTTGACAAGGTTTTCCCATTCCAAAATGTCAAATGCTTGTTGTTTTGTGTACATCAATGAGCAAACTTTGACAAGGTTTTCCCATTCCGAAATATCAAATGCATGTGATTGTGGAATGAGCAGGGTTTGCCATCAGTTCGGACATTGACATGGCACCTCGTGCTAAATAAACCAACTGTTCTTTTTTGGCAGTCCCACCAAAATCAACCAAATTCGCGTGTAGCTTGTATGATTTCGCCCTTATATGTTGCAACACCTTGACCATATGGGCACCTCCTTTCTGTGGTGGAAATGAATGATTCGATGTATTCATCAACATTTTGTGAAGTTCCCATTAAAGTCAAGCTAAGCACCCCTGTTTGCACAATACAAAAAAGTGATTAGTATAAAGCAAACTGTACTATGAATTGATAGTTTAAACTGGCACCTACATGGTCCGTGTAGAGCACACTTTTAAAAAATGGAACTCACCGAAAAGAATCCTAGAACAACATTGTACTTGCGCATCACAACAAAAAGATGGAGATATGTCAGTCCTTCTGAGCTGAAGTTAGTTTGGTCTTGTGGGGAGTAATGTAACCATCCTTCAGCTGCTCCTTATGATGAGAAGATAGACATGTCTTCTTCATCCTGGCATAATCGGAACTAGTCACTTCATGTACTCCATATTCTTCTTCAGAGGAGGATGATCCTGTTGTGCAAAGACAAGAGGACAACTAAATGCTAGCATCTCTGTTTGCTCGGAAAAAAGGAAAGGAAATATTTAAAACCGCACAAATGAAGCACTTCTCAAGGACAATACCACTTTCTCATGACAGTATCTAAACAGTAGTACAACACCAATAGAGATGACAAAGCTCAATCATATTGATGAAATCCGTGGGCTAGTACCAACCTTTGTCAGGAGGCTTATTGTGTAGAGCATACAGATCAAGCACTTCTCCGGAACCATCTGTTGTTATCTACTGTGGTTGTCATGCTTACTATATACTCCTCGATTAGTTTAATGTTTCCAACATCTTCTTGTGCAGTTCCACTAAAATATATGGTATCTTCAAAGAAGCTCCCTATTTGCACAAGTAGAGATAATTACATATTACATTAAGAGTGGAATCAAATCAGTGGCAAAACAATTGCTTGTTCCAGCCATAGCAATAAATTAAGATGCAAAACTATATCATTACTTGTGTCATCACTGTCAGATTTTGGGTTCCGGCAAAACCCTTAAGGTTCGAACTCTGGGGTGCGCACGAAGATCTCTCCTTCCCCCTAGATCACTCACTCACCACGATCTCAAAGCTCGGCTCGTCGGACTCGAAGAAAAAGGGACACAAGAGTTTATACGGGTTTGGGTCACCAATGTGGTGTAATACCCTACTCCAGTGTGGTGTGGTGGATTGGCTTGTAGGCTGAGGATGAACAAGTACAAGGGAAGAACAACCTCCTGAGGAGAGGTGTGCTTAAGCTTGTGAGCTGGTGCGTATTAGGGTGATCTGAATGATTCATTCTGAGATGAGCCGATCCTTGACTACGGTGGTGGCTAGCATTATGTAACGCCCCGAGACCGATGTGCCAGGTGTCGTTCAGTTATTCGCTGTTGTTGCCTTGTCATTGCTTGCGTGTCATGCATTGCATATCATGTCATCATGCACATTTCATTTGCATACGTGTTCGTCTCATGCATCCGAGCATTTTCCCCGTTGTCCGTTTTGCAATCCGGCGTTCCGTTCTCCTCCGGTGGTCATTTCTACCTTTCTTACATGTGTGGGGATCAAACATTTCCGGACTGGACCGAGTCTTGCCAAGCGGCCTTGGGTTACTACTGGTAGACCGCCTGTCAAGTTTCGTACCATTTGGACTTCGTTTGATACTCCAACGGTTAACCGAGGGACCGAGAAGGCCTCGTGTGTGTTGCAGCCCAACACCTCTCCAATTTGGCCCAAAACCCACCTAACTCTGCTCCATCATCTAGAGCGTTCGATCACGATCGCGTGGCCGAAAACCGCACCTCATTTGGACTCTCCTAGCTCCCTCTACCTATAAAAGAGCACCCCTCCCCGAAATTTCGGATCATTTCGCGGATGAACCCTAAAAACCCCTCCCCTCGCGCCGCCGGACGCGTCCTCACCGCGCCCGGACATGTCCGCTCGGTCCCCACCTCACTCCGACCAATCCCGTCGCGCCACGTCACCCAACCGCCACCGCCAGCCTATCCCGAGCCGCCACCTCACCTCCCCTGCGCCCACTTCGCCGCATCCTCCCGGGGCCCAGATCCGGCCCGCCCCGGGGCCGAACCGGGCCACCACGGGGCCCTCACTTCGCCGCCATTTGCCCCAGGCCAACCGGAGCCGTGCTGCCGCGCCAGATGCTCCCGCCGGCCACCCGTGCCTCGTCGGAATCCGTCCCCCTCGCCGGCCTCCGTTCCTCGCGCCTTCGCTGCTACTGCTCCAACCCTCGCCGCCATGAAAATCCATGGAGCCGAGCTCCCGATCTTCGACGCCGGCGTCGCCGAGCCCCGCTGACCTCGGGAACGGGCCCCGCAGCCTCGGCCTCCGCTCCCCGCGCCCGGATCCGCGCGTTCCCTGCCCTCGCCGGCCTCCTCCGCCCCTCCTTGCCGCTGCCCGCCGGCGAACGGCGCCGCCGCCGCCCCCTGCCCCCCTCGATCCAGGAGGGATCGGGAGGAGGACCCCCCTCGTGCCTCGTGGGCCTGAGTAGACCAGCAGGCCCAGATCCCTTCGCCACGAGGCCCAGCGCGCCTCCTCACCCCGACGGCCTGCTTCCCCTCCAGCTGGGCCAAGAGCCCATGGTGAGCTGCCCCCCCAGCGGCTCCTTAGTTTTTTTTTCTTCTGTTGGCCCAATCTGCTCCAGATTCGGCCCATATCATGTTTTTTTCAGCGCCTGGGATTTTTCCTATTTATCCAGAGATGGCCAGTTTTGCAGAAAAGACCCTCATGTTCATGCATATAATAACTCACAATTCGTGCATCGGATTAAAATGAATTATATATGAAACTTGCCCAGAATTTTGTGTAGATTAATAATATCCAACTTTCATCTATGTTTGAAATGTTAGAAATGTTGTTTGCATTAATTTGCTCCTATGCCATGTTAAAATGATTTATTTCATAACTAATTAACCGTAACTCGGATTTTAATAAACTTTATATGTAAATGGGGTAGAATTTTGCCTAGTTTAACATGGTGCACTCATCTTGCATGTTAAACAACTCTAAAATATGGTTTAGGGCAGAACAGGACCAAACCTAATATATGCATATGAGGATTTTCCGGAATTGTTGTTCGTTGTTCCCGGCCTCATTTAAACTTGACTAGATAGGTAGTTTTGCTTTGCTTCACCCTCTTGCCTTGCTTAACAACATTTAATATTGTTGAGTACATAAACAAGACCGAACTAAATAAGTCACGTGGTGTTTCTTCACTATGCAGCGGAGTTGCATAATGAGCTCCACTTAATTTGTAGGATTGTTTGTGCACTTTGCCATGCCATGCCACATTAAACCGGACATGCATCATACTTGATTGTGCATCATGCCATGATTATGTGGTGGTTGTTTACTTTGTTGTTTGCTCTTTTCCAGTGTTGCTTCTTCGGGTTGGTTCCGTTAACGTCGAGTTTGTGAGGACCCGTTCGTCTACGTTCCGTTTGTCTTCTTCATGGACTCGTTCTTCTTCCTTGCGGGATTTCAGGCAAGATGATCATACCCTCGAAATCACTACTATCTTTGCTATGCTAGTTTGCTCGCTCTTTGCTATGCCAATGCTACGATGCCTACCATTTGCTTGTCAGCCTCCCAATTTGCCATGTCAAACCTCTAACCCACCATGTCCTAGCAAACCGTTGATTGGCTATGTTACCGCTTTGCTCAGCCCCTCTTATAGCGTTGCTAGTTGCAGGTGAAGATTGGAGGCCGTTCCTTGTTTGGAACATTTATTTACTTGTTGGGATATCACTATATATCTTATTTAATTAATGCATCTATATACTTGGTAAAGGGTGGAAGGCTCGGCCTTATGCCTGGTGTTTTGTTCCACTCTTGCCGCCCTAGTTTTCCGTCATATCGGTGTTATGTTTCCGGATTTTGCGTTCCTTACGCGGTTGGGTTATAATGGGAACCCCTTGACAGTTCGCCTTGAATAAAACTCCTCCAGCAAGGCCCAACCTTGGTTTTACCATTTGCCACCCAGCCTTTTCTTTTCCCTTGGGGGTCGCGCGCCCAAGGGTCATCTTTATTTTAACCCCCCCGGGCCAGTGCTTGTCTAAGTGTTGGTCCAACCCAGAGCACCGTGCGGGGCCGTCCCTTGGCAACTTGGGTTACGTTGGCTCCCGTACGCTTAGCTTATCCGGTGTGCCCTGAGAACGAGATATGTGCAGCTCCTATCGGGATGTCGGCGCATCGGGTGGTCTTGCCGGACTTGTTTTACCATTGTCGAGGATGTCTTGGAGTACCGGGATACCGAGTCTGTTCGGAATGTCTCGGGAGGAGGTCTATTCCTTTGTTGACCGTGAGAGCTTGTGATGGGCTAAGTTGGGACACCCCTGCAGGGATTTGAACTTTCGAAAGCCATGCCCGCGGTTATGGGCAGATGGGAATTTGTTAACGTCCGGTTGTAGAAAACCTGAAGTCGACCTTAATTAAAATGAATCAACAACGTGTGTAACCGTGATGGTCTCTTTCTGGCGGAGTCCGGGAAGTGAACACGGTTGTTGGAGTTATGCTTGACGTAGGTTGTTATAGGATCACTTCTTGATCATACTTTTATCGACCGTGCTTTGCCTTCTCTTCTCGCTCTCTTTTGCATATGTTAGCCACCATATATGCTAGTCGCTTGCTGCACCTCCACCTCATACCTTTACCTTACCCATAAGCTTAAATAGTCTTGATCGAGAGGGTGCGAGATTGCTGAGTCCCTGTGGCTCACAGATACTTCCAAAACCAGCTTGCAGGTGCCGATGAGTCCGTACAGATGACGCAACCCAGCTCAGGAGGAGCTCGATGAAGATCTTGTCCTTTGTGTTGTTTCGTTTCGGTCGATCCGTAGTGGAGCCCAGTTGGGGTCGATCGGGGACCGTGTCGCATTTGGGGTTCTTCTTTTATTTTGGTTCCGTAGTCGGACCATGAGTGTATTTGATTGATGTAATGTTTATTCATGTAATTGTGTGAAGTGGCGATTGTAAGCCAACTATGTATCTCTTTCCTTGTATGTATTACATGGGTTGTGTGAAGATAACCTCACTTGCGACATATGCCTTCAATG
Organism: Triticum dicoccoides; assembly: GCF_002162155.2. Lineage (NCBI taxonomy): Eukaryota > Viridiplantae > Streptophyta > Magnoliopsida > Poales > Poaceae > Triticum > Triticum dicoccoides. The sequence continues at coordinate 133,276,350 of NC_041388.1, read as the reverse complement.
CGATTATGTCTCTAAGTCGTGCCTCGACACGTGGGAGCTATAGTCGCATCGAGTGTGTTACAAGTTGGTATCAGAGCCTTCCCCGACCTTAGGAGCCCCCACTGCTTGATCGTTTTTAGCAGCCATTGTTGAGTCTAGAAAAATGTTTTGAGTCATTTAGGAATTATATATCGGAGAGTTTAGGAATTCTTTTTACTTCCAAGTCTCCTCATCGCTCTGGTAAGGCATCCTCACGTAGAGTTTTGATTCTTCTCTTCTCAAATTTCACTAAAAAATATTTTAGGTTCACGCGGGTATCTTGGAAACGTTCCGATGGTTTTATGACGAGAACATTGTCTTGGTGCCTCCTGTCAGGGGTTTTGTGGAAGTGTCCCGGGGAGTTGAGCTCTGAGGTGTTGTCGTCATAATTTTATCGTTGCAGTCCTGGAATACCTGAGTCTAGTACGCCGACATCGAAAATCTCTTTTATGCAGTTCGTTGGTGAGATAACCTCGACGCCACCCAGTACTGGGGCGGGAGTTCGGGAGTATTGCCATAACTTGTATAACGGATGCTTTTCGAAGGTTGAGGTAGATGATTTCCGAAGGTTTCTTGGTTATGTGTTGAAGGATGGATACAGCTGGATGTAGGATTTGCTAGTTTGGGTGAGATATTATGCTTCCCCTGTATCCCCAACACCTGATTGCATAACCAGAAAATTTCAGGAGTTTCATAGGTGGGAATTCAAGTAGCTCTTAGGATATCTTTCCGACAGATGTATGGTATGAAATTGGGGTTCGACGTCTAGTGGTCCGCCTATTCACGGTCGGTTTTACAGTGGTCTCGTTGTGTCTTAAAGAGTCCTTGGCTATGCCGACTTGGGGATGCTTCGTATGTCATGTGCACTGCCTTGTACATGATGGTGCTGTACGATCGAGCCCGTGTAGGCCCCACTACGAAAACTTTGGACGAAATCTCTATCATATGTTTGTTCCGGCTTATTCCGCAAGCCAATCCTTTGTTTTGTTTTGAGTTGTGGTATTCGAGTTGCTTCAAAGTCAAGTGTTGATTCCATACCTTTCTGAAACGGTGTTCTCATACTTCGATGTGAATACCAATCCTTCTTGATCATCGAGATTGTGCTGTCAACCCTTTTCACCGGTGTGTTTCTCTTCAAGTGGATCCGATCATTTCAACAACCGCAAGATCAAGTATCAGTTCTTCTCAACGGTGTTTGTTTCATCCGTCTCCAAGTTGCCTTTGTTTTTCCCGCCCTCCCTCCCTTGATTTTCTCCGAGGACTCATATATCTCAATCAAGTATCCTTTTTATTGATGGGAAATCTCTCCATTCTTTTCCGTCAATGCTTTTATCCGGTGGTTCTCATGAAGATTCGAACGGAGCTTCAAGTTCGTCTCTCATCACTCGTCTTCTTCTCCGGTGGAACCAATTCAAGTTGTTGGTGTTGATCATATCCCTTTTCCCTCATTTCTAATGATTTCTCATGCCGGTGAAATTCTTAATCATTCACTTCTCGTTATTCAATTGTTCCGGAGTGCTCAAGATATTTTCGAAGATTCGTGTTTCCACTCTACATTCGTTCAAGCTCTTTCGAGGATGTTCCCTAATTCAAGTCATTTAATTAAACCGGTGCAACCTCTCTTTTAATCATTTCAACGGTGTTTTCTCTTGAGTGGGCCTTAACCCACAGGTCTTTTCCCAGGATCTTACCTGACTCTTCTTATTTTCCTGGAGCTTATCAAATTCTTTTCCAAGTTGACGTAAGAATGATTTATCATCAGTCACATGTATTTCTCCAAGATCGGTTAAATTCTTTTCATCGTTGGCTCAACCTCTTCGTTTTGATTCTTCCAGAGTGTCTAAATAATTCTTGGTGATGTTTCTCGTCGTCATTCTCGGAGATTTTAAGACCGAAGAAGATTTTTCTCTCAATCTTGCTCCACTCTCCCCAAGATTCATGGTTCAAGCTTGATACCATCCTCTCATAATTGTTTTGATTGTGAGAATTCCTTTCACCCATCCGGAGCAATGCAAGAGTCTTCTCAGTTTGTTATCCGGAGTCCATCAATTCAGGTGTATTAATTCTCAACTTTCTGTTGTCATTCTCCAATCCTACCGGTGTATCGTTCAAGAGATCTCTAATCGGCTCGTGATCTCTTCGTTCTCATGGGTCTAAATTCTCTCAAGCATCTTCATTCATTTGCTAATTCTTCCCGGTGTCTTCCTTATCTTTTCTTTGTTCATTTTTAATTCTTACGGTGGTCCGTTCAAGATTTCTCTTCCTTCGTTATCATATCAATTTATTCGTTGTTTCAACCCTACCGGTGGTTCGTTCGATATTTTCTCAAGTTGGCGCCGTATCTATCCTAATCCTTTCTTCGAGAATAAGTAGTATGCCAAATCCGTTGATTGTCATCAATTTAATTGGTGAAGGATAAGCATAACTTAATTCTTATTCTTGTTTCATCCAAGTGATTAATTTCCTATTCCGGAGGCTCATCAAATTCTTGATCTCAATTGTTCATCTTATTTTTTTCTTTCCTGGAGTTCCTAGCTCTCGCAATTACATCACCACGGAGATGCATCTAAATCATTGCAAGGCTTCACCTTATATTCTCAACTTCTCTTTCTTTTGTCATCTTTTCGTTTACCGGAGTTATTCATGGAGGCTCTACTTGGTGGTTCATCAAGGATTTATTTCCGTCTCGAAGCGTTCATTAAGATTCGTTTCTAAGAAACTCAAGTTTTCTTCATTTTGTAATCTGGAGTGCATTTCTGTCTATCGTATCATTGGAGGGGGTATTATGTCATTCTGCATAATTTGAATTCATGTTTTATGATTCACATGTTGTCATGAATGAGATATTTTAAATCCATCAATCTCGTCATTGGAGTTGTCTTGGGTTATATTTCACCTAAAGCCTTCGCTAAGGTTTTTTGCTATTTGTGGTACTCATAATTGATCCAAGCTCTTCATTTTTCCTTTCTGGTGTGATATAGTTTCTTGTCTCCTTGTTCTTATCAATCCAATTCTTCTTCCCGTGAGTGGCAGGTTGTCACCTCATAATTTGAGATGTACCCCATAAGACCATTTAAAGTTTATTCTTTTCGTTGTGGATTGTTCCAACAACTCCGTGTGACCCTTCTCTTTAAGATGCTTTTCAAGCTCATTGGAGGTAGAGGATGTTGTTTTCTTGTCCGTTCTTTTGTTCCGTCGATACAACTTCTATTCTTTCATTCTGGAGGCATTGTGTTGTTGTTCTCTTCAACCCATCTTCTTGTTTTGTCAAGATCATGTTCTTTTCATGATTGTCCATTTAACCGGGGTGTCGTGCCCTCTTTTCAAGTTATATCACCTTATCAAGTTCTTATTCAATTCCTCTCTTTTCAACCGGAGTGCTGCCCGAATTTTTGGTCTTCCTTGATCCCCTTCCTTAACCGGAGTGTTTTTCTATATATATCTTCCCTTCAACCTCAAGGTTTTCGCAATGTTTTTGTCCCTCTTTTCTAACGAGTGTTTTCAACTTCGTTCATCTCTGTTGTATTCTTTTCTCGAAATGGCTTAACCTTATTCAAGGTTCATGGTTTCACGCGTTTGTCAAAGAAGCGACTTAGTTTTACCTCTTCTCTTTCTCTTTCGTTTTCCCTCCGGTGCCATTCTAGATCTCGGGACGAGATCCTCTCGTAGTGGTGGAGTGTTGTAACGCCCCGAGACCGATGTGCCAGGTGTCGTTCAGTTATTCGCTGTTGTTGCCTTGTCATTGCTTGCATGTCATGCATTGCATATCATGTCATCATGCGCATTTCATTTGCATACGTGTTCGTCTCATGCATCCGAGCATTTTCCCCGTTGTCCGTTTTGCAATCCGGCGTTCCGTTCTCCTCCGGTGGTCATTTCTACCTTTCTTACATGTGTGGGGATCAAACATTTCCAGACTGGACCGAGTCTTGCCAAGTGGCCTTGGGTTACTACCGGTAGACCGCCTGTCAAGTTTCGTACCATTTGGACTTTGTTTCATACTCCAACGGTTAACCGAGGGACCGAGAAGGCCTCGTGTGTGTTGCAGCCCAACACCTCTCCAATTTGGCCCAAAACCCACCTAACTCTGCTCCATCATCTAGAGCGTTCGATCATGATCGCGTGGCCGAAAACCGCACCTCATTTGGACTCTCCTAGCTCCCTCTACCTATAAAAGAGCACCCCTCCCCGAAATTTCGGATCATTTCGCGGATGAACCCTAAAAACCCCTCCCCTCGCGCCGCCGAACGCGTCCTCACTGCGCTCGGACATGTCCGCTTGGTCGCCACCTCACTCCGACCAATCCCGTCGCGCCACGTCACCCAACCGCCGCCGCTAGCCTATCCCGAGCCGCCACCTCACCTCCCCTGCGCCCACTTCGCCGCCATCCTCCCGGGGCCCAGATCCGGCCCGCCCCGGGGCCGAACCGGGCCACCACGGGGCCCTCTCTTCACCGCCGTTTGCCCCAGGCCGACCGGAGCCGCGCCGCCGCGCCAGATGCTCCCACCGGCCACCCGTGCCTCGTCGGAGTCCGTCCCCCTCGCCGGCCTCCGTTCCTCGCGCCTTCGCTGCTAATGCTCCAACCCTCGCCGCCATGAAAATCCATGGAGCCGAGCTCCCGATCTTCGACGCCGGCATCACCGAGCCCCGCTGACCTCGGGAACGGGCCCCGCAGCCTCGGCCTCCGCTCCCCGCGCCCGGATCCGCGCGTTCCCTGCCCTCGCCGGCCTCCTCTGCCCCTCCTTGCCGCTACCCGCCGGCGAACGGCGTCGCCGCCGCCCCCTGCCTCCCTCGATCCAGGCGGGATCGAGGAGGAGGACCCCCCTCGTGCCTCGTGGGCCTGAGCAGACCAGCAGGCCCAGGTCCCTTCGCCACGAGGCCCAGCGCGCCTCCTCACCCCGACGGCCTGCTTCCCCTCCAGCTGGGCCAAGAGCCCATGGTGAGCTGCCCCCCCAGCGGCTCCTTAGTTTTTTTTCTTCTGTTGGCCCAATCTGCTCCAGATTCGGCCCATATCATGTTTTTTTCAGCGCCTGGGATTTTTCCTATTTATCCAGAGATGGCCAGTTTTGCAGAAAAGACCCTCATGTTCATGCATATAATAACTCACAATTTGTGCATCGGATTAAAATGAATTATATATGAAACTTGCTCAGAATTTTGTGTAGATTAATAATATCCAACTTTCATCTATGTTTGAAATGTTAGAAATGTTGTTTGCATTAATTTGCTCCTATGCCATGTTAAAATGATTTATTTCATAACTAATTAACCGTAACTCGGATTTTAATAAACTTTATATGTAAATGGGGTAGAATTTTGCCTAGTTTAACATGGTGCACTCATCTTGCATGTTAAACAACTCTAAAATATGGTTTAGGGCAGAACAGGACCAAACCTAATATATGCATATGAGGATTTTCCGGAATTGTTGTTCGTTGTTCCCGGCCTCATTTAAACTTGACTAGATAGGTAGTTTTGCTTTGCCTCACCCTCTTGCCTTGCTTAACAACATTTAATATTGTTGAGTACATAAACAAGACCGAACTAAATAAGTCATGTGGTGTTTCTTCACTATGCAGCGGAGTTGCATAATGGGCTCCACTTAATTTGTAGGATTGTTTGTGCACTTTGCCATGCCATGCCTCATTAAACCGGACATGCATCATACTTGATTGTGCATCATGCCATGATTATGTGGTGGTTGTTTACTTTGTTTTTTGCTCTTTTCCGGTGTTGCTTCTTCGGGTTGGTTCCGTTAACGTCGAGTTTGTGAGGACCCGTTCATCTACGTTCCGTTTGTCTTCTTCATGGACTCGTTCTTCTTCCTTGCGGGATTTCAGGCAAGATGATCATACCCTCGAAATCACTACTACTTTGCTATGCTAGTTTGCTTGCTCTTTGCTATGCCAATGCTACGATGCCTACCATTTGCTTGTCAGCCTCCCAATTTGCCATGTCAAACCTCTAACCCACCATGTCCTAGCAAACCGTTGATTGGCTATGTTACCGCTTTGCTCAGCCCCTCTTATAGCGTTGCTAGTTGCAGGTGAAGATTGGAGGCCGTTCCTTGTTTGGAACATTTATTTACTTGTTGGGATATCACTATATATCTTATTTAATTAATGCATCTATATACTTGGTAAAGGGTGGAAGGCTCGGCCTTATGCCTGGTGTTTTGTTCCACTCTTGCCGCCCTAGTTTTCCGTCATATCGGTGTTATGTTTCCGGATTTTGCGTTCCTTACGCGGTTGGGTTATAATGGGAACCCCTTGACAGTTCGCCTTGAATAAAACTCCTCCAGCAAGGCCCAACCTTGGTTTTACCATTTGCCACCCAGCCTTTTCTTTTCCCTTGGGGGTCGCGCGCCCAAGGGTCATCTTTATTTTAACCCCCCGGGCCAGTGCTTGTCTAAGTGTTGGTCCAACCCAGAGCACCGTGCGGGGCCGTCCCTTGGCAACTTGGGTTACGTTGGCTCCCGTACGCTTAGCTTATCCGGTATGCCCTGAGAACGAGATATGTGCAGCTCCTATCGGGATGTCGGCGCATCGGGTGGTCTTGCTGGACTTGTTTTACCATTGTCGAGGATGTCTTGGAGTACCGGGATACCGAGTCTGTTCGGAATGTCTCGGGAGGAGGTCTATTCCTTCGTTGACCGTGAGAGCTTGTGATGGGCTAAGTTGGGACACCCCTGCAGGGATTTGAACTTTCGAAAGCCATGCCCGCGGTTATGGGCAGATGGGAATTTGTTAACGTCCGGTTGTAGAAAACCTGAAGTCGACCTTAATTAAAATGAATCAACAGCGTGTGTAACCGTGATGGTCTCTTTCCGGCGGAGTCCGGGAAGTGAAAACGGTTGTTGGAGTTATGCTTGATGTAGGTTGTTATAGGATCACTTCTTGATCATACTTTTATCGACTGTGCTTTGCCTTCTCTTCTCGCTCTTTTTTGCGTATGTTATCCACCATATATGCTAGTCGCTTGCTGCAGCTCCACCTCATACCTTTACCTTACCCATAAGCTTAAATAGTCTTGATCGTGAGGGTGCGAGATTGCTGAGTCCCTGTGGCTCACAGATACTTCCAAAACCAGCTTGCAGGTGCCGATGAGTCCGTACAGATGATGCAACCCAGCTCAGGAGGAGCTCGATGAAGATCTTGTCCTTTGTGTTGTTTTGTTTCGGTCGATCCATAGTGGAGCCCAGTTGGGGTCGATCGGGGACCGTGTCGCATTTGGGGTTCTTCTTTTATTTTGGTTCCGTAGTCGGACCATGAGTGTATTTGATTGATGTAATGTTTATTCATGTAATTGTGTGAAGTGGCGATTGTAAGCCAACTATGTATCTCTTTCCTTGTATGTATTACATGGGTTGTGTGAAGATTACCTCACTTGCGACATATGCCTTCAATGCGATTATGTCTCTAAGTCGTGCCTCGACACGTGGGAGCTATAGTCGCATCGAGGGTGTTACACCCTATTTATAGAGGCCCTGCTCCTCTTCCCAAATATTAGGCGGGAAGGGATCCCACAACGGCCAATTTGTAAGGGGACAGCTAGTACAAGCTACCCTGACAAAAGGTGGTCTTCGTCTGCCAAAGGCTCTGATGGTGACGCCGTTATGGGCTCCGCGATGACCTCCGTCCTGCCGTCCTGCTGGTCTTGGTCTTGTTGCACCTATATGGAAACCTTTGCCTGATGCCTCGGGACTCCTCGCCTGCCCCTGCTCCTTTAGCACCAAAGAGGCAACTAGTGCTCTGCGCTCGCTGGCGCCCGCCTGGCACCCGCCTGGCCTTGGTCGTCATGGCTCACGTCACGGGAACCTCATGAGGTGCCCCTCACCTTGACTCTGCTCCTCGCAAGCAAACCTAGTGAGGCTGCCCCTGAGGAGGTTTTGTGTCATCCGCCTCGCGAGGCTTGGCCCCTCGCGAGGGTCTTGAGTGTTTGCTGGTGAAGATGGGTCATACCAGGCCGCTTGAGGAGCCACGCCATGGGCCGTAGGCAGGCAAGTCTGGGGACCCCCGTTCCCAGAACGCCGACAGTAGCCCCTGGGCCCAAGGCGCGCTCAGACTTGGATTCGAGGCAAAGCCAAGGGGCAAGTGCAGGGCACCACGGGCCCCAATCGCCTGCGGCCTTGGTTGACGTGTGGTGACTGACGGGACGTGGGCGTCTTTGCTTCCCCGCGCTACCTCGGCAACTGCCCGGCTTGACGAGTCCCTGGTGCATGCAGAAAAGCCATCATTACCTGCGATCGTGGGGGTCGTCGGCTGGCCTTCTCCCGCTATAAATGGGGAGGGGGCGGAGCCCCCATCGCCCATCTCTTCCTCCATTCAGCTTGCTTCTTCTTCCTTGCTTCACTTCTTCATTGTGTCATCCATGGCGCCAATACGGAGGTTTTCAGATGCCGAGAAGGGAAAAGCCCCCCGTGAAGAGCATGTGCCTCGCCCACCGAAGAAGAGGCTTGCCCGCCCTTGCGATGTCGTCGTAAGGCCGAAGGTGTCGAGGCCTTGGCACGAATGGCCTCCCCCCGGCTATCTGCTGCCCTTGTACGCCCAGGCAGTGGACTCCAGAGGGGGGGCTGGGACCGACACCCCTCGCGCCACGGCCGCAGTGCTTGTGCAGTGGTGGCATGTGCCTCCGCCCCGCGAACCCACGCCGAGGGCTCCTCGCGTGAACTCGTGGTGTGGGCGGCGATGCCACCACGTACGTGGATCCGGTTCCCTCCATTCTTCTCTGCTGAAATGCCATCGAGGGGTCCCTCGAGCCATGGCTGCAGCACGCTGAGTGCGATGCCCCGGCGACAGGGGTGGAGGTTGAGGTCGTCTCCCCGGGAAAGATCTTCATGACCCGCGGATGGGGTGAGGTCGCCCGGGTTTGTCATGCGGAGGGCGCCCTCGCCATCCACTTCGAATACGATGGCGCCTCCACGATGTTCTTCAAGGACTTTGACAAGGAAGGCCGCCGCCTGGAGTTCTCGCCTGGAGGGGGTTATCAGGATGGCACAGCAGCGGAGGCGGGCCTGCCGCTGGCCTAGCTGGCAGTTCCTCCAGCAGCAGCAATGATGCTTGGGAGTCTAGCGACTCTCCTGAGCCCTGCGAGACTCCAGAGACGAGCAAGGACAGCTACGTGCCAACGAGCTCTCGCCGTGCCCGGAGTGTGGCTATGGCGTCTGCCCGCCGTCGTCGTTGATCTGGATGGGGTTGCCGTCGGCCTCCCGTGGCCCACTTTTGATGATGGTGTCGGTGGCGTTGACGCTTGTAGATAGGGCTCCTAGAAACCTTCTTCTTTTGTTCCCTGCGAGGAATCGAGACGAACCCCATGGGGGCGTGTAAAGGATCTCTAGTGCCCTTTGGTTAATATTGTCCTTATTATGAAGATGTACGACTACATGTCCTAATCCGGCTCAGTCCCCCCTTTCCAATCTCGTGGTAGCTTGGTGCTCTACGCTGACAGGTCCCGGTCCCCGGGCAGGCTACAGCCGTCGCTGGTATGCGAGGTCTCGATGCCGTGTTCAAGGCCAGGAGGTGAGCGGCCCGAGGTCCAGTAAGTGCTCCTGAGGTGCGATGCTCAAGAGGCCCCCTTTAGCGCGCAAGCAGCTAGCTAAGGATTGGAAAGGAAGGCAGCGGCGTTGTAGCAAGGTTGCAAGAGATGGGAATCCTATGCCGCAGCGCTTGGCTGACCCGAGTGCGAAAACTTATCTTAGCGGTCCAGACTTGATTCCTTGTGTTGTGCCAGGCTCGTGCGTCAATGGCCATAGTGTAGTCGGGCTAGGTCCGTGCGAGCTTTCCCTTCTTTACCACGCTCTTTCGTGTGCTCCATGTCCTCGGGTCCCGGCCCTCGAGCAAGCTTAGCCGCCGCTGGTATGCTAGGTCGCGATGCCGCGGTCAAGGCCAGGGTGAGGGCTATAGAGCCAGTAAGGGCTCCTGAGGCATGATGCTCAGGTGCCCCCTTTAATGTGCAAGCGAACTGCATGGGAAAAGAAGGAGCCCACGGTACCGCCCGCTGTCATCCTCGGGAGGTTCCTGTAGGTTAGACGGAGAGAGAGCATAGCCCATGGTCGCGCTGTTACCCAGTTGCTAATTGCCCCACAAGAAGACAAAGGCACTGAGGGTCTGATGAGGTGACGTGTGCAGAGCGGGCCACGAGCCAGAGCTCGATCTCTCAGATTTATCAGTGTTGCAGGGACGGGCCCGAGCACAAGCGCCGTGCCAGTATGTGGAGTTTTTGCCACGAGGTAAACAGGAGATTGGTCAGCAACGCAGGATGCCACGAGATGTAATCAAGCAAATGATAGCCATAAGAGAACCACGCAAGGATATAAGCTAGTCCAGATAGATGTGAAACCGATACATGCCACTGGGACAGACCCGAGTGGCCTGGGATGATGCAGGCCGAGGGGCGCCCCCAGCAAAGTAAGCTAAAGATGCAGAAAGATACATGCCGCAGGGGCAAGCCCGTGTGACCTGGGAATGATGCAGCTTGAGGGGCGCTCCCAGCTGAGTAAACCAGAAAATGTCACCTGGTACCGTTGTCGAAGGAGTGTTGAAGTAGCTGATGATGTGTGTCGAAGAGTCGCTCCTCACGAGCCACCAGGGCCCTGAGCCTTAGGAGGCTCTGGGGGCTCGGGTGGTTCCTTGAGGACCGTCGCTATTTCCACCAAGACTGCGTGGTGTCTAGCCTCCTGAGCTGCCAGGATGCTCCAGAGATGATGCTGGTAGGTGACACCCGTGTTAGGCAGGCCAAACGGCATGCGAACGTAGCTGTGAGGTGGTCCCTCGCACCGGCTAGCATGCAAAGGCCAGAAGCGCTCCTGAGACACGGCCCTATTGAGCCCTGGAATGTCAACGCAAACGTGTAGCCAGCCGCCCTCGCCAAAATGGGGAGCTGCGCCGGGTGGTGGGCGGCAGTCGCCGCGTATGGTCCTTGCTTCCTGAAGCTCCTAGGTTGCCTTGGTGATGAACTCCTGAGCACCTGGCGCTCCTTGCCCTGTGCCCTCTTGAGGGAAACGTGCAGCGAAGCACGCCTCCATGTGGTGCCCGAGCGCCTCCCTCATGATGTTGGCTAGGTCCGAGGCCCTCCAAAAGAGAGCCCCCGAGCCTTGCCTGAGGAGGGTGTCGTGCGTGCCTTCCTATGCGAGGGAGGGAGGCACCCCAGGTGCGGGTGCTGATGCTGTGGCGGCGCTGCTGGAGACGCCGCTCTCTTGATGCCCTGTACAGAGTAGTTGCTTCTTCTTCTTCTTGGGGGGTGGCCTCAGGAGGGTACAGGATGCCCTCACTGTCGGGGCTTTGATTGCTGCGGCTTGGAAGGCGTGCTCCAGGGAGCACACTGCATCTCTTTCTTCCAGGGTACTGTGATGATTCCGCCACTTCGTGGCATCTTGAGGACATTGTAGCCACGGTAGGTCACAGCCATGAACTTGGCCAACGCTGGATACCCAAGGATGGCGTTGTACGGCAGACAGATGTGGGCGACGTCGAAGTCGATGAGCTCGGTGCGGTAGTTGTCGCGCTGGCTGAAGGTGACAGGGAGGCGGACCTGCCATATTGGGGTGGTGGAGCCGTCGGTCACTCCTGAGAAAGGCTTGGTAGGCTGTTGCTGGTCATATGGCACTTGGAGGCTGTCGAACATCTCGACGAACAGGACATTGAGCCCTGCGCCGCCTTCGATGAGGGTCTTGGTGACTTGGATGTTGCTGATGACGGGTGAACAGAGCATCAGGAGGACGCCGGCGGTTGCCACGCTCTTGAGCTGGTCTGCCGAGCTGAAAGTGATGGCGTACTTGGACCACCTAAGCAGGCACGTGGCCTTGAGCCTAGGGAGGGCCGCGTTCACCTAGCGAGCAAACTGCTTGAAGGTGCACTAGGAAGCTGGGGCCTGAGCACCGCCCAGGATGCAGGCGATAGCGCGTGGCTCCTGGAAGCCCCCAGCCCCCTTGTCCTAATGGTGGTCGACGTTCCTTCTTGGTGGTGGCGGCGGCGGAGGGAGGCCAGGATTGCCCTGAGGATGGTCCTCGCGAGGCTGCTCCCTCCAGGCGCCCTCACGAGGCTGCTCCTGCTAGTGTTTCACACGAGGCCAGTCGCGCCACTCCTGGGAGGGGCCGTGGTTGTCCCAGCGTCCTCCACTTCGTCCTCCTCCTCTGCCATAGCCCCGGTCGTTGCGCTCGGGGCGTCAACCGAAGCGTCCATCTCGGATGGCGCTGAGCTCTTGACAATCATTGGTGATGTGCCTGTGTACGTTGTGGAAGGTGCAGAACGGACGGCTGCTCTTGGACGACTCGGGGTGGTCCCGGCCGTGCTTCATGTCTGGCTCCGCAGCGAGCACAGCTACTCCCTTGTGCTTCACGACCTTGGACTTGGCTTTCTTCTCTTCTGGGTCGGCAACGGGGATCTCGAGGAGAGAGAGGCGCCCTTCCTCAACTCTTGCGCACTTGGTCGCCATGTTGAACATCTCCAGAGCCATGCATAGCTCCTCGTGGATGGCCGGCTCCTCCTTCATCTTGACGTCACGGACGCCATCGGAAAATGCTGAGATGATGGCCTCGTCCCTCACCTTGGGGATCTTGAGGCGAACACTGTTGAAGCGATGAATGTACTTCTGCAGGGTCTCTCCCGGCTGCTGCTTGATGCGGCGCAGGTCACTCGCGGCCGGAGGGCGGTCGCGAGTGCCCTGGAAGTTGGCAACGAAATGCTCGCGCATCTCGCCCCAGGAGGAGATCGATCTCGCGGGCAGGTTCAAGAGCCACGAGCGAGCACCATCCTTGAGAGCCATGGGAAACCAATTCGCCATGACCTTCTCGTCTCTGTTGGCTGCCTCGATGCTCAGCTCGTAGAGCTGCAACGCGGAGGCAGGTCTGGCTTGAACTTGCATGGCCGGACGACGGTGCGCAGCTCAGGGGTAAAGGCTCGGCAGCCTGCAATGGTCACCGGAGCCCGACGTGGCGGTGGAGCCTGGTCTTGGTACCCACGCACCGCCACCGCAGGCGGCACGCGGCCTTGACGTGGTGGTGCAGGGAGTGCAGGAGCATTTTCCTACGGTGGGGGAACTTCTTGGCAGCTTCTTTCTTCATGCGCGGGCACATGGCATGGTGGATCACACCGCGGGACCACGCATCTTGGGGCGAGGACACCGTCTTGGTGTGGAGGAGGCGGGGGCGCTCCGTGAGCCGCGCGTCTCGGTGCAAGGGTGCCGTCTTGATGCAGGGGCGGCGAAGGCGCTCCGTGAGCTAAGTCTCCCGCGGCTGGAGGTGGGCAAGGCAGCGAGAGGGATGGTGCAGGAGAGCCCCCAGCGGCACTGACGAGCTCGGTGATGCGGTCCAGCCAGTCTTCGTAGAGCTCGTCGACCGAGCGGTAGCGTAGGAGCTCGCGTGCCATGAGCAATGTGGCCTGCGCATCCGTGGGCGCACGACGAGCGTGAGACGATGACCCGGCCGGAGTCGGCGACGGGGTGGCGGTGCGGCCGTCCCGCCGCACAGAGGGGTGCAGCGACGACGATTGGTGCTCGTTTGCTGTCGGGCCAGTAGCGGTGTTGGCAACAGGTGATGGAGAATGGCGGGGAGGTCCGCCAACGAGCGCCGTCTGGGCGACACGAGCGGCCAGGGCGGCCCGGCGCTCGGCGTGAGCTCGGCGAGCGTCTGACATGGATGTGATAGAGCTGCGGAACATGGATGGACGAAGGGAAAGCTTCATCGCACCCCTACATGGTGCGCCAAATGTTGGATTTTAGGTTCCGGCAAAACCCTTAAGGTTCAAACTCTGGGGTGCACACGAAGATCTCTCCTTCCCCCTATCTCACTCACTCACCACGATCTCAAAGCTCAGCTCATCGGAATCGAAGAACAAGGGACACAAGAGTTTATACTGGTTCGGGCCACCAATGTGGTGTAATACCCTACTCCAGTGTGGTGTGGTGGATTGCCTTGTAGGCTGAGGATGAACAAGTACAAGGGAAGAACAACCTCCTGAGGAGAGGTGTCGTTAAGCTCGGTGAGCTGGTGTGTATGAGGGTGATCTGAATGATCCATTCTTAGATGAGCCGATCCTTGACCACGGTGGTGGCTAGCCCTATTTATAGAGGCCCTGGTCCTCTTCCCAAATATTAGGCTGGAAGGGATCCCACAATGGACAATTTGAAGGGGGACAGCTAGTACAAGCTACCCTGACAAAATGTGGTCTTCGCCTGCCAAAGGCTCTGGTGGTGACACCGTCGTGGGCTCCGCGATGACCTCCGTCCTGCTAGTCTTGGTCTTGTTGCACCGATATGGAAACCTTTGCCTAATGCCTCGGGACTCCTCGCCTGTGCCTACTCCTTTAGCACCAAAGAGGCAACTGGTGCTCTGCACCCGCTGGTGCCCGCCTAGCACCCGCCTAGCCTTGGTCGTCATGGCTCATGTCACGGGAACCTCACGAGGTGCCCCTCGCCTTGATCTCTCTGCTCCTCGCGAGCCAGCCTAGTGAGGCTACCCCTGAGGAGGTCTTCTATCGTCCGCCTCATGAGGCTTGGCCCCTCGCGAGGGTCTTGAGTGTTTGCTGGTGAAGATGGGTCGTAGCAGGCCACTAGAGGAGCCACGCCGTGGGTCGCAGGCAGGCAAGTCTGGGGACCCCCGTTCCCAGAACCTCGACAATCACAGTTTCAGTGCTTCATTACAGCACTGAGAGTTGATTTTTGTTTTTCTTCCGTTTGTTCTTCCCCTTCATCACTTGGTTCAATAACAGACAAGCTTCGCCTTCAATGTAAGATTTGGCATGTCAATTAGGGAGCACAAGTATAGCACTAAACAACGACATTAATTTTCTGATGAAAGTGGCAACATATAGGCCAACAGTTATGAAATATCCTTATCTTACCTCAATGGGATATTATGGTGCACATACAGATTGGAAGTCTTGTCTCCATTTGTGCAGTTAACTAAAATCAAGCAACATTACCTTACAAGTAGCACAACATATGAAAGCACACCGCACAATCATGTGAAAGAAAGCTAGTACTGACCTCTCATGATGCGGAATTCAAACAACTCACAAGAAGAAGATCTGAACCAAATTTGCCAACACGGATAGGAAGTAAGATATCTTCTTGTGCAGTTCCACTAAGATCAAGCAATCAAGCAACGTTGTCGGTGTGACATTTTGGTTGAACTGCACAAAACACTCTTAAAACAAAAGTGTTTTGTCCAGTGCAACAAAAGGTCACAATAGCAACGAGGTGAAGTAGATAACCCTGTTTACACAGAGGTGCAAAGGAAACAACTAGTGGTCAATAACGGTGGATGACACATAAGCCAACAAAAAGAAGCATCTAACGTATCTAAATGGGAAAGAAAGCAAGACAGTAGCATTTCTCAAACGGTGGCATTGATTAATATTAACAGAGAGATTATATTAACAATAAAATTCATTAAACATGTAATTTTCTTTTAACTGTGGCATTGCATCAATTTTCCAGCGGCATTATTAGCGGGTGTTTATTTACAGGGACTTTTTGGTGTAGGGACTAAAAAAAGTCCTTGTCAGTCCCATCTAAACCAAACAGGAGGGACTTTTAGGGATTAAAAGTGGGCATTTGGGACTAAAGAAACAAGACCCCGATGGAGAGTCTTTTTGGGACTTTTTCCAACAGTTGCCCCTGCCCCACATCGCACCTTGTCTCTATTAGTTCATTACTAGGGGTAACATGGTCTTTTAGCATGTTATTTAATAACCTCTAGTCCATGTTTAGTCCTTGGAACCAAGCATGTAGGGACTAGGGACTTTTTAACCAAACAGGGCCTTAGATTAACAACAGCTAAAGAGTTGCACGGGACAGTGGACACACCAGCACCATGTGCATCTACCGATGTATGAAGGGGTGATGCACACTATGTTGCAACAAAGAACAAACAACCAAGGAGCATATTTGTGATGGTCCCAGTTTTGTTATCTTTAGACACCTTTCCCTATGTGAACACAACAAATCTAGTCATGAACAAACTCTACAGCCTTGTCCCCCAAAACAAAAAGATCAGTTTGTTTTAGATGTGCGTACTATGTTTGTCATTGTTTTCCCTTTTCGACCAACGTAGGTGCTGGATAGCCAGCCTGTACTAGTACTTTCCCCCTTCCTTTCCTCTTTGAACCACGTCCTAGATTCATGCTATACAACTTTCCCCACTACCTTCCCCCATTCCTTTCCTCTTTGAACCACGTCTTAGATTCATGCTATACAACTTTCCCCACTACTTCCCCCCTTCCTTTCCTTTTTGAACCACGTCCTAGATTCATGCTATACAACTTTCCCCACTACTTTCCCCCATTCCTTTCCTCTTTGAACCACGTCCTAGATTCATGCTATAAAACTTTCCCCACTACTTTCCTCTTTGATCCAACACTTGGATTCGAGTGTAGAAGCAGAAAAACCCACATGCAGCTAGAGCAATGCATGTGGAATAAGTAAATTATACCGTAAGGTTCTTGGGGTGTGGTTCGGTGGGCGTCTGGAGGCCATTCGGCCCACACTACGTACGGCGGCGAGTAATAAGGGGTTCGAGGCCCTCCCGCGCCACCATTGGGTGAAAGAGAACACCTGCACCGGTGGTGGATTCCCTCCCTCGCCGACGGCGACAATGTTAAGCCTCCTTCCCTTCCCGGCGGACGGATCCTGCCGGCTGTTTGACTAGCAGTGAGGGGAGAGAGAGGCCAACGAAGTCTTGTTTGGATCTAGAGAGGGTGAGAGTGTGTGAAGAGAGCAACTACAAGCGTTGAGGCTCCAGCGTGTATATATATACTGGAGAGAGAGTGTGAAGAGTGCAAACCTAGAAAACAAGCACCGAGGCTGTAGCATATACGTGATAAGGTGATTATAAAGTCACTACGAGATCGTATAGCTCTGTACCCATCCATTTTACCAGTCAAAGAATCCTCCTGGGACTGCCCCAGATCACTTTCTCCCTCTTTCATGCGGGGCCTACTTGTCATTGGATGGAAGAAACAAGTCAAACAAAAACAAAATTATGCTCAAGTGTAGTTATCCAACCCGAGACCTCATGTTTGATGAGCGAACAGGCTAACCAACTACATCACCCTCCCGTTATGTTCAACAATAGGAAAATAACCTTTTATACATTCCTGCATTCGTGTGACAAGCATGCCGTGTTTTTTTTGCGTGCGAGTCATTGGGATTTAAATCATAATCGTGTCATGTGGCTTTGTTGGTAAGGTCTTTTGGGATTTAAAGTAGTCTTGGTAGTACAGAAATAATGCAGGCTTAGTCACCTTACCTCTCTCCACATAGTATGGTGGGTCCCACCAGTCAGAGGGTGAAACAAACAAATTAATAAGATAAACTAAAAGCGCCAATGGTGTATCTTACCTCACACATCTCGCTACTTCTCGTGAACACTGCCCAATTGATCCCTCTGTTCGCTCACATACTATTTTAAGTGAATCCTTATTATAACATGCGCACAATTTTGGGCACTTGTATTCAACCTAAGTCAGTGTGCCACCGTATCTCGTACTACTCCCTCTGTCTAGGTGTAATCAGTCACGTTAGAAGGTGCAGCGGGACCAAGGTTCAAGCAGATTGGAGGAGAAGGAGAAACTTGACCGGTCCTTCCTCCAATCAAAACCCTGATTTGTGTCTCTAAACGCAATAATTAATCCCAACTAAGATATGCCGTTTTAGCTACCATGCAGGGCCACGTATTAACTCGCATGCAAGCCGACTTTGATTTCTTGACTGATCAACGCATAGTTGCGCTCCATGCATTGGGTTTCTGGGGGAGATAACAAGGCAGAGTAAGCGTTTGGTTACATTGCTTAGTTCCAAACGCCTAACCTTGCCCGGCTAGTCTATAAACTGTTCTTCCTAAGGATCCAAACGCTCCCTAAGTAACTCGCACGATATTCCTATTCTATGAACCTGTGTGTGCGTGTGCGTGTGTGTTCAACAACATGTGTGTGTTAGAGAGAGCGACACATCGACCTACTACTCCTACAGGGAGATGGTGTGTAGTGTACGATTTAGCCACGAGAGTTGGTGCATCCTCTTCCGGGCATCCGGTCAGGAAAGGCGGACCGCTGCCACGCCCGCTCCTGAACAGCCTGGCCCACCCAAAGCCCCTCCTTTGCCCGTGCGCGCTTCCCGCCCGAAACGGTCAGCACCGCTCCAAAGAAACGGTGCCGCATTCATGCCCGGGCAGAGCGGACGTGACCTCTCACTGGCGCCTGCGTTGAAGAGAGAAGCGGGTTCAAGAGTGATGGTTGCTTCGTCCGTCCAACTTACTGCTGGGTCTATGTGATTTGACAGCTCATTGGTCATTATTACTGATGTGGTAGGACTGCTGGATGTCCCACGCTTTCGGCGAAAGGAGGTACTACTAGATTACAAATTTCTCCATTCTTACAGTGGAGGAGTGTGAGGGCACTGAAAACACGCAGGCTTAGTGATTACATGGCCCACCTCACATTATCACCATATTTTCTGGACACCATGCGACACCTAACTCTTTACATAGTACTACTACTAGTATAGTAAGTACTGTAATTTATCAGCTAGATAAATTTGTACAATGCTATGAAGCTTCCAGCTTCTGTTTCATGTATCTTGCGTCCAAGGTTGCCCGTTGCAACATTTCATCAAATACAAAGGAGACTAACATGCATGCTATTGCATCTCAATGATTAACAGATCATAGCCAATATGTACTCCCTCCGTTCCAAAATAAGTGTCTCAACTTTATGCAAACTTTGTACTACTACTAAAGTTGACACTTATTTTGGAACAGAGACAACTAAAGAAAAAAAATTATCCATGCAGTCCTAAGCCCTTGAACCATAAACCCTAACCAGGCTTTAATTTGCTGGCAAAGTTGGAGCTTCCGAAGAAATGAAGTTTGCAACCCTTTGCCCATCGGATCATTTTGTGCAGTTTCACCAAAATCGAGATGAGCATCCTTGTGGCAAAGAAATTGAAGAAGCGTGATTAGAATAAGATTACTGGGACTAGTTGATGAGACATAAACTCATCACAAATATAGTACGTAGAAGCCAGTAGAGGTATGTGCGGGGCAAAGAAGTAGAGAAATATCCACATGGTGTGATGTGGGTAGCTGGAGCAGTGGTGCAAACCGGCTATAAAGGGAGTTGTACCTGAGGGATGTCGGGACGTATCTCAACCTAGAGGAGGGCGGCGGGAGGCGGCAACTGCCCACGTCGCGGTAGTGAGCAAGGGACGAAGGCAACCTCACCGGCTTTGTGAGAGAGAACGGCGGGCACCCCTGATCAGGACGTGCCGATAGTGGGTTTTCACCATCGGCGATGGCGGCCACATCTACACTAAGCATCCAACCCTTCCCCCGGCTGACGTGATCCGTCGGGATGTTAGAGATGTGGCCACAGTCGTTTTGTGCGAGAGAGTGTGAAGAGAGCAACCCCAGCAAGCAACCGTGTAGGCTCGTCCTGCCTATGTATATAGTGGAGTGGTTTCCTTTTCTCTCCATATGAACCTATTTATATTGCGTATGTGCCACTGAACAAAAAAACATTATTTATAAATGACGCGACACCTACTACTCGTTCTCCTATAAATCTTGCGCTTGGCATCTCCAAAATATTAACCTTGCGATTGGTTCTTGGCCTCTTCGGGAAGTCGAGCAATAATAGTACTGCGGTATATATCATTCTGGCTATATGAGACCGAATGAATTGCTGCACGTCCACCACGTGGACGAGGGAGAGTGCATACTATTATGTCCGTTTCAATATGGACTACATACGGAGCAAAATGAGTGAATTTACACTCTAAAATACGTCCATATACATCAGTGTTTGGAGTATGTACTAGTAGTTCATATTGAAATCTACTAAAGGACATATATTCCAAACAATATGATAATCTCTCTAACCAAGGTAGGGACGAGGAGTAAACGGAGGGAGTAGTAAAAATTTCTCCTCATCCTGCGAGCCACCACGTGCGTGAGCAAGGGAGCGGGCGTAAGACGTAGTACTACTACCTCCGTCCTGGTTTATAGGTCACCTTTGTAGTTTGTGCCAAATTTTTACCAAATATTTAGCTACCAAAATGTTAATGCATGTCAACAAAAATTATATCGTTGGATTCGTATTTCAACATAGTTTTCAATGATGTAATTTTTGGTAACATGCACGAACGTTTTGTTAGTTCAATCTAGAGTCAAAATTTGACAAAATATACAATGGGGGCCAATAAACCAATATAGTACAATGAGTAGTAGTAAGCAAGCTTCACCTCATCCTGCGAGCCACCACGCCCGTGGGCGGGGGAGACGGCGTAGTAAGCAAGCTTCTCCTCATTCTGCGAGTTGAAGGGATACATCAAAAGTCATACGCACAGAGCATCTCGAGTGTATAGAACCTTGCCTCTAAGGTAGGCCCCACATGGTTTGCCTCTTTTTTAACATAATGCGTCAAGTCACAATTTGTTTGTCCACCCGTGGTCGACGATCCTCCAAAGTGGACAACCAGTACACGTGTCAAATTACCACGTGGGCTGCCTTTTCGTACAGAAATGAGCTCCACCGTGTACCCGCGCGGGTGTGGTTGGGAAAGAGACGGGCGTCGTGCATGCACCTCTTCTCTTCATGCAAGTCCCCCACCTACGTGGGTGTGTGTGAGAGAGATACAAACCTAGACAGATGGTGTGTGCATTCATGAGTGTTTTTTGTTTGGGGGGGTGACTTCATGAATGTATCTGTGGGAATATGTGTCGATGACATCTCAAACAAAAATTTGCATGCAATGTGTGTGAAATAGAGGCCTATCCATATCATATATAGAGGGGGTGATCCACGAGAAGAGAGGGAGGGATCATAGATATCGATAGAGTCGAAGAGAGGATCAAGTGGGTGGGTGTGAGATCGATGAAGAGAGCCATCGGAATTGTGTGTGTGCAAGTCAAAGATATAGGGCGACTGACCAACTGGAATGTCAGAGGGCACAGGGCAAGTTTGTGTGTGGCAGGGAGACATGACTAGAGCACTCAATGTATCAGTGTGTGTGTTGGGGGGGTGGGGGTACGGGGGAGGCAGAGGCCTAACTAGAGAGGTAGAACGACTCATATATGTGTTGAGAAGGAGAGACCCAGCTATGTCTTGAGGGAGAGCAGTCGACATCCATACATAACTGAAGGACGGGAAATAGGTTGGGACAGAGAGAGAGAGGAGAGAGAGAGAGAGGGGTAGAGTGCTGGATGGGTGATGGAGTTGCTTCTCGAAGATGGTGGGAGAGGCCTACTAGACAAACTTAGGGTAGAACAACAATATTATCAATAAGAGTGGTGATGTGTTTCTGTGTGTTCCTGTGCGTGATAGATCTGTCGGGACGCATGCATGGATGATGAAGGGGAACCATGGGTTTGGTAAGAAAACCTAACTAGATCAGTAGATCAATTGTTGTTTGTTAGAGGAAGGGAGAGACATAACTAATGAGGTAGATCGATCGACGCGTGGGGAAAAACGAGTTATAAGGACCTAGCTAGCTATATGTATAGCGGGAGATCGGTCGGTATACATCCATTTGTTAGAGGCAAATAAGGCCCAGCGAGACGGATAGACAGAGAGAATGGAGCTAGGAGGTGGTGCGAGAGGCTGAGCTACTAGCTAGATAGGGGGAGGAGTGTGCGGTTGTGAGATCAATGAAAAGAGGGGCGAGAGTTTACACATGTGTGGGACCGTATGAGAGACACGAGGCATGGACACAAAAAGGAGGAGATGGAAGGTGCGTGTGTATGTTGTAGGCAGACATTGCTGGAGAGGTTTATCGATCAGTGTGTGTCGGAAAGGAGTTGTGGAGACTGTGGGAGAACAACCTAAAGAAAAAAATGAATGTGTGCGATGGATATAATGCTGAGGGTGGGGGAGGGTGAGGAGGGTGTGTGCCGGTGTGCGTGCACGAGAGAAAGTTAGTGCTAGCTACAATGGTTAGAGGATTTTGTGGGTGTAAGAGACTAACAAAGATCATAATTTGATATGAAAGTGGATTCATATATTTGAATAGGAGATCATAGTGTTATAAACATATGCATGCATGAATATAGCGGTGATACACGTGCTGTGGTTTTGCACATGTTATACCACAATGTGATAATGCATGGCATTTGCAACTCATAGCTAAATGTCGAACAATCTAAACCATACTATACATCGAACAATCTCACATTTTATTTGAATTTGTGATAATGTGTGGCGTTTGCATCTTACAACTAAATATCGAACAATCTAAACAATACTATATATCGAACAATCTCGCATTTTATTTGAATTTGTGGTAATGTGTGGTGTTTGCAACTCACATCTAAATACTTGTAGGCGTAGGGGGCGGGGCACCATACATTATGTTATAAACACATTATACATATGAGACATGGTTTAGATTATGAAGATCTAGCTAAAGCTTTAAATGTACTGTGATTTGAAAACAACATAAAGTGGATTCAAAAAATCGAGTTCGAGTTCATATAGTACACATAGTTAATATCTAACTCGAGAGTAATCATGTGGTGTGTTGTGAAGATAATACACAAACGATGGTTTAACTTGACAATAATGATGATTGTAGATCTTATTAAAATAGAGAAACGAATTCAAATGGTTTGACTTCACAACAATCATTATTGTAGATCTTATTCAAATAGAGAAACAAATTCAAATTTAGTTCATATTGAAGCGGTAGTATATACGTTTGGAATGCACTAAAACGTTCATTTGAGTAGCAGGTTGCGTGCATTATACACGTAGTGAAATATTTTAATTGAACATAACATGAATTCAAAGTTTTGAATGACATTTGTAGTGCAAATTGATTTGGTACAGTACACGGTGCTAGACTCTCTTGTGTGCTGCGAATTGATTTCTTTTTGTTTTTTCGTGGACGGAAGTACGAATTGATTTGGTACATTACACGTTAGGCTTGTCCGGAAATTTCAACCCGCGCCTTGTTACCCCGAAATATTTAAGATATATCTTTATCTCGTTGTGCTCTGACAACTCCCTCCATCTCAACCCATGCCTTGCTATTCCAAAATTACAACACGCGCGAAAACTCCCACCTCCTGTGAAATCCCGACACACGAAATGCCCGTGATACCCCTGAACTGAAAGAACCGCCTAGGTCAAATCGGTGGGGGTACTTTCATAACTTACCCCACAGTTCGGACAAGCAAGTCCCTAAGCCATGGTTCCCCACTCCCATCCCATCCGCCCACCCGTTCGTACACCGAGGCCGCGAAAACTCGCGAAGCCCCACACCCTCCTCCATCCGCCACCCAGCCGGAGCCTCTTCCCGGCGACGACATCCACAGCAACACCTCGACGTCCCTCATCCACCGTACCAGATGAGGATCCGTCGTCGATCTTGTTGTCCCCCTGGTTCAGACACCCCGTCCTCCACCTCCAAGGAGCTGCCTCAATGTTCCCCTTGTCTTTCGCGCCACCTCCATTCCCACACTGCCGTCTTCACCTGCACCACCGGAGGAGCATCATCATCACCGTTTCCTCGGATGAAGTTGAGGCCTAATCGGCGCCACCAAAGAGGTTGTACACTAATCGCCGCATTTTCTTCTTGATTCGATCTCACAGTGCTGCTGGCGGTTGGTCCCGAGTCGACAAGGCGCGGCTCCATCCACGGCGGTGTTGCCGTCCACTTCCTCCATGGCATCACTCCCTCGGCGGCAACATCCACATCAGTAGGAGCTGTTGCTGCTTTAGCTCTCGCTCGCGCTGCTGCTCCGCTCTTGCTCTCGGTCCCCTGCTTGGTCTGGTCTTGCTATTGCTCTTGCTCGTGCTTCTGCTCTCGCTCTTGATCTTGCTTGTGATGCTGCTCCGATTTAGCTACACTTCAGTCGGCTGAATCGACTTTTGGGTCAGTCGATTTTCAGGGGGTGGGGGGCTCGCTAGAGTTATGGAAGAACCAGCCGCAACAGGGAGAGGGGCTCGCCGGAGAGGTACCCCACTATCTATCTTAGGGTTCAGGGTGGGGCGGTGGTCGCCGGTGCTGGTGGGGCAATGGCGTGGGGATCGCCGGAGAAAAAGATCAGCACATGGGGGCTAGAGGGATGGTCGGGGCGGCGGCGGACCGGCGGTGGGGAGTGGTTTCGGGGCGGGCGGCGGGGGGCGGCTGTTTGGCCGGTGGTGGCTGGCGGCTCAAGGGGGTGGAGGTTGAAGATGAACTGCATGCCCTTGATTTTGTATCCAACGGCTGGAAAATCGACTGACCAGAGATGAAAAAGTCAGTTGACTAACATGTAGCCTCACCTGATGCTGCTACACGACCAGCTTCCCCGGCTCTCACACGCGCTGTTGCTGCTACTGCTTTTCTGCTACTAGTGTGTTCAGTTTTGACAGCAGAATTCAGTTTCGACAGTTAAGTTCAGTTTCGATAGTTAAATTCAATTTCGACAGTTAAGTTCAGATATGAGCGGCTGATGTATTTTACATCTAGCACTTTGTGGTTATGTATTTTACGTCATCTATTGGAGATGCTATTAGAATTCCACTCGGGTTAACGTTGTCTCTCCTGTCCTACTTCAGCCTTGGCGTCATACAACTCACCGGAGCTGCTCCAACGATGAAACCCTCCATCATAGCTGAAACACCCACGATGCGGCTATATCTCCCACGTGTCAGAGCACGACTTAGAGGCATAACCGCATTGTAGGCATGTTGCAAGAGGGGTAATCTTTACACATCCCATGTACTGAATAAGAAAGAGGTACCGAGTTGGCTTACAATCGCCGCTTCACACAATTCATAAATATAGCATTACATCATCCAGAATACAAACAAGGTCCGACTACGGAACCAAAATAAAAACAACCCCAAATGCATAAGATCCCCGATCGCCCCGACTAGGCTCCACTACTGATCAACTGGAAACGAAACCACACAATGAACAAGATCTTCAACGAACTCCTCCTTGAGTTGGGTTGCGTCACCTGCACGGTTATCATCGGCATCTGCAACTGGTTTTGGAAGTAATCTGTGAGTCACGGGGACTCAGCAATCTCACATCCTCGCGATCAAGACTATTTAAGCTTATGGGTAGGAAAAGGTAGTGAGGTGGAGCTGCAGCAAGCACTAAGCATATATGGTGGCTAACTTACGCAAATAAGAGCGAGAAGATAAGGCAAAGCACGGTCGGGAAGCTACAAAGATCAATAAGTGATCCTAAAACTACTTACGTTCAAGCATAACACAAGAACCGTGTTCACTTCCCGGACTCCGCCAGAAAGACACCATCACGGCTACACACGCGGTTGATGCATTTTAATTAAGTTAAGTGTCAAGTTCTCTACAACCGGATATTAACAAATTCCCATCTGCCCATAACCGCGGGCATGACTTTCGAAAGTTCAAAACCCTGCAGGGGTGTCCCAACTTAGCCCATCACAAGCTCTCACGGTCAACGAAGGATATTCCTTCTCCCAGGAAGACCCGATCAGACTCGGAATCCCGGTTACAAGACATTTCTACAATGGTAAAACAAGACCAGCAAAGCCGCCCGAATGTGCCGACAAATCCTGATAGGAGCTGCACATATCTCATTCTCAGGGCACACCGGATTGTCCAAACTTCCGGTAGGCCATCCTAGAGTTGCCCCTGGTGGCCACCGGTGGCTGACAAGTTGGACCAACACTCAGAGGAGCACTGGCCCGGGGGTTTAAAGTAAAGAGGACCCTTGAGTCCGCGAAACCCAAGGGAAAAAGGCTTAGGTGGCAAATGGTAAAACCAAGGTTGGGCCTTGCTGGAGGAGTTTTATTCCAGGCAAACTGTCAAGGGGTTCCCATTATAACCCAACCGCGTAAGGAACGCAAAATCAAGGAACATAACACCGGTATGACGGAAACTAGGGCTGCAAGAGTGGAGCCAAACACCAGGCATAAGGCCGAGCCATCCACCCTTTACCAAGTATATAGGTGCATTAAAGTAAACAAGATATAATAATGATATCCCAACAATAAACATGTTCCGACAAGGAACAAACTCCAATCTTCACCTGCAACTAGGAACACTATAAGAGGGGCTAAGCAAAGCGGTAACATAGCCAAACAACGATTTGCTAGGACAAGGTGGGTTAGAGGTTTGACATGGCAATATGGGAGGCATGCTAAAGCATGTGGTAGGTATCGCGGCATGGGCATAGCAATAGAGCGAGTAACTAGCAAGCAAAGATAGAAGTGATTTCGAGGGTATGGTCATCTTGCCTGCAAAGTTCTCCGAGAAGGCAAAAACTTGATCCTCGTAAACGAACTCGACATGTTCCTCGATCACAAACTCGTCTTCCCGGCTCTACCCAAGGCAAGAACACAAGCAAAGGAAACCACAATCAACCACGGTGCAATGCGCAAGCAACATGATGCAAAACATGGCATGATATGCGGGATGTGCTATGTAATGCATATGCATGCTCCGGAAGGGAAAAGATTGAACCAGGCTTCAACTTGGCAAACCATGTGTGCCGCTGGAAAGATGAGTTGATTTCGGTCGAAATCGATATAAAGATCACCGAAATCGGATGCACGATTTGCAAATGGCAAGCAAAACAAGAATGGCACGATTCTGCGATTAACAACATGATGCCATCTGGAATGCAACAAGAAACTAAGCTACTGGACCCCAACATAGCAACAAAGCACATGGCAGTGATCTACTCAAGATGCTTACAAAAGATGAACACTGAGCTATGACTAAATCACACAATAGAAGGTTCAAACAAGCATGGCAAAAGTGCAGAAGATATCAGCTTCACAGACTTAGTGAAAATACTAACATGTCAGGAATTAACATCAGGAAGGAATGTTTAGAGCAAGCTAACAACATGCTACAGGATCAGATCATAGCAATAAAAGGCATGGAATGAATCTACTCAAAGCATATAACAAAAGTCCCTTACTGACTATAAGCCAAAAAGGATCAGAAGATATTATGGCACCCATGTAAACATAGCAAGTTTCGTTAACAGATTCAGACTTAGCAGAAAAACTGGACATGGCAAAAACAGAGTTACGTAGGCATGTTTGCGAGCTCGATGCACTCAACACAAGGCATTGCATGACAAACTAAGCATACTCCCAGCAAGAAGACATGATCAAAAGGCTAAACATGGCAAGAACAATCTCATAGCATGCTTGGATCAACTACAACAACCTTGGCAAAATTGATTAACACGTAAACAATCTGCTAGGAACATTTTATAGCAAAAGTAGAGCAAGATTGAGTCATGCTAGGGCACTCCATAATTGCAAACAAAGACATGGATGGATAGAGCATAACAATATCTCAAAATCATCCTTACTGAACACACTTAAAAGAGGCATGGATCACTCTGTAGCAACATGAATATATGGCATAAAAATAACATCAGGAAAATGACAGAAGAATTCTGTCCCTGAAATCAGCAACATCACGAGAGCTACTTTGCATGCTTGTGCTAGTCACCACATTGATCACAAAAATACATGGCATACACCCCTGTATAGATGGCATGGCATAGCCCAAACACATGTAGAGCTCATGCTCATATGCAGCACACATTAAACATGGCAAAAATGTCAAAAGCTCATAAACTGCTAAGAATCAGCACCTAACATTATGAAGCACTCTTGCAACAGCAATTAGGGCATCAAGATGGACTCAAACAAGCATGGTGCAATGGAACAAAATGAAGAGGACATCATGATTAACATTTTGATATATCATGCACATGAAACGGAGCTACGATGATGAAGTTATGATGCGATGAACATGGCCTGAAAATATCACAGATCTGGGACTTAGTGAAAAAATGGACCTCGGGGAAAAGTCAACGCGGGACAAGGTTATCTGGGACGTGGGGAGGTGTTTGGTTCATCTCCTGGTGGATCTGGTCCACTCCGGCCGGATCTCGCCGGAGAAGTTCGCCAGAGGGAGGGGTGCGGTCACCAAGGCACGGCGCCAGTCACCGAAGCAGTGCGGTGCGGGCGGCTGGAGGCGAGGACGGCACACCGGTGGGGCCGAGCCGGCGCGTGCGGCGTGGCACCGGGCGAAGGTGGCGGCGTGGCAAGGCGCAGCGGCGGCCGACGAGGGCGGAGAAACGCGGCGGCGAGCTGGGCGAAGGGCGGCGGGCGGCGCGCGAGCGGCGACCGGCGAGGATGGAGATGCGCGGCGGTGAGCCGGGCGAAGGGCGGCAGGTGGCGCGCGAGCGGTGTCGGGCGGCTGGAGGCGAGCGGGCCGGGAGGGCCCGACCCGGGCCGCGGCGGGCCTGGCGGCGGGGAGGAGAGAGAGGAGGCGGGCGCGGGATGAGGTGGCGCACGGTGATTGGCCTGGAGCGGCGGCGGGGCGACGTGGCGGCCTGTGATAGGTCGGGGTGATGTGGCCGGCGGACATGTCCGGCGCGCGGAGGAGAAAGATCTAGGGTTCGTCCGCGAGATTTCGGAAGGAGACACTTATATATAGGTAGAGGGAGCTAGGAGAGTCCAAATGAGGTGCGGTTTTCGGCCACGCGATCGTGATCGAACGACCGAGTGGATGGAGAGGGTTTGGATGGGTTATTGGGCCACTTTGGAGGGGTGTTGGGCGGCAACACACACGACGCCTTTACAGTTCCCCGGTTAATCGTTGGAGTATCAAACGGACTCCAAATGACACGAAACTTGACAGGCGGTCTACCGGTGGTAAAACAAGGACGCTTGGCAAATCTCGGTCCATTCTGAGAAAGTTTAACGCCCGCTCACGAAAAGAGGCAAAAGGAGGCGTTGGAGGACATAGGAGCACCGGATTGCAAAACGGACAACGGGGAAAATGCTCGGATGCATGAGATGAACATGTATGCAAATGCGATCCACATGATGACATGATATGAAATGCAAGACATGCAAACAAATGACAAGGCAACAACAAAGAATAACTGGAAGACACCTGGCACAACGGTCTCGGGGCGTCACAACACTCCACCACTACAAGAGGATCTCGTCCCGAGATCTAGGATGGCACCAGAGGGAAAATGAAAGAGGAAGATAACAGGTAAAACTAAGTTGCTTCTTTGACAAACGAGTGAAACCAAAGAACCTTGGAAGGTTAATCTATTTCGAGAAAAGAATACAACTGAGATGAACGAAGTTGATAACTCTCCATTAGAAAAGAGGAACAAGGAAGAACAAATTCGGACAGCACTCCGGATGAAAAGAGATGCAAGACTTGATAGGATGAAAAGAACGTGAGCAAAGGGCACAACACTCTGGTTAAATGGATAAGCATGAAAAGAACACGATCCTCATACTTCGAGATGATGAGTGAAGAGAGCAATATCACAATGCCTCCGGAAGAAATGAGAGGATGGAATGGAATGAACGGAGGAGAAAACAATATCTTGAGAGAGCACGCTTACAACAAATGCTAGAACGGAGTTGTTGGATTATCAACAACGAAAAGGATAAGCTTGTAGTGGGCTTATGGAGAACATCTCAAAACTATGAGGTGAAGTTCCGCCACTAACGGAAAACAATAGATTGATTGATAAGAACAAGGAGACGAGAAACTTATTTCACCGGGAGGATAAATGAAGAACTTGGATCATTTATAAGCACCATAGATAGCAACAATCCTTAGGGAAGGCTTTAGGTGAAATATAACCCAAGATAATTCCAAAGCCGAGATTGATTGGTTGAAAAGATGTCTTGAGCGAAGAAAAAATGATGGATTTAGATATGTCACTCTTGAAAAACTTGTGAATCATGAAACACGAAGGGAAAATTATCAACAATGACATAACACCACCTCAAAAGATAAGATAGAACGAATAGGACTTTGGGATGCAAGATGCATAATGCTTGATATCCTCTGAAAAGAATCTCAATGAACACTTTGAGAAGAAATTGAATCCTTGATCAACCATCATGTAGAGCCTCCATGAAGAACTCCGGTAAGAAAAGAATAACGAAGGAAAGAGAAGTTGAAAACACAAGGTGAAGCCTTGCGATGATTTAGATGGATCTTCGTGGTGACATACTTGAAAGAGCTTGGAACTCCAGGAAAAGAAAAGATGAACCAATTGAAAACAAGAATTTGATGAACCTCCGGAATAAGGAATTGAATTTACTCGATGAAACAAGAATAAGAATTACATTATGCTTATCCTTCAACAATTTAAATTGATGACAAGCAATGGATTGCATACAACTTATTCTCATAGAAAGGATTAAGATAGATATAGCGCAAACTTTAGAAGGTCTTCAACGACCCACCGGTCGGGATTGGAAAGAATGAATGAATTGATATGATAACCAAGAGGAGGAATCTTGAACAAACCACCGTAAGAATTGAAAACAATTGAAGAAAAGAGAACAAAACACCAGGAAGAATTGGGAAAAAATGAATGAAGATACTTGAAGGAATTTAGATACATGTGAATGAATAGCTGACGAGATGATTAGAGAATACTTTAGCGATGCACCGGTAAGATTTCGAGAATGGGAGCTGAAAGCTAAGAATGAATAATTCTTCTGAAATGATGGGCTCCGGAGAATCAAACTGAAAAGACTCCTGAATTGCTTCGGATGGTTGAAACAAATTCTCACAATCGAAAATAATTATGAGAGGATAGCACGAAGCTAGAGCCATGAATCTTGAAGAGAATGGAGCAAGATATGGAGGAAAACTCTTCTTCGGTCTTCAAATGTTGATAATGATGATGAGAAACACCACCATGAATTGTTGAGATACTGATGAAAATTAGAAAGGTTGAACCAACAATGATAAAATTTGACGAATCTTGGAGAAAAGCAATTGACTGATGAAAATTCATTCTTACATCACACTTTTAAAGATTTGAGAATATCTCGGGTAAAATAAGAAGAGTCAGGTAAGATCCTGGGAAAAGACCTATGGGTTAGGGCCCCCTCAAAAGAAACACCATTGAATGATTACTTAGGAAGAGATAATGCATCGGTTGATTTAAATGGTTTGAAAGAGATAACAACCTCGAAATAGCTTGAACGGATCGAGAATGGAAATGCGAATCTTCTAAGATATCTTCAGCACTCCGGAACAATTGAATAGCAAGCGGGGAATGATTAAGAGGTGCACCGGCATAAGAAAAGCATTGGGAAAAATGGAAGGACTATGCTCAATACCAAGGCTTGAATTGAATCCACCGGAGAAGGAAAAGAATGAAGAATGATGAACTAGTAGAGCATCTTCATGAGAACCACCGGGTAAAAACATTGACGGTAAAGAATTGAGAGACTTCCCATCAATAAAAGGATACTTGATTAAGAAATCTTAGTCCTTGAAAAACAAGGGTGGGAGGGTGGGAAAACAAAGTCAACTTGTAGACGGATGAAACGAACACCGTTGAGAAGAACTGAAAGGTGGTCTTGCAAATGTTGAAATGATCGGATCCACTTGACGAGAAGCGCGCCGGTTGAAAAGGATTGACATGACAATCTCGATGATCAAGAAGGATTAGTGTTCATATAGAAATGTGAGAACACCACTTAGAAAAGGTATGGAAACCACATTTGACTTTGAAGCAACTCGAATACCACAACTGAAAACAAAACAACAGATTGTCTTGCAAAATAAGCCAGAACAAACATATGATAGAGATTTCATCCAAAGTTTTTGTGGTGGGGCCCACATGGGCTCGATCGTACATCACCATCATGTACAAGGCAGTGCACATGACATATGAAGCGTCCCCGAGTCAGCATAGCCAAGGACTCTTTAAGACACAATGAGACCACTGTAAAATCAACCGTGGATAGGCGGACCACTAGACGTCAAACCCCAATTTCATATCATACATCTGTCGGAAAGATATTCTAGGAGCTACTTGAATTCCCACTTACAAACTCCCCAAACTTTCCAGTTATGCAATCAGGTGTTGGGGATACAGGGGAAGCATAATATCTCACGCAAAACTAGCAAATCCTACATCCATCTGTATCCATCCTTCAACACATAACCAAGAAACCTTCGGAAATCATTTACCTCAACCTTTGAAAAGCATCTGTTATAAGAGCTATGGCAATACTCCCGAACTCCCGCCCCAGTACTGGGTGGCGTCGAGGATATCTCACCAACAACTGCATAAAAGAGATTTTCGATGTCGGTGAAACTCAGGTATTCCAGAACTGCAACGATAAAATTGTGACGACAACACCTCGGAGCTCAACTCCCCGGGACACTGCCACAACCCCCAAATGTCAGGAGGCACCAAGCAATGTTCTCGTCACAAAACCATCGGAATGATTCCAAGATACCCGTGTGATCCTAAAACAAATTTAGTGAAATTTGAGAAGAGAAGAGTCAAAACTCTACATCAGGATGCCTCACCAGAGCGACGAAGGGACTGAGGAGTAAAAACAATCCTACTCTCCGATATATATAATCCTATAAGACTCAAAACATTTTTTCTAGACTCAACAACGCTAGCGATTCGATCAAGCAGGGGGCTCCTAAGTCGGGGAAGGCTCTGATTACCAACTTGAAACACCCACGATGCGGCTATATCTCCCACGTGTCGGAGCACAACTTAGAGGCATAACCGCATTGTAGGCATGTCGCAAGAGGGGTAATCTTCACACATCCCATGTACTGAATAAGAAAGGGGTACAAAGTTGGCTTACAATCGCCGCTTCACACAATTCATAAATATAGCATTACATCATCCAGAATACAATCAAGGTCCGACTACGGAACCAAAATAAAGACAACCCCAAATGCATAAGATCCCCAATCGCCCCGAATGGGCTCCACTACTGACCAACTGGAAACGAAACAACACAACGAACAAGATCTTCAATGAACTCCTCCTTGAGTTAGGTTGCATCACCTGCACAGTTATCATCGGCACCTGCAACTGGTTTTGGAAGTAATCTGTGAGTCACGGGGACTCAGCAATCTCACACCCTCGCGATCAAGACTATTTAAGCTTATGGGTGGGAAAAGGTAGTGAGGTGGAGCTGCATCAAGCTCTAAGCATATATGGTGGCAAACTTACGCAAATGAGAGTGAGAAGAGAAGGCAAAGCATGGTCGGGAAGCTACAAAGATCAAGAAGTGACCCTAAAACTACTTATGTTCAAGCATAACACAAGAACCGTGTTCACTTCCCGGACTTCGCCGGAAAGAGACCATCATGGCTACACACGCGGTTGATGCATTTTAATTAAGTTAAGTGTCTAGTTCTCTACAACCGGATATTAACAAATTCCCATCTGCCCATAACCGCGGGCATGACTTTCGAAAGTTCAAAACCCTGCAGGGGTGTCCCAACTTAGCCCATCACAATCTCTCACGGTCAACGAAGGATATTCCTTCTCCCAGGAAGACCCGATTAGACTCGGAATCCTGGTTACAAGACATTTCGACAATGGTAAAAGAAGACCAGCAAAGCCGCCCGAATGTGCCGACAAATCCCGATTGGAGCTACACATATCTCGTTCTCAGGGCACACCGGATTGTCCAAACTTCCGGTAGGCCATCCTAGAGTTGCCCCTGGTGGCCACCGGCGGCTGACAAGTTGGACCAACACTCAAAGGAGCACTGGCCCGGGGGTTTAAAATAAAGATGACCCTTGAGTCCGCGAAACCCAAGGGAAAAAGGCTTAGGTGTCAAATGGTAAAACCAAGGTTGGGCCTTGCTGGAGGAGTTTTATTCCAGGCGAACTATCAAGGGGTTCCCATTATAACCCAACCGCGTAAGGAACGCAAAATCAAGGAACATAACACCGGTATGACGGAAACTAGGGCGGCAAGAGTGGAACAAAACACCAGGAATAAGGCCGAGCCTTCCACCCTTTACCAAGTATATAGGTGCATTAAAGTAAACAAGATATAATAATGATATCCCAACAATAAACATGTTCCAACAAGGAACAAACTCCAATCTTCACCTGCAACTAGCAATGCTATAAGAGGGGCTGAGCAAAGCGGTAACATAGCCAAACAACGGTTTGCTAGGACAAGGTGGGTTAGAGGTTTGACATGGCAATATGGGAGGCATGATAAAGCATGTGGTACGTATCGCGGCATAGGCATAGAAATAGAGCGAGCAACTAGCAAGCAAAGATAGAAGTGATTTCGAGGGTATGGTCATCTTGCCTACAAAGTTCTCCGAGAAGACGAAAGCTTGATCCTCGTAAACGAACTCGACGGGTTCCTTGATCATAAACTCGTCTCCCGGCTCTACCCAAGGCAAGAACACAAGCAAAGCAAACCACAATCAACCACGGTGCAATGCGCAAGCAACATGATGCAAAACATGGCATGATATGCGGGATGTGCTATGCAATGCATATGCATGCTCCTAAAGGAAAATATTGAACCAGGCTTCAACTTGGAAAATCAAGTGTGCTGCTGGAAAGATGAGTTGATTTTGGTCGAAATTGATATAAAGATCACCGGAATCGGATGCATGGTTTGCAAATGGCAAGCAAAACAAGAATGGCACGATTCTGCGATTAACAGCATGATGCCATCTAGAATGCAAAAAGAAACTAAGCTACTACACCCCAACATAGCAACAAAGCACATGGCAGTGATCTACTCAAGATGGTTGACAAAAGATGGACACTGAGCTACGACTAAATCACGCAATAGAAGGTTCAAACAAGCATGGCAAATGTGCAAAAGATATCAGCTTCACAAACTTAGTGAAAATACTAACATGCCAGGAATTAACATCAGGAAGCAATGTTTAGAGCAAGCTAACAACATTCTACAGGATTAGATCATAGCAATACAAGGCATGGCATGAATCTACTCAAAACATATAACAAAAGTCCCTTACTGACTATAAGCCAAAAAGGATCAGAAGATATGATGGCACCCATGTAAACATAGCAAGTTTCGTT
This sequence comes from Triticum dicoccoides, assembly GCF_002162155.2. Classification (NCBI taxonomy): domain Eukaryota; kingdom Viridiplantae; phylum Streptophyta; class Magnoliopsida; order Poales; family Poaceae; genus Triticum; species Triticum dicoccoides. The sequence continues at coordinate 133,241,498 of NC_041388.1, read as the reverse complement.
AACAGATTCAGACTTAGCAGAAAAAACTGGACATGGCAAAAACAGAGTTACGTAGGCATGTTTGCGAGCTCGATGCACTCAACACAAGGCATTGCATGACAAACTAAGCATACTCCTAGCAAGAAGACATGATCAAAAGGCTAAACATGCAAGAACAATCTCATAGCATGCTTGGATCAACTACAACAACCTTGGAAAATTGATTAACACGTAAACAATCTGCCAGTAACATTTTATAGCAAAAGTAGAGCAAGATTGTGTCATGCTAGGGCACTCCATAATTGCAAACAAAGACATGGATGGATAGAGCATAACAATATCTCAAAATCATCCTTACTGAACACACTCAAAAGAGGCATGGATCACTCTGTAGCAACATGAATACATGGCATAAAAATAGCATCAGGGAAATGACTTAGAAGAATTCTAAGTTCCTGAAATCAGCAACATCACGAGAGCTACTTTGCATGCTTGTTCTAGTGACCACATTGATCACAAAAAATACATGGCATACACCCCTGTATAGATGGCATGACATAGCCCAAAACACATCTAGAGCTCATGCTCATATGCAGCACACATTAAACATGGCAAAAATGACAAAAGCTCATAAACTGCTAAGAATCAGCACCTAACATTATGAAGCACTCGTGCAACAACAATTAGGGCATCAAGATGTACTCAAACAAGCATGGTGCAATGGAACAAAATGAAGAGGACATCATGATGAACATTTTGATATATCATGCGCATGAAACGGAGCTACGATGATGAAGTTATGATGCGATGAACATGGCCTGAAAATATCACAGATCTGGGACTTAGTGAAAAAAATGGACCTCGGGGAAAAGTCAACGCGGGACGAGGGCATCCGGGACGTGGGGAGGTGTTTGGTTCATCTCCTGGTGGATCTGGTCTACTCCGGCCGGATCTCGCCGGAGAAGTTCGCCGGAGGGAGGGGTGCGGTCGCTGAGGCATGGCGACGGTCGTCGGAGCAGTGCGGC
>NC_041388.1:133217541-133240156 GCF_002162155.2 Triticum dicoccoides | reverse complement strand
GCAGGCCTGTGATAGGTCGGGGTGAGGTGGCCGGCAGACATGTCCGCCGGCGGAGTGGACATGTCCGGCGCGCGGAGGAGAAAGATCTAGGGTTCGTCCGTGAGATTTCGGAAGGAGACACTTATATATAGGTAGAGGGATCTAGGAGAGTCCAAATGAGGTGCAGTTTTCGGCCACGCGGTCGTGATCGAACGACCGAGAGGATGGAGGGGCTTTGGATGGGTTATTGGGCCACTTTGGAGGGGTGTTGGGATGCAACACACACGAGGCCTTTACAGTTCCCCGGTTAACCGTTGGAGTATCAAACGGACTCCAAATGACACGAAACTTGACAGGCGGCTACCGGTGGTAAAACAAGGCCGCTTGGCAAATCTCGGTCCATTCAGAGAAAGTTTAACACCCTCTCATGAAAAGAGGCAAAAGGAGGCGCCGGAGGACATAGGAGCGCCGGATTGCAAAACGGACAACGTGGAAAATGCTCGCATGCATGAGACGAACATGTATGCAAATGCGATGCACACGATGACATGATATGAAATGCAAGACACGCAAACAAATGACAAGGCAAAAACAACGAATAACTGGAAGACTCCAGAAGAGCTTCCAGGAATGCCTCCGCACCGGCCAGTTGAATTCGTCATCGATTTTGAGCCTGGCACGGAACCTATTTGCAAATGTCCTTACAAGCTTGGACCTGAAGAGTTGAAGGAGTTGAAGAAGCAACTCGATATTAAAGAGCGAATGGGTCTCATCCGACCTAGTTCTTCTCCGTGGGGTTGTGGAGTTCTTTTTGTGAAGAAGAAGGATGGAATGGACCGACTTTGTGTTGACTACCGTCCATTGAACAAGAAGACTATAAAGAACAAGTACCCACTTCCCAACATCAACGAGCTGTTTGAACAACTCAAAGGTGCTCAAGTATTGTCCAAGCTTGATCTCCATATGGGCTATCACCAGATTCGAATTCATGAGCAAGATATCCCCAAGACGGCATTCAGAACAAGCTATGGTTCATATGAATACATTGTCATGTCTTTTGGCCTCATCAACGCTCCGCCAACATTCTCTCGCATGATGAACTTCATCTTCAAGCCCTACACAAATGACTTCGTCTTGGTCTACCTCGATGACATTTTGGTCTTTTCCAAGAACAAGGAAGATCATGCCAAGCACTTGCGTTTGGTTCTGGATAAGCTCAGAGAACATCGGTTCTATGCCAAGTTTTCAAAGTGCGAGTTTTGGCTCGATGAGGTTCTCTACCTTGGGCATATCATCTCTGCCAAGGGCATAGCGGTGAATCCTAAGAAGGTGTCTGCAATTGTAAATTGGGAACCACCTCAGAACATGAAGCAACTCCGCAGCTTCCTTGGTCTCGCGAGCTACTGTCGAAGGTTCGTTGAGAACTTCTCAAAGATCGTGAAGCCTCTTTCAAACCTTCTACAGAAACACGTCAAGTACGTTTGGTCTCCTGAATGTGACATCGCTTTCAACACCTTGAAAGAGAAATTAGTCACTGCTCCAGGTCTGACTCCTCCTGATGAATCCAAACCGTTCGAGGTCTTCTGTGATGCCTCTCTTCAAGGTCTTGGTGTAGTGTTGATGCAAGAGAAGAAAGTTGTGGCCTATACTTCTCGCCAGTTGAAGCCCAATGAAAAGAACTACCCCACTCATGACCTCAAGTTTGCGGCAGTTGTTCATGCTCTTTTGACTTGGAGACATCTCTTATTGGGAAAAAAGTGGACATCTTCACTGACCACAAGAGTCTCAAGTACATCTTCACTCAGCCTAATCTCAACCTCAGGCAGACTCATTGGGTTGAAATGATTCAAGAGTATAATCCGAGCATCGAATATACTCCAGGCAAGGCTAATGTAAATGCCGATGCATTGAGCAGGAAGGCTTACTGCAACAGTTTGATTCTCAAGCCTTACCAACCTGAGCTTTGTGAAGCTTTCCGCAAACTCAACCTGCAAGTTGTTCCTCAAGGATTTCTCGCAAACCTCCAAGTCTCTCCTACTTTGGAAGATCATATTCGCGAGGCTCAACTTCTTGATGCTATGGTGAAGAAGGTGAGGATTGGGATTGCCAAGAGTCAACCCAAGTACAAGTGCTATCGCCTTGATGACAAGGATACTCTATTCTTCGAGGATCGCATTGTTGTGCCTAAAGGTGACCTTCGTAAAGTCATTATGAACGAGGCTCACAATTCACTCCTCTCTATCCACCCTGGGAGTACAAAGATGTACCAGGACCTCAAGCAGGCGTATTGGTGGACTCGAATGAAGCGCGAGATTGCTCAGTTCGTGAATGAATGTGATGTCTGCAGAAGAGTGAAGGTAGAACACCAATGACCAGCTGGTCTCCTCCAACCTCTTGACATTCCATAATGGAGGTTTGACCACATTGACCTGGACTTCATGACTAGATTTCCAAAGTCCAAGCGTGGCAATGATGCTATATTTGTTGTCATCGACAAACTCACTAAAGTGGCTCCTTTCCTGCCTATCAAAGAGTCTATCACTGCAGCTCAATTGGCGGAGCTTTATACCTCTCGGATTGTCTCTCTGCACGGCATTCCATAGTTGATTTCTTCAGATCGTGGCAGCATCTTCACCTCGAAGTTTTGGGATTCTTTTTAGAAGGCCATGGGCACCAACATCCGTTTCAGCACAGCTTTTCATCCTCAAACTAGCGGCCAAGTCGAGTGTGTCAATCAGATTCTTGAAGATATGCTCAGGGCTTGCGTTATCTCTTTCGTCATGAAGTGGGAAGATTGTCTTCCATATGCCGAGTTTTCCTACAACAACAGCTTTCAAGCGAGTTCGGGCAAGGCCCCATTTGAAATTCTCTATGGCAGGAAGTGTCGTACTCCTCTTAACTGGTCAGAGACTGGTGAACTTCAACTTCTTGGAGATGACTTGATCACAGAGGCAGAAGAGATGTGTAAATTCATTCGTGATAACCTCAAAGCAGCGCAATCACGCCAGAAGAGCTACTATGATAGTAAGCATCGTGATTTGTCTTTCGAGATCGGGGACCATGTTTACCTCCGCGTCTCTCCAATGAAAGGTACTCGTCGCTTCGGTATCAAAGGAAAGCTTGCCCCTAGATACGTGGGTCCTTTCAAGATCATCAGCAAGAGAGGCGATCTCGCCTATCAACTCGAGTTTCCCTCCAACTTTGCAAATGTGCACGACGTGTTCCATGTCTCTCAGCTCCGCAAGTGCTTCAATACCCCTGACCGCACCGTCAACTTCGAAGACATTGATCTCCAAGAAGACCTTTCTTATCGTGAGCACCCAGTTGCTATTCTTGAAGAAACTGAGCGCAAGACTCACAACAAGTCAATCAAATTCCTCAAAGTCAAGTGGTCACACCATTCCGACCGTGAAGCCACCTGGGAACGCGAGGATCACCTCCGTTCTGAGTACCAGGCATTTTTCCAGTTCTAGATCTCAGGACGAGATCCTCTCGTAGTGGTGGAGTGTTGTAACACCCTGTGACCGATGTGCCAGGTGTCCTCCAGTTATTCGTTGTTGTTGCCTTGTCATGTTCTTGCATATCATGCATTGCATACCATGTCATCATGTGCATTTCATTTGCATACATGTTCGTCTCATGCATCCGAGCATTTTCCCCGTTATCCATTTTGCAATCCGGCGCTCCTATGTCACCCGGTGCCCCTTTCTACCTCTTTTTGTGTGCGGGTGTTAAACTTTTTTGGATTGGACCGAGACTTGCCATGCGGCTTGGTTTACTACCGGTAGACCGCGTGTCAAGTTTCATACCATTTGGACTTCGTTTGATACTCCAACGGTTAACCGAGGGACCGAAAAGGCCTCGTGTGTGTTGCAGCCCAAGACCCCTTCAAAGTGGCCCAAAACCCACCTAAGCCTCTTCTATCACCTAGACCGTTCGATCACGATCGCGTGGCCGCAAACCGCACCTCATTTGGAGCTTCCTAGCTCCCTCTACCTATAAAACTAGACCTCCCCCGAAAATTTCGGATCTTCCCCTACCCTAACCCTAATTTTTTGCTCCTCCGCGCACCGGACGTGTCCGGCCCGCGCCGGACAACGTCCGCCACCGCCGCCAGCCTCTCACCGGCCGCCATGTGGCGCAGTCGCCCCACTTCACCGCCGCGGGCCCCAGAGCCCATCTCCGGCCCTCCCCGCCGCCGATCCGGGCCGAGGCGCCCGACGCCCGCGCCGCCCCTCTCCTCCATCTCCGGCCGCCCGAGCCACCCAGCGCCACCGCATCGCCATCGCCGGCGACCGCGCCGCTCCGGTTGCCGCTCCGCCTCACCTCGCCAAGCGCGCCTACGCCGCCCCGAGGCTTCGGTCGCCGCGCCAGGGAGCCGCCGCCTCCATCTCCGTCCTCTCCCTCGGGTCCGACGAGCTCCGCCGGCGATCTTCGTTGTCTCCGGCCACCGCGGCCATCGGCACCGGCAACGAACTCCGGCGACTCCCGATCTGCTACAGTGCGCCCGGTTGCTACAGTGAAACCCTAGATCTGAGGGTTGACTTTCTATCCAACTCCCGTAATTTTTAGCGTTTTTCGTCATGCCATAACTCTGCATCTGTAGCTTCGATTCATGCGTGTAGCATATAAAAATGTTCGTCTCGGTGAGTACATCATTTCATCTCATTGAATCATTTTCATTTGAGTTCATCTTGATGCCCAAAATGATGTTGGAAGAGGGCTATGTGATGAATTTGTCAGATCTGTTTCAGCAAATGGCCTTTTGCCATTTTTGCCATGTTTAATGTGTGCATGCTATGATCCTGAGCTCTACATGTGTTTTGTTATATGCCATGCCATATTTACAGGGGTGTATGCCATGTATTTTTGTGATCTTTTTGGTGACTAGCACAAGCTTGCAAAGTAGCGTAATCGGTAATGCTGATTTCAGGGACTTGGAATTTCACTAAGTCCTTATCCTGATTTTGTTGTTATGCCATATGTTCATGTTGTTTCCTAGTGATCCGTGCCTCTTTTGAGGATGATCAGTAAGGATGTTTTGTTAATATTGTAGTGCTCTATCCATCCATGTCTTTGTTTGCATTTATGGAGCACCCTAGCTTGAGTCAATCGAGCTCTACTTTTGCTATAAAATAATCCTGGCAGATTGTTGACATGTTTAGCGATTTTGCCGAGGATGTTGCTATTGATCCGTGCATGCTATGATGTTGTTCTTGCCATGTCTAGCTTCTATGCCATGTATTCTTGATGGGTGTATGCTTAGTTTGTCATTCCATCTCTGTAGTCAGTGCATCGAGCTCGTAAACATGCCTACTCGTTGACTGTTTTGCATGCTCCAGTTTTTCACTAAGTCTGAATCTGTTTGTGTTTTTGCTATGTTCACATGCTTGCAATTCTATTTTCTGATCCCTTTTGGCTCAAGGTCACTACGGGACTTTTGTTAAGTGCTTAAAGTAGCTTCATGCCATGCCTTTCTTTGCCATGTTAAGTTCCTATAGCATATAGTTTTCATGCTCTAAAGTGTGCTTCCTGATTATAAATTCCAGACTTGTGTTAATTTCACTAAGTCTGAAACCTATTATCATTTGCCCTTTTGCCATGCTTGTTTGAACCTGTTAATGGATGAATTAGCCGTAGCTCAGTGTTCATCTTTTGTCAAGCATCATGAGTGGATCCCTTCCATGTAATTTGTTGTCATGTTTGAGTGTTGTAGCATATTTATCTTGATGCATTTAGTTGGTCACTTGTTGATTATCATAGACCGGTGCCATATTTGTTTTGCTTGCAATTTCCAAACCGTGCATCCGATTCCGGTGATCTTTATATCGATTTCAACCTAAATCACCTCACCTTTCCAGTGGCACTCTTGGATTTCCAAGTTCAGGCCAGGTTCAATCATTCCTTGTCAAATCTTGCATATGCATCACATACCGCATCCCGTATACCATACCATGTTTGCATCATGTTGTTTGAGCATTGCACGTGGTTGATTGTGTTCCGTTTGCTTGTTGTTCTTATTTGGGTAGAGCCGGGAGACGAGTTCGTGAACGAGGAGCCTGTTGAGTTCGCTTATGAGGATCAAGTCAACTCTGACAACTTTGCAGGCAAGATGACCATACCCTCGAAATCACTTCTATCTTTGCTTGCTAGATGCTCGCTCTTTTGCTATGCCTATGCTACGATACCTACCACTTGCTTATCATGCCTCCCAAATTGTCATGTCAAACCTCTAACCCACCATGTGTAACATCCCAAAATTCTAAATTTTGGAATGTTATAATAAATAGATAGATTTGATTGACTGTTTGATTGATTCACTGAAAGTGAGTGAAATTCGAAACTTTTTGGAAGTTAAATGAGAGGGAATAAAAGGACTTTCCCGAACTTTCATTTTTGCATTTATGCTCTCCGTGAATTCCAATACTTTTTCATCACGAAACCCTGGAGAGAAGATGACATGACTTCTTCCATTTATTTAAATGACAAGGGGTGTTGAAAATATTTGAATTTCATTTGAGAATACTTCCAATTTTGAAACTTTATGCAACTCAATGATTTTCACGAGCGAAGATAAAATGACTTCTTCAAATTATATGAAATATGAGTTGGGAGTTTCAAAGGATCAATTTCAAGGTCCTTTTGGAATTAATTTTCAATTTGGATTTATTTGAGTTTTATTCAAATTATTTTTCTCCAAAAATAAAATATATGGAAAATAGGGTAACATGATTCCCTACATTAGAAAATTGGAGAAAATTAATTTGAGATCATTTTGGTATTTTTAGAATGATTTTTGTGGGATTTTAATAGATCAGTAGCACTCTTTGATTTATCTGATTTTGTGAGGATTTTATTTGGCATATTAAAAATGTCCATGTTGTAGAAAATCTTTTTCTACAAATTTTGGTATATTATATGCCTATATAATATTTTTATTTCTGTTTGTTTTTATTGGTTTTGTCTGTCTGGAAAAAAATCTTTATAAAAAAACGTTTCCCTCCCCGCCTGGGCCAGCCCAGCTAGCCAGCCAGGTCGCGGCCCAGCCCGCGTCGCGCCACCACCAACCTCCGGCAGGAGACCAGCTCATGTACGTCGCCACCGCCGCCGGACTCCGATCCGGACACGCCTCCGGAAGTCCATCGCCCCCCCCCACTATATATACCTCACCCCGGGGCCCCTGGACCCTAGTCCGCCGCCACCGGATCCACAGCCCGCCACCCACACCTCGCGTCGCCGCCACCGCACTTGCTGCCGGTGCCGCCGCCCGAACCGCGCCGCTGCCGCTTGCGCCCGCCGCCGCGCCGCTGACGTCGCCGCACTTCGCCAGCGCCACCGCCTGCACGCCACCGCCTCGCTTTGCCACCGCGCCGCGCCCGCCTGCTCACCTCGCTGCTGCGCTGCCCCGCGCCGCATCCGTCGCCGCCATCACCGGAGCACGCCACTGCCCCGATCTCGCCGGACTCGATCCGCCGCCGAAAACCGCTGGTTTTCGACAAAAACCCAACCGGTATAAACCGCGAACCTCCCCGGTTTATTTTTTTTTCGTTTTCGGTTTTATTTAGAAAACCTAGATCTGTTTTTTAATAGGTTTAGTTATATAGCGAACGCTCGCTAGTTTAGGGTTTGTAGCGAACAGTTTTCGTTCGTTAGCGTTCGGTAACGAACGTCCGCTATTTAGTATTTTTATTTTTATTTTTATCTTTCTGGTCTTTTGAGTGATTGCTTATGTGTGGTTACTATTGCTTGATTAAGATAGATTGGCCGGAGTGTGACGAGCAGACCTATCAAGATTTATGAGTGCGAATCGTCTTCATTAACATTGCAGGCAAGTTCACACTTTGATCATATCCCTTTCATACCCAGTTTTTATTGCATTAGATCAATCCTCAAACATTGCATGATTAGGATCTAATTAAATTGTGGGATGGGAAGTAGTTGAGGTAGTACCTATTACCTGTTTGTTATCAAACCCTTGGGAGTTACTATTACATTATGCTTACATTGCCATGCTATGCTCGTAGACGTGGATTGGGTTTTGAGAGTATTCATGACAGATGTGAGATTGTTAATTAATGGTTTACTTAAGGTCGCAACTTAAACACACATCTGGGTGGATTGAGGCACCTGGGTATTCCAGGATTGCCTGTCTAGGCACCTAGGTAGACCAGGATTGCCTGTTTTTTTATGGACCGCCACCCAGGCTCAAAGGGATCATGAGATTATTCATACTAGAAACTTCTGTGTGCAGCCACAAGCTATTATGGGCTCTAGCATAGTTGATTAAGTCGTGCGAACTCTTACAGGGTAGACTAGCAGATGTAGGGGAAAGTAGGTGTAACGGTCTATCCATCGTAAGGTGCTAGCGCTTCTGAAAGACTATGTCTCGGTCATCCGTTTCTCAAACACCATGTAGTGCAAGAAATCCAATGGAGGCGATCGAGTCTTGTGGGGAAAAGTGCGCAAACCTCTGCAGAGTGTATAAACTAATCATGATTAGTCATGTCCCCTGTTATGGACATCTTGAGTATCTAGTACCTGGATTATCATGTGAATCTCATCACGTTACTTTAAATGAATATTGTTGGGTTTTAATGATGATGCTTAATTGGGATTGAGAATGCTGTCAACCATTCTCAATGTTTAACAACCACCATGATAGTTAAATAAAATTTATTCCTTTGCAGTAGGGAAAAATTGGCTTTATGCAAAACTATAACCAGAGAGCTTTTCCACTAGCCAAATATGCATGTAGTGATAGCCTTTATTCATCATTCTCTATGGTGTGAATTTGCCAGTACATTCAATGTACTGACCCTTTGTGGCTGCAACGTCTCATGTTGCAGGATTATCTTACGACGAGTAAGTGATACGTTAGGGTTACGATTTCTACACTCACTTTTGCCGTTGGTGTTGATGGGAATCCACAACCTTGTTACTTCCGCTATTTTGGATTGAGGTAATAGTATTTGTGTTACTTTTACATGTGATTTACCTCTGTTATAAATCCTCGAGTACTGTGTGTGTCAGCATACCGATCCAGGGATGACACTTAAGCACAGAGACTTGATCCATTCGGGACGGGTCGCTACACCATGTCTTAGCAAACCGTTGATTGGCTATGTTACCGCTTTGCTCAGCCCCTCTTATAGTGTTGCTAGTTGCAGGTGAAGATCGGAGATCGTTCCTTGTTGGAACATTGCTTATTGTTGGGATATCACAATATTATCTTGGTTATCTTAATGCATCTATATACTTGGTAAAGGGTGGAAGGCTCGGCCTTTTGCCTTGTGTTTTGTTCCACTCTTGCCGCCCTAGTTTCCGTCATATCGGTGTTATGTTCCCGGATTTTGTGTTCCTTACACGGTTGGGCTATAATGGGAACCTCTTGACAGTTCGCCATGAATAAAACTCCTCCAGCAATGCCCAACCTTGGTTTTACCATTTGCCACCTAGCCTCTTTTCCCTTGGGTTTCCGGAGCCCAAGGGTCATCTTTATTAAACCCCCCCCGGGCCAGTGCTCCTCTGTGTGTTGGTCCAAAAACAGAGCCACTTGCAGCACCACCTCGGGGAAACTTGAGGGTTGGTTTTAGTTGTACGTAGTGTTCATCTGAGTGTGCCCCGAGAACGAGATATGTGCAGCTCCTATCGGGATTTGTCGGCACATTCGGGCGGTGTTGCTGGACTTGTTTTACCATTGTCGAGGATGTCTTGTAACCGGGATGCCGAGTCTGATCAGAATGTCTCGGGAGAAGGAATATCCTTCGTTGACCATGAGAGCTTGTGATGGGCTAAGTTGGGACTCCCCTGCATGGATTTGAACTTTCGAAAGTTGTGCCCGCGGTGATGGGCAGATGGGAATTTGTTAATGTCCGGTTGTAGATAACATGAAACTTAACTTAATTAAAATGCACCAACCGCGTGTGTAACTGTGATGGTCTCTTCTCGGCGGAGTCCGGGAAGTGAACACGGTGTTGGAGTAATGTTTGACGTAGGTTGTTCTAGGATCACTTCTTGATCATAGTTGTTTGACCGTGCTTTTGCCTTCTCTTCTCGCTCTCATTTGCGTATGTTAGCCACCATATATGCTAGTCGCTTGCTGCAGCTCCACATCATACCTTGTCTTACCTATAAGCTTAAATAGTCTTGATCGCGAGGGTGCGAGATTGCTGAGTCCCCGTGACTCACAGATTACTTCCAAAACCAGATGCAGGGACCGATGATACCGCTCCAGACCATGCGCTTGAGCTCAAGTGAGAGTTCGATGAAGACTCTCGTCGTTACTATGTGTCTTTCCCAGATAATCAGTAGTGGTGCCCAGTTGGGGCAATCGGGGACCGTGTCGCATGTGGCGGTTGATCTTTATTTTGGTACCGTAGTCGGACCATGAGTGTATTGGATGATTGTAATGCTATTCATGTATTTGTGTGACGTGGCGAGTGTAAGCCAACTATGTATCTTTTCTCCTTTTAATTATTTACATGGGTTGTGTGAAGATTACCTCACTTGCGACATTGCTTTCAATGCGGTTATGCCTCTACGTCGTGCTTCGACACGTGGGAGATATAGCCGCATCGAGGGCGTTACAAAGACACCTGGCGCAACGGTCTTGGGGCGTCACAACAGCGGAGCAGTACCCCGGGCTCCATCTCAAGATGCCTAAGATCTTATTCCCCTCCTCTGACAGCCAAGTCAACCGGATCATCCTCACCAACCAACCCAATCACGCTGAGACCGACATGGTGTCGATGTCAAAACCAGCGGATCTCAGGTAGGGGGTCCTGTCGGGGATATACCCCGCGGCGTAAACCGGCTGGAAGTATAACCCGGCTGACACTTGGCGGTTTACTTGAGATCCGGCTGACACTTGGCGGTTCACTGGCGACCCGCCCTGACCTGGCGGTTTACAAGCAACCCGCCTGGTCATTATGGCTCACTTGTGACCCGGCGGGCGGGTCAGATGGATGACGAGGACCAAGGCCCAGAAGGCCGGTTCACGTTTAAATGGTGGGCCGGTTTATGAGGAAAGCATAAGGAATATTCCCTTACAAAGGAAGCAAGACTAGGACTCCACTTGTAATAGAGTAATCCTAATCCTAATAGGACTAGTCATGTAAACCGCCCCTTCAACATATATAAGGAGGGGCAGGGCACCCCAAGAGGGACAAGATTGACAAGTTCCACAAGTTGGACAAGTTAGGTTTAGACAATAGCTCTCGAGATAGAGCACTCTTGTAACCGTGATCATCATCATCAATATCAATGAAGCAGGATGTAGGCTTTTACCTCCACCATGAGGGGCCGAACCTGGGTAAAATATCGCGTCTCTCAACCCGCTCAACCCCTCTCAAGCTACCACATAGATGTGTTGGCCTCGCTACTAAGTCCTGACACTAAGGACATCTGCCGTGACAATTCCATGACAGTTGGCGCCCACCATGAGGCCTGCGTACGGTGGTGTTGAGGTATTGAAGGGATCTTTTCTAGGATTCGAGAAGTTCGTAATTAACTTGCTCAACAAGAGCCGGCGTGGAAAAATTCACATCAACTATGAGTTCATCAGTCAAGTTTGACAAAGTGTTTTGCGGCAGCAGGTATGACCGTATGAGATTGAGATTATTTTAGGGTTATATGTTGTGCGGCCGCCTCACGCGCCGTGGTTATCCGCCGAGTCCGAGATCGAGACAGATTTTTCATGGTGTCAGCCTTGGGCGAGATGTGTACGCCGTGACGTATGTACGGCGCTTGAGCGAAATCAACCGTGGCCACATCCCTTTTTTCTAAAGTGAAGGCCGAGTCAAATCCAAGGAAATCTCAAGTAGTACTTTGAACCGGAAATAGAACGGTCGCAACCTAGTCTCTGAGTTCGCCCTGAGGCGCCAGCATCAGCCACCGCTGTTAAGATTCCGCCGGCCGTCTCTGCAAGCAAAAAGATGTATCTGTGATCAGCTCAATTGCAAATTGATTCTGCTAAAAAAATCATTGTACGCTGCTGCTGCAGCTGACCGTCATCAGGACAAAACAAGAGATTCCTGCTGCAACTGCTCAGTCTAATCCGTCGAGTTGCGGCCAGAGTCGTACGCCTGGCAAGTCAGTTCAACAGGACCTCCAAAAAATTGTACGTATTGGTTCCATGTACTGCCCCAATGGCACAAGGACCAAGGTTTTTACTCTTACCCACACACAAGGAAAACACCAGGAGGCTGATTCAAAAACTATGGAAGGATGAGGCCACGGACTCGGTCTTGCCTCCGTCTGTGTCCCTGAGCCGCCAGGTGCGCCTTTAAACTGCCGCACGGTGGCGGCCCCGCCTGACCAGCGTCTCCCCAACCCGCCGCTGAGCCAGCCGCACCTCGCCGCCATCTACCTACTCAAGTCGCCCCGCGACCTAGCTGCGTCAACTGTACTTAGCCGCCCTGACAGTCCGACACGTCTCAAACTATCCTCGCCGTGAGTCGCCTTCGCCGGCTTGCAAGTCACCTGTGACCGCTCCTTGCTTTGTCGAGCCGCCGGTCTCTGTTTCCGCCTTGCCAGCACAAAATTGCTGCCGTGACCTCACCTTGGCCGGTCTTCACCGACCTGCTGCCTCGCATGTATGTGTTACAAAATCACTGATGGAGAGTCGTCCGTCTCTATTGTTGCGCACGCATCGCCACGGATCTTTGAGAGCCGCCTCGCTTCTGCTGCAATTTTAAACTGCCAGACCGCTTTGAAACGGCCACCGTCGATCGAGCCGTCAAATCGCCAAGTTGCCAAGACCAAGATTTCTGATGCAGCCGTCGACGTTGAACCATCGACGTTGCGGCCATCTTGAGCCGCCAAGGACCGCGCCAAAGCCGCTGCCATGGCTCACCGGTTTCTGAAACATCAGGTGATATCTTTCTTTTGTATTTCATCAACGTGTTAATCCGTGTGAGAACAACTACTTGGGCATGTAATATTGTTTTGCAGGACAGTTATTCACTTCAAAAGTGATGCCATGTGGCAGATATGGAGCGGGCGCTAGCATCATTGTGTAACGGCGTCCGCGCCCACTTGTTGTTCTATGGGCGCGCGCAAGTCACCGCCTGTGTGGCCTGGTCTACAATTGACTCGGGACTGCGACTGCGCACTGCTTAATAGGTGTGCGCAAACCGCCGCCCGCGCAGCCCATTCTATAACATCACAATGCGGCTAACTTGCCCGTCTGCACGGTTTACCATGCCGCTTCACCGTGGTGATCAACTGATCATCAACTTCGTACAAAGGACGTGCCATGTTGTGCCTATGAAGCGTACGTCAGCACCATAATGCATCGGCATCTGCGCCCGCTTACTGATGGAACAGTTGTGCGCAAGTCGCTGCCCATGCAACTTAATCCACGTCAACCCGCCGGAGCCGCGTTGAGCCACCCTTGCCGCTTTGAGCCACTAGGGTTATATTAAGTCGCCGGTCTACCTAAGTCGCCGGTCTGCCTGAGCCGCCGAAACTATAATGAGTCGCTGGTCTGCCTGAGCCACCTCTGCCGCGATAAATGTATCATCCGTCGTCCAAACAAATCAGGTGTTATCCATCCAAGAACAAGTTTATCTTTGCCTTGGTCTGCAATATTGTTTATGCAGGGCAATTATTTATGACAAAAAGTGATATTATACCGCGGAGATGGAGGCACGCCAACATCTTTTGGCACAGGTGGTCGTCGTTACTCAACGGACTCCCGCACCGGCTTACAGCGTCATGGCCGTCTCTCGCGGCTGCACCGGCTTACAATGTCGTGGCCGTCTCTCGTGACCGCACCGGTTTACAACGCCGCGGTCGACTCTCCCGTCCACACCGGTTTAAAACGCCGCGGCCGACAGATCTGTTGGCACCCGCGGCCGACTCGGCCGTGATTGATTCCAGTTTCACCATTTTCTTCAATGTAGGACAAATTATATCACTGAGCTGTTGAAGGACTCATACCGGTTTATATCACGGTCAAAAATGGAGAATCTCAAGTCAACTCCTCGAGTCATCTTGAGACTCGGGGGCTACAGTAATATGACTCAGCAAATGTTGCCGGTTTTTAGTGAAGTCAAGAACCCCAGGACATTGGAGGGAAAGATAACCCGATCCTGGAGGCTACTACCATATTGATGGCAATTTGAAGGCCGTCAGAAAATTTCCGGTTCAAAATAAAGAATGCCGGTTTAAAATCCGGTTCAAGGGAAATCTGTTCTCCCACAAAGCTCTGAAGCTCTCAAATCCGGTTTAAGAATTTCCGGTTCAAGAGGAATTAATCTCTCGCAAGTTCGAGCTGAAAGGCCGTCAGAAAATTTCTGGCTGAAAATGAAGGTTCCGGTTTAAAATCCAGTTCAAGGGAAAGATGTCTCCCATAAAACATTGGAGCTCTCAATATCCGGTTCAAAATCCCGGTTCAAGAAGAATTTATCTCTTGCAAAAAGTTAAAGGTTGCCGAAGAGGACCTGCAGCCATGATGCGCGGTTCAAACATGGGTGTTCTGCCTTATGGGCTCATCTTCATATGATTACTTGGGGGCTTCCTGTTCAAACATAGGTGTATTCACCAAAGAGAACATGGCATTACTACCCTCTTGATGCGGCTATCAAGACAATATTATCATCAGGGGCCAAAGAGAGTTTTTTGCACATCACAACTCAAACATAGGCACCCGGCGAGCACAGCTCAGAAATATATCACATGGGAGCTTCTGCTTGCAAAGCGGAGTCCTGTCCATTAATTCGGCTATCACGCCACAACAAAGCTTGGGAGCTTCGCACCCAAGGGGCCAAAGAGAGTCTTGTTGCTACGCACAACTCAAACATAGACACCCATTGAGCACAGCTCACAAAGTTACTTGGGGGCTCTTTGTGTAAAGTAACAAAGAGTTTGAAAGGACCCTTGTAATTGGGTATCGACCCACGGCTTGGAAGCTTGGTGTATTCACCTAAAACCCCGGGTTAACCTGCCTTCATCAAGTAAGCCACTCCTATCCAGGTAATCCTGGCATGACCCGCCGAATGTTTGACAAGTTACTCTTATACAGACCCTGAACTTGTCAAAGTTAAAACGACAATTGGTTAGTTGGAGGACCATCTTAAAAGGCTTTGTCAAATGGTTTAACTCAGCAGCTTGGCAGCCCATGAAAAGCCTCGAGTTTGGGCCTGGCAGCCCTTGAAAAGCCTCGACTACAAGTTTTTTCATTTGCTTTTTGTCAAAGTTTCTTCTCCTTTGATAAGGTTTTAAGGTAAACCGGCGTCCATTGACCCAGCCAGACTATAAGTCATTTCATCAGTCCGGTATTTCTTAACCCGGCACAAGCTTTCAACTATCAGTTGTTAGTACAAACTCAATTATAAACCAGAGTTTTCTCAACCCGGTTAGGCTGTCAACTATAAGTTGTCAGTACAAGTTACAATCCAGAGATTATTAACCTCGCCTGGTTTCGACTACAAGTCACCAGCATCGAATATGGATAATCCGGTGTTTATCACAACCCGTACGGTTTTATCCTAAACTGGCACAATATGGAAGGAGTTATCAGTACTCAAGATTGGGGTTATCACCTTTACTACAAAAAGTTGGTAAAACCAACAGTGTGATTCAATGTCACAGGTATGATATATTTCATATTTGATTATTCTTAAGTGCAGCCTTGGTTATAAACCCGGGTTATATGTTGGGCATTATGACCCGTTCGGCGGTAAACCGCCAGGACACTTTAAACTTGTTGTATGCAGAAACAGGTTTGTTAAACCGGCCTAGCTTTGGACTATAAGTCGCCAGTATATATATATATATATATATATATATATATATATATATATATATATATATATATATATATATATATATATATATATTTGGATTGAGCCATTGGAATCATGCGCTTATAAATCATTGGGTTATATTATTCAAATAGCCAAACTTGGCTGAATTTTCATTATGATATTGAATGAATAAGGTTTTCACCGGATTATATTATCTTGAATAGCCAACATGGCTAGATTTTTATGGTTATTAATAACCGGTATTATTGAGTTTTCAAAGTCGCTTTAGCGAAATGTCTATTATTTTATCAAAGGATATGACTTATTATACAATGGAAGGAATAGTCCCGAGTCGCTGCAGGCTTACAACCCGGCACTTGGGGGCTACACTATTCAAATCGAGATTACATGCAAGTCTGATGTCGCTGCAAGCATGCATCATGACACTTGGGGGCTAATGCAAAGTCATTTTTACTAGTCTTATTGAAGACCCGACTCATCATATTATAATAAGCCGGCCCTTGGGGGCTACCAATTGCTCCTGTCAATAATTCAAGGTACACAAGTTTTCGTCCATAATATTGAAGGATCCATTGCTCAGTTGGTAAAGCACAAAGCTCTTAACCTTGTGGACATGGGTTCAAGCCCTACGATGGAAGCTACATTATAAGATGTTATTTTCATTGAAGTATATATCAAGTCTCGGTTCAGTATTATCTTACTAAGTCGGCCCTTGGGGGCTACACATCACTGCTAAAATCTACATAATTATATTTACAAAGTTCCTGCTCATTATTGCATAATGACCCGGCCCTTGGGGCTTACACTGATTGAAGTTTTTATAAGCAATTACAAGTCCCAGGTTGCTGCAAGCATGACAACCCGACACTTGGGGGCTACATATATGGAGTATTCAGTTTATACGATTGAGATGAACAAACCGGATTTCTTCAAGGCTGAAACACTTATTGGAGCAAGTCTTAAGTTATCACTATGTTCTCCTCTTAAGACTTGGGGGCTACAGATATTATGCATATAAAGGAGGAACATCTTCATTTTATCAGTTTTGAGCAAATCAGGAAGATCAATTACATGACCCGGTGTCAACAACAATTATGGCCTGGTGCCATCAATATTTATAAACCGGCCATTTTGGTAATATTAAACCGGCAAGTTTTACATCTTCAAACCGGCTGAATATCAAATAAGTATTTCAAGACCCATATTTCTTAAACCGACGCTTTGGAAGCCGACTCAAGTGGATTATTCTTCACAATATTTCTCTGTGAGAAACCAATGTCAACAAATTGAGTATGAAGCTGGCTTGTTAACCCAGATTTTCTAGAAGGAGGAAATGACAAGGACTTAAGGATCATCAGATGCCGATTTACAAGAATTCATAACCCGGAGCATAATCTGTCAAATTTGCTCTTGTGTTTGTTTTACAGGATCAGTTTAACATGGATAAATCCAAATTAAACTGGGGGCTAATGTCGGGGATATACCCCGCGGCGTAAACCGGCTGGAAGTATAACCCGGCTGACACTTGGCGGTTTACTTGAGATCCGGCTGACACTTGGCGGTTCACTGGCGACCCGCCCTGACCTGGCGGTTTACAAGCAACCCGCCTGGTCATTATGGCTCACTTGTGACCCGACGGGCGGGTCAGATGGATGACGAGGACCAAGGCCCAGAAGGTCGGTTCACGTTTAAATGGTGGGCCGGTTTATGAGGAAAGCATAAGGAATATTCCCTTACAAAGGAAGCAAGACTAGGAGTCCACTTGTAATAGAGTAATCCTAATCCTAATAGGACTAGTCATGTAAACCGCCCCTTCAACATATATAAGGAGGGGCAGGGCACCCCAAGAGGGACAAGATTGACAAGTTCCACAAGTTGGACAAGTTAGGTTTAGACAATAGCTCTCGAGATAGAGCACTCTTGTAACCGTGATCATCATCATCAATATCAATGAAGCAGGATGTAGGATTTTACCTCCACCGTGAGGGGCCGAACCCGGGTAAAACATCGCGTCTCTCATCCCGCTCAAACCCCTCTCAACCTACCACATAGATGCGTTGGCCTCACGACTAAGTCCTGACACTAAGGACATCTGCTGTGACAATTCCACGACAGGTCCCGAACAGTGCATCTAAGGTCGATGGTAACAAGAGACAGGGGACACGATGTTTTACCCAGGTTCGGGCCCTCTCTATGGAGGTAATACCCTACGTCCTGCTTGATTGATATTGATGAATATGAGTATTACAAGAGTTGATCTACCTCGAGATCGTAATGGCTAAACCCTAGAGGTTTAGCTTGTATGGCTATGGTAATGAGTATCCTCTTCTCCGGACTAAGTCCTCCAGTTTATATAGACACTTGGGAGATCTAGGGTAACACAAGGTCAGTTACAAAGAAAGGAATCTACATATTCGGTCGCCAAGCTTGCCTTCCACGCCAAGGAGAGTCCCATCCGGACATGGGTGCAGTCTTCGGTCTTCGTGTCTTCACAACCCATCAGTCCGGCCCATGGCTAACAGGCCGGACGCCCGAGGACCCCTTAGTCCAGGACTCCCTCAGTAGCCCCTGAACCTGGCTTGAATGACAAGGTATCCGGCGCGTAGATCTGTCTTCGGCATTGCAAGGCGGGTTCCTTCTTCCGAACTCCAAGATAGTATTCGGATGTATCAAACGTGTCCGGACCTGTAACACACACCATGCACAACCGTAGAGAGAATATAATATTCCACGAGTCTAATCTGCTGACAACTGTTTTACAACATGACATCGTCTGCCTAGTCACTATATTGAACCATTTTGTTTGCCATCCCGTGTTTCGAGATGCGATTTCTATTGGCAAGTCTTGTAAAAGCAGAGATCATGTCCCCTTATTGTGTGATTCTCATCAATGCGGGCCTGGGTAACCCAACCGTGCCATTTACACAGCCCTTGGGAGTAGGCGAATTTTAAGGCGAGTGGGGAGGCGTTCGATATTTACTGCCTTTATAAGGAGATAAGAATCCCTTTTCTTCACCCACGCCTTCTCTCTTCCTCTGCCCTCCCACTCTTGAGCTCTAGCGCCCAAGTTCTCATCTTCTCCGTCTCGAGCAAGCACTCAACCATGTCTGGATCCAGAGGTCAAGGCAAGTGGATGGTCTCCTTCGTCAAGGAGGAGGACATTACTGAGCTTCAGGCGGCTTTGTACCTGGCAAAGGAAATCGCCCACCGTCTTCCAGCCCAGGGGCAAGTCGTCCCCACACCGAAGCCCAATGAGAGGGTGGTGTTCATCCCCCACTTCCTTCACGGGCTAGGGTTTCCACTCTATCCTTTCGTCCGCGGGCAGATGTACTATTACGGGATAGACTTCCATGATCTATCCCCGAACTCCTTCCTCAACATCTCGGCGTTCATCGTCGTGTGTGAGGCCTTCCTCCGCGTCCAACCCCACTTCAGGTTGTGGCTCAAGGTCATCAATGTGAAGCCGAAGGTGGTGGATGGCCAGCACGCGGAGTGCAGAGGCGCCATGGTGAGCAAGCTGACTAATGTCTCCTGGCCGAAAGGCACTTTCGTGGAGACTGTCAAGGAATGGCAGAAACAGTGGTTCTACATCACACAACCCCATGGCGCAAACTGGGCCGTCGCTGCCAAATTCAACTCCGGCACTCCAATGCGGCTCACCTCCTGGGTTGAGAAGAGTCTGAATTAGTCATCGTGAGATGAGCTGATAGTGCTACAGACGCGCGTTCAAAGTATGATGGACAAGGATATCAAGCTTGTCGATATAATCCAGGTGATGTTAGTTCACCAGATTCTCCCGTGCCAAAGCCGAAGCCGCCCTCTATGGGAGTTTAATCCGAAGAAGCACCATACCCTGAAGAGGCTCTTCGAAACTTCTCACGAAGACGCCTGGGAGTTGCTCTTCAAGGGCAACAAGACACCGTTGGCCACGGATTCGGACCGTGGGCACGACATCAATCACCTCGCCAACGAGGTATGTCATTTTTAACGCATCCCCTACTTGCTTGTTTCAAGGATGATATCTACGCTATTATTATTGCTTCTTCAGGACTAGATGCAGAGGACGAAGCAAATACAATGTCCGGCTCCGCTGCTTGAAGAACCAGTCATTTCGCGTTTAGCGAAGATGCTGGTGCCAGTGCCCTATACGGCACCAGCGAAGAAGGCCACAGGAAAGGCCAAGCGGGTCCGGAGTGGCCCCGCCGCAAGGGTGCTTCGGACGCGACGTCCAAAGACAAGACCCGTTCCACCGTCGCCGAAGACGACGACGATGAGGAGGAGAAGAGCGACTCTCCCTCTGATGGAGGGAGGAAGAAGAGGGCGGCCTCCACAATTCTAGAGGCGGAGGTGCCCAAGAAGGGGAAAAGCCCGCTTGCGGGCAGCTCCACATGGGACGCCGACAGCAGTACGGAGCGACGCCCCCGTACCAAGCCTCGAGCCGCATCATAAGTGCTAAGACTCGTGCATGCCCATAAATATAACCTCTCCTCTTTGTCGTATTGACATGATTAATTATGCTATTGCAGTCCGGTCCATGACAGCTCCCAGCGATCCTCATCAATAGGCTCGTTGGACTCAAAGGAGATGGCCAGCAAGACACCGCCGGCCACTTACTCTCCCAAGGCCAAGGGAGACGACGAGGTGCTCTCCCAACGGGCCCTCCGAGGCTGGGGAGAGGCTCAGGAGGCGCCAGAAGGTGAAGCCTCCGTCGCTGAACACTAGGGGGAGCCAATCCCCATGGAGACTGGGGGTGAGGGCCGTATTCAGTTCGGCCCTCAACCGTACTCGATCCCGGAGACCGATACGGCTCCGGAATCCAGCACGCAACCTCCTTTGAAAGAAGGGGGTATGCCTATTCCACCAGTGACCCCTGTCCAACTAGGGGCACCAGATAATCTGCTGGAAGCGCTGTGAGGCGCCTCCATTG
This sequence comes from Triticum dicoccoides, assembly GCF_002162155.2. Lineage (NCBI taxonomy): Eukaryota > Viridiplantae > Streptophyta > Magnoliopsida > Poales > Poaceae > Triticum > Triticum dicoccoides. Next base: position 133,219,480 of record NC_041388.1, on the reverse strand, counting down.
TGGATGAGCACCATGTTCTTATGGGCACGGTGATTGAGAGGGTTCAGTCCGCCAAGAGCGGACTAACCGAAGCCTGCAGCAGCCTGCTGACAGGTTTTGAGGTAAGCGACACAAAAAGAGAAAAACCCAATATAGACAGTAGCCCCTGAGACACTGTCCAGTGTTCGGAAAGAAAAGCTGGACAGAGGATCAATCCTTTATTGCAGGAAACTAACTAAATTGTCTGTAATGAATACGCAGGCGTCGCTGTTGGCCGCCGCCTCACATACTGCCGAGGTCTCCGAACTGAAGCGGAGACTGGAGCAGGCCAAGGAGGAGCTCGGCCAGGTGAGGAGGCAGCTTCAAGAAAACAATGTATGTGATAACCCGCTATGTATTCGAAAAAAAAAGTAAAATTACATGCATTTGACTAAAGTGCCATGATATGTACAGAAGCGACGACCGAGGTCGAGGCCTTGAGAGAGGCCCTGGTCGAAGCCGAAGGGAAGGCTATCAAGGAGCAGGCCGCTCGGAAGAAGCTCAAGGCCCAGTTTGACGAGGTCCAATAGGAGCTCGAGGATGCGGTGAAGAAGTGCGAGGCCTTGGAGCGCGATGCATCGGTTCAAGAGACCGAACTCGCCAAGGCTCGTCAGAGTGTGGAGGCAGCCCGGAATGAGGCCCAAGGCACCCTCCAGGAGATCCAGGAGATCCAGGAGGCCAGGAAGATCGCGGTGGGTAAGGAATTCAATATGCAAAGCAAGAATGTTAAGATGAAATATCGTTTACTAACCCGGATTCGGAGTTCCCCAGGGGCTTTTACTGATCTGCCATGCAGTGTGGCTGACGTCGCAGAGTTCTTCCGAGCCGAAGAAGGGCGCTCCACGGAGAGGCTGTTCTGGTTGCAATATCTCGCGCCAAAACATTTGGTGCCCTTCGGCGATCAGCTAAAACATCTGGTCGAGCTGCATAGGGTGGCTGAACTGGCCATGAAGGATTCAATAATCCGGTTGTGGCCAGCCGAAGCTATACCCGGCAGTTACTTCGGCCTTGTGAAGCCACTGGTGGATGCCTGTCCTCGGCTGGATGTCATCAAGCGGTCCTTCTGCATTGTGGGCGCATGTCTGGCCTTCTCCTATTGCAAGTTCTGGTGGGCGAAGCTAGATGCTGTCAAATTAGCGATCGAGGGGCCGCCGGAGGGCAAGGAGCACCGCACACCCGGGTGATACTTCGGCGATGTCTTGGAGGGGTCCCACATTGTTGCGGATCATTATGCGAAAGACACTATCTTTGAATGAATGTATTCGAGCTCCCTCTACCTTGTATGATAAAACAAAGTGATTGTGCAATATAATGTTGGTTATGTTTTTAAATTTTTACTTCCTGTGCGGCCGTGTTGTATGAAATCTGAGGGTTAACCAATTGTCGGCTTCTGCCCCCACGTAGGTAGTACGGGGATGTTCACTACAAAAAAAAGACACATCCTTGACATTTTGGGTCGAACGAAATTTTTTTATGTCATACATATGACACTTCTATGACGATAATTGTGACAAAACCCGGTATCATCATAGATGTGGTGGGCTCCTACTTCTATGACAAAAAGTCATGACAGAAAATGGGCTTTTCGTCCTGGGCGGGCCGGAGACGCAGCTGCATGACATTCTTTGGGCCGTCCATGACGGAAAAAACTGTGGTAGAAGCGAAGGCGAGGAAAATTTCTGGGAGTTCCCGGTTACGGAGGGAGGTTAGGGGCCGAGCGATGTGCGTTTCTCTCGTACACGTATGCACGTGTGTGCGAGGCGTTGGCTCTAACTGAACCCGAGCGAGGCGTTGGGCTCTAACTGAACCCGAGTGATTGTACTGCAGGCTACGCATTACTGAACCCGAGCGATCGATCGATGGCTGTTAACTGAACCCGATCGAGCGATTCCTTCGCTACTGCTGCTAACTGAAGCCGATC
>NC_041388.1:133195527-133217224 GCF_002162155.2 Triticum dicoccoides | reverse complement strand
TGAACAGTTCCCGGTGGGGGTGGATGAACAGGACCCCGTGGTGTTGCCTCTGGATGAACAGGACCCCGATCGATTGAGCCGGTTGGGGCTGGATGAACAGGACCCCGTGGAGAGCTGGATGAACAAGACCACCCCGTGGAGGGCAGGATGAACAGTAGCCCGTGGAGGGGTGGTTGAACAGGAGCCCGTGGAGAGGGCTGGTTGAACTGTAGCCGGTGGAGTAGCGCGCGGTGGAGGCTGGATGAACAGGAGCCCGTGGATGAACAGTCGTAGGTGGAGGCTGGAGGAGGTCGACGGTGGATGAACAGTAGCTCGTGGAGGTTGGAGGGGGTCGACGGTGGAGATGAACAATATCCCGTGGAGTCCCGTTTTGCGGTACGCCACACCCCTCTCGATGAACAGGACCCCCGTTTCGACCATAGCGCTCCAACACAAGTCTGTTTCGTCCGTTTTGCGGTACGCCACACCCCTCCCGATCAACAGGACCCCCATTTCGACCATAGGAGGTCCGTTTCCTCCATTTTGCGGTACACCAAACCCCTCCCGATGAATAGGATCCCATTTCGAACGTGGCCGGTCGAACACAAGGCCGTTTCCTCCGTTTTGTGGTACGCCATGCCTCGTTTCCATTGCCTGTTCCGTCCAAGCCCTCCCGATCAACACGACCACGCATTCCATTCCGACCCAGCCGGTTGGCTCCCACGCGTTCCGTTGCCTCCCGATGAACACGACGCATTCCGTTGCCTCCCCATGAACACAACGCATTCCGTTGCCTTCCCATGAACACGACGACGATGATGTTTCTCCGTTCCGACGCAGCCATGTCAACGAGCCCTCGCCATACGTATGCGCGAGTAAGCGTTCGAGACCCCACCCGTATGTACACATATGTGGCCGTATTTTCTATCTTGCACCCTGTCCACCTCTACTACGACACATGTGCGCCTCTACATCCACCAGTATATATGTACGTACATGTTTGCGACCAGAATGACAATGCTACGTATGCTTCGACCAGGTGGGTCCCGATTGTCAGGCACTTCCTTGCGTGCGAAGATGTAGCTGGTGGGTCCCAGCAGTCAGGGGGGCGAAATACGATGGCCCTTTCGGTGGGTCCCTGCTGTCAGGTGGAGGAATAATTATTTTGCACGTAATAAGGAGGCACTTCCTTACTGCGGTCGTCGACCCAGCTGTCAGCCTCTCCATGTACAGTCCATGTCTGACGGAAGCCGTTCCTTGACCACGTTGACCACGCCGCGCCGAGAGCACCAGGGTGGTGGACGACGGCGAGGCCTAGGAAGGGGATGACGCGGAGCCGGGGAAGACGCGGCAGTGGATGCCCATGCTTAGAGGAGTATGAGGGAACTGGTTCGCTGTGGTGTGAGGCTGCCGTCGCCGCAGAGTAACAGGGGGTGTGGTGAGTAGAGGGATGGCATGGCCAGCGGTGGGAGTAGGAGGGGCGGTGAGGCCTCCGCCGCATCGCAGTCGGCCACGGGAGGCAGGAGCACGAGGCACGACCGGCGCTGGTTTGGGCGGCTGGAGCAAGAAGACCAGAGGTTGAAGAAGCACTACGGCCATTGGATGGATATCGTACAGTCACTGGAGCTAGAATCGTGCATATTGACTAAGTTGACAAAGCCCTCTGTCCCCGTCAACTTAGTAGGCCCACAAGTCAGCCTGCCACTATACTGGGTCCCAGCTAATAGGGGGACTATTCATTTTTTTGTGCGTAATAAGGAGGCACTTCCTTGCGTGCGAAGATATAGCTGGTGAGTCCGAGCTGTCAGCGGCGGTAACGTTTTTTTGCGAAATACAGAGGCCCTTTTGGTGGGTCCCTGATGTCAGGTGGAGGAATCATTATTTTGCGCATAATAAGGAGGCATTTCCTTGCATGCGGCCGTGGACCCAGCTGTCGGCCTCTCCATGTATAGTCCACTTCAGATGCATGTCGGTCGTTGACCACGTTGACCAGGCCGTGCCAAGAGCACCAGGGCGGTGGACGACGACGAGGCCTAGGAAGGGAATGACACGGAGGCAGGGAAGACTCGGCAGTTGTTTCCCACGCGGAGGGGAGTACGACTGTACGAGGGTTTACTGGTTCGTCTGCCGTCGCCGGAGAATAACAGCAGGTGTGGGTGAGTAGATGGATGGCTAGGCCTGCGATGGGAGTACGATGGGGCGGTGAGGCCTGCGCAGCAGCATAGCCGACCGCGGGGAGGAGGGAGCAGGCAGTCCCGCCGGCGCTTGTTTGAGCGGCTGGAGCAGGAAGAGCAGAGATTGAAGAAGCACGATGGCCGTTGGATGGACATCCAACAGTCACTGCTTGTGTGTCAACCTTTTTTTAGGAAAGCCTCAAATCTGTGGAAAACAGTATACAACCCATCTGCCATTATTTCTAATAATTTTCAGCCCATTTGCTAATTCTTAAGGTTTTTTTTGGAGCCCATATTCTTTTTGTTAGCATTACAGACCAAATTGTGGCCACGGTTAAAAAATTATACGAAATTTTGCATATTTCGGTGCGGTCCGAACTGTTTTTAATCCCGAAATTTCGACTCACATTCAAACTGATTTTACAAATAAATGTATATCAATATAAAATCCAACAAATTCTCCATGCATAAAAATTAATGTAATTTAAAATCTTGAAATGAAAAAAAAGATATTTGAAACTAATTGCCAGTTTGATGTGTTTTAAAAATGTACAGCCCATTTCTCATTACTGATGGGCCATTTTCACGGCCAGCCGAATGAAAGCTCTCCTCGTATAGAAAGATTTGCAGCCCAACAGGCCTGACAAAGCGACTTACTTGGCAAAATCACAAAAAAAAAACTGGGCTGTGGCCGTGGACCCAGCTGTCAGCCTCTCCACGTACAGTACTCTTTCGATAGAAGTCGTTCCTTGACCATGTTGACCACGCCGCGCGGAGAGCACCACGGCAGTGGACGACAGCGAGGCCTAGGAAGGGGACGACGCGGAGCCGGGGAAGACGCGGTAGTGGAAGCCCGCGCAGAGAGGGGTACGAGGGTTCACTGGTTCGGCTGCGGTGTGAGGCTGCCGTCGCCGCAGGGCCTGGCCAGCGGTGGGAATAGTAGGGGGCAGTGAGGCCTCCACGGTAGCACATCCGGCCATGGGAGGCAGGAGCATGCGGCACGACCGGCGCTGCTTTGGGCGGCTGGAGCAAGAAGACCAGAGGTTGAAGAAGCACTACGGCCGTTGGATGGACATCATACGGTCACTGGAGCTAGAATCGTTCATATTGACTAAGTTGACAAAGCCCTCCGTCCCCGTCAACTTTGTTGGCCCACAAGTCATCCTCCCACTATGGTGGGTCCCAGCTAGCAGGGGGCATTCATTTTTTTGTGCGTAGTAAGGAGGTACTTCCTTGCGTGCGAAGATATAGCTGGCGGGTCCGACATTTCAGCGGGGGGAACATTTTTTCTGCGAAATACAAAGGCCCTTCCGGTGGGTCCCAGCTGTCAGGTGGAGGAATCATTATTTTGCACGTACAGTCCACGACCGATGGATGTCGTTCTTTGACCAAGTTGACCAGGCCGCGCCGAGCGCACCATGGCGGTGGACGACGGCGAGGCCTTGGAAAGGAACGACACGGAGCCGGGGAAGACTCAGCAATGGTTGCCCATGCGGTGGGGAGTACGAGGGTTTACTGGTCCGGCTGCCGTCGGCAAAAAATAACAGGAGGTGTGGGTGAGTAGAGGAATGGCCTGGCCAGCAATGAAGTAGGGTGGGGTGGTGCGGCCTGTGCGGCAGCACAGCCGGCCACGGGAGGCGGGAGCAGGCAGTCCCACCGGAGCTGGTTTGGGCGGCTGGAGCAAGAAGATCAGATATTGAAGAAGCAGCACGGCTGTTGGATTAACATCCAACGGTCACTGCTGCTAGAATTGTTTGTGGACTAAGTTGACAAAGCCAAAGTACACGTCAACCTAGTAGACCCACAAGTCAGCCTCCAAATCTGTCCCAAACAGCATACAGCCCGAAATTTCTAGCCAGATTCAAATTAATTTTAAATCTAAATATACCTTAATTTAAATTCAATGAAATTTTACCTGCACAAAAACAATGAAATTTAAAATATCAAAATCTGAAAGAAAATAGTATTTTGGAACTAATAGTCTCTTTGCTATATTTTTTCATTTTATAGCCCATTTATTATTACTTATAGCCCATTTCTTATTACTTATAGCCCATTTTCTGGGCAAAATGCATCCCTCCTCGTCTTGAAAGATTTCCGGCCCAGCAGGGCGTAGAAAAGCAAGTAGGCCTATGTTGGTTATTCTGCAAAAAACAAAATAGCTGGCTAGCAATTTTCAGAAAGGAAAAAAACAAACTAGGCTGGTCATGTGCTAAACATATGAAATAAAAGCCTGGGCTAGACGGGCCACGGGTCCCGCACAACCCAGTTGATACCCTTCTCCGTCCCGAAAAAACAAAATTAGTACGCACACTGCTGGGTCCCTACTGTCATCCTCACCATCTACAGTCATATCCTTATTCCTCTCGGTTGTTGACCATGTTGACAACACCGGAGGGCGGCGCCGCGGCGAGCGAACCAAGGCGGAGGACGATGGTGAGGCCTCGGACGGGAACGAACAGGAGCCGGGGCAGATCACAGCCAGCCATGGGAGGCGGGAGCAGGCGGTCTCACCGGTGCTGGTTTGGCTTTGGCGGCTCGAGAAAGAAGAGACTAAAGAAACGCGACAGCGTTGAATGTCAATCCAATGGTCAAGGTTGGCACAATCGTTTGTTGACTAAGCGGACACCAAGTAGCATACTTTTTTATATATAGAAAGAAAACTGCGAGGAAAATGCGTTCGTCTGCCGTCCTCCTCATAGGGAACGTTCGCCACATAAGTGACTAGCACCCTTGGTTTTCAACCGAGAGGTCTTGGGTTCGAGTCCCAGGAACTCTCAATTTTGTCCTCCTTCCTTCCTCGCAAAAAAGGGAAAGAAAATCAAAGACTTGGGAGGCGTACAGAACAAGCTAGTGTACCAGTAATGAGACGTTGCCGAGTTTTAGAAAAAAGAAAGACGTGCTCCTGTAGCTGGTTTGAATCCAAACCCAGACTATGACTATATATGGTGCTATGCTACTCTGCAAGTAACGAAACTGACATATCCAACGTTCGCTTCTCCTCTTCTCTACTTACTCTGCCTAGCATTAGAAGCTCTGGCCGCAGCAACCATGTCCACTGGCTACTCGTCCACCTGCTCTTTAGCAGGCAACAACCAGATATGCGCCAAGTCGCAACCCTCACCATCGCCTGTGGGTCTCATCACACCCTCGCCGGCACGCGCACCACAGCCGATTGCTCATCGCAACCCGCTGCCGTTGGTGTGGTGCCACTGCTGCAAATCACACAGAGTCATCCGTCGCATCTCAACCACAATCCGCAACCCTGGCCAAGTCTTCTACAAATGCCCGAATCATGGGGTAATAATATGTTTAAGTGTTGTTCTGCTTTCAGTTGCTGATTTTTTTAATAGTTTGGTTGATGATCTGCCAATTTGATTCGTGCAGAAAAGGGAAGATTCATGTGAGTTGTATTTCTGGGAAGTTGCTGATGTGGGGGAATGCAACTACGCTGATTATTTGGTTAGCCGAGGAATCCCAATACCAGCAGGTTGGTGTGTTGGACAAGTAACTGAAGGAACGGCAGAAGAGGAAGATGCAGAGTAGAAGGTTAAAGATGCAGTTCCTCTGATCATGGCCAAGCAACAGCTGCTGAACGGCCTTGACAGCAATGAGGAGATGAAAGAGCTTGTGAAGATAATGGGCAAAATCGATGTGCTCTATAGGATGATTGTCTCTTTATTTGCAGTGTATGTAGCACTCGTGATGTATTCAGTGGCTACGACATGAGCACTTTGCTGAAACTAGTAATGAATGAAACCTGTGTAGCAGGCTAGGCGTAGTGTTGTGAACATCTAATGATTTCTATTAACGGAAATCAGGGGGTATCCCCTTTTGCTCATATAAATAAATAAATAGCAGAGGCCCTGTTGGGTCAGCTTTGTTCTCATTCGAAGACGTCGAGCAAATTGCAGTCCAACAGCAAACTATGTCATCAAATTCAAGTTTCACAGCCAAATATGAGTACAACTAAACAACAATGTCATCATGTTTTAGTTGTCATACAATCACCCAACACAAATCAGCATACAAAACAAGTGATGTTCTCACAGCAAAATACTAAACAACATGTTCATCAGGTTTCAGTTGTCATAGCAAACACAATTTCACATAGTAGATAAAAACATCTTCTGACAGGCAAATACGACAAAAGCAATGACATCATCCACGGCAGCAGCGTCAACATCTTCACCATATGTATCAGTCTGAATCGTAATTCCCCATGGTGTCATCTTCTTCTTCGTCCTCAACGTCCTCGAACGTTGGCTTCTTCTTGATCAACTCTTGTATGTCCACAGCACGACAGGCAATCTTTTCGCCGGCGTCATTGACGTGATGGTTCTCAAAGATATTAGGAACATCTGTGTTATCTTGTACGTCAGGAGCAGTGTAAGCATCATCTTGTTGTGCAACTTCATTAAACGAATTCCTCTGCTCAAACCTTTGCAATACTCTCTAGTCATCGCTACGTGCAAATGTGTCTTCCAAGAAAAATATATGTGTTGCTTGATTTGCCAAAATAAAAGGCTTGTTGGTCTGGTACGCCGCCTTGACATTGATGGATTTGAAATAATCATCAACTCTGGGTTTTGCGATCCTGGAAAACAGGTTATACCAACGACAGCACAACAGAACCACACACCGATGATCCTCGAAACTGGAGATATACTGCAAGTAAATAATGTCTGCTATGTTAGCATACATTTCAGTTGTCTCTTTGTCATATGTATCCGTGCACATGATGGCACTGTTTTGTGTCTTCCTACCTTCGTCTCGTGCAAGGGTGTTGTAGCACACATCTCCAACAACGCAAGATTCAAAATGCCTTACTCGAGTATCGGGACCCATTGCTAGTGAGTAAAGGGCATCATCAACGGCCTGCCCATCCTCCCGCATCTTCTTAACCTATGGTTAGAAAATAGACAAGCTGATCATCTTATGTACTCAATATATTAAAAAAACTGACAGTGCACTTCAAAAGCTTACGTGGTTCTTGAACGATTTCGCAAATCCTGCCATAACCAGTTTGTCAATGTTTCTTGGATTTTGCAGCAGTAACTCCTCTTTGTAGATGCTGCACAACATAGTGACCGCGTAAAACATCTAAATATATATAAATGTGCTGCAAGTTTAGAGATTATGATGTATAAGCTGCAGTACTGCACTTACATGATATAAGGTAGTATCTCAGGACAGTTATTCAACAGATACCAAACCATTTTGTCCAAATCTTTAGGTTTGTCCTCTTGTCGACTCTTCCCTGTAACTCGGACAGAATAATCGAAAACATTGAGCCCGTGATTGTCTTCACCCACCTCTTTGCTAAGCTGATCAGCTGTTTCAATGTATTTTGAGCAGAATGTCAATGCTTCTGTAGCAATGTAGGCCTCTGCAATGGAACCCTCGGGTCTAGCTCTGTTCCTAACATAGCCCTTGAAAGTGCCTAGCCGCCTTTCAATAGGGTACATCCAGCCATACTGTACTGGACCTCTAAGTAGTGCCTCATCAGGTAGATGAACAGCCAAATACACCATCACATCAAAGAAGGCTGGAGGATATATCTTCTCAAGGTCGCATAGGATAGTTGGTATCTTGTCTCTAAGATGCTCCAAAGCATCTATCCTGATATTCCTACTGCAGAGTTCCCTGAAGAATTGTCCCAACTCTGCAACTGCTCTGTATAAGTCAGGGCGGCCCAGTCCTCTAAGGATAACAGGTAAAACCCTTTGAAGTAGGACGTGGCATTCATGAGTTTTCAACCCTTGTACCTTGTTTCCATCTGCACTGACTCTCCTTTCAGGGTTGGAAGCAAATCCATGTGGGAATCTCACACGTGACAGGACCTCGCAGAATTCTTTTCTTTTTACCTTGTCCAAGACATACACAGCTGGTGCCATATCCCATGGTTTACCTTCATCTTGCACCTGCAAATCCTTTCTGATACCCAGGTGTGTCAAATCAATCCTAGATTTTAAGGTATCTTTCGTCTTGCGTTCAATATTAAGAAGTGTGCCGATAATGGTGTCACATATATTTTTCTCGATGTGCATCACATCAAGATTATGCCGCAGATCCAAATCTTTCCAATACTCCAAGTCCCACAAAGTGGACCTGCGGGTAAACAATAATCTCTCTTCTACCCTGCCACGCTTCCTTTTCCCGCTACCATTACCAGGATGGTTTCCTGGTGTAATATGTATGACCTTCTCTAATTCCACTTGCAACTCATCGGCAGTGAGCCTCTTTGGCGCATCACGGTTTTCATGCTTTGCATTGAACACATGTCTTCGGTATTTTCTAGGATGCGGCTTGTCCTTGGCAAGGAAATGGCGGTGTCCAATGTAACAGATCTTGCTAAGTATTGCGTATGATAGCAGATTCTTGTCACAGCGAACACATGCATTGTAACCATGTGTCGTTCACCCTGACATAGTGCCCAAAGCCGGATAATCATGGATGCACCAAATTATAACATCACGCAGAAAGAAATCAGCTGGTGGGCTGCTATATAGGTCTCGAGTGAGAACACCCTTCCATAGCTGTTGAAGTTCCTCCACAAGAGGCTCCATGAACAAATCAAAATCCTTTCCAGGACTTTTTGGACCTGGGATGAGCAAGGCCATCATGTAGTTTGATTCTTTGGTGCAGACATTTGGAGGCATGTTGTAAGGGATAACAAGCACTGGCCACATGCTATATGTGGCGCTCTAGTGGCCAAATGGGTTAAATCCATCTGAAGCTAAGCCAAGTCTAATGTTTCTTGGGTCAGCAGCAAACTCTTTGTGTTCATCATTGAAGCTTTTCCACTCACTACCATGAGATGGATGGCTCATTACATTCTGATCTCTGTACTCCTGGTTCCTAGAATTCCACAGTACATCCTCTCTTGTTTCAGCATCATGAAACAACCTCTGCAATCTTGGTGTAATTGGAAAATGTCTCAGAACATTATGAGGAATCCTCTTCACAGCATCGCCATCTTTCCATCTTGATGATTTGCATTTCGGGTATTCACTTAAGTTGGCATAATCCTTCCAGAACAGAACACAATTATTCTTACAAACATGGATCATATCATATCCAATTCCAACTGCATGAAGGAAATTCTTCATTTTACTATAGGTGTGTGGCAGCTCAGACGCATCTAGGAAAGATTTGCGGAAAGCAGCCAACATCGCATCGAATGATTTGTTAGTCATCCGCTCAGATGTCTTCACCTAAAGAAAGGTGCCCATAGCTGAGAATACTGATAGCTTATTTCCTGGGGTGACAACAATGTTGCATTGTTCCAACATGCGCGCCCACCGTTTTTCTTCTGCAGGTGAAAGTTCACGGAATGCACGAGCATTTCGTAGCATTGTTTCAATGTTGTTCAAACTCACTGGCTCCGCCACCACCACCACCTCCTCTTCCACCTGAGCATCAGGCAGATCAAGATGGTGATCTACTGCTTCCATGTAGTCAATAACATTGACGTTCGTAGCTTCACCATGATGAACCCACCTAGTATATGTGACCGACATCCCATACAAGTGTAGATGATTTTGCACAGTTGACTGGGGTCTTGTAACTGAATTCATACAACTGCTACACGGGCAGAGCACATCTGATTTCAGACCACCGTACTTAGCTCTGATAAAGTTCATGAAGTTTTCAAGCCCCTCGACATATGCAACGGAGAATCTTCGAGCAGAAGTTATCCAAGTCTTGTCCATCTGTTAGACATACAAATTAGTTCTTCTACTAGATATTACAGGAAAAACATATATGCTTTTTTATGAAGTCCAAAAAAAATACCTAGGTCGATGTCTAAAGCTATGACAAGATATTTGGACGAGCATATCTAAGTAACGAAATATATGTAAAGCTAATTCAGCAAACAGATTTGAGTGCCAAATTATGGCAGGCTGTTTCAGCAGTCAATGAGGCCGAGCACACAACCATCGAACTATCGAAGGCCATCGCCGCAACAAAGATCGAGTATAAAACATTGTAGAGCTATTTCAGCTAACAGATTGGCTACTAGACCATGGCAATCTACGTCACAATAAATATATGGCAGGATATTTTAGCAACTAATCAGCCTTGGCATGCCATCTCAGCTAAGCAGATTGAGTGTAGAACAGGGAAAGGAAGCTTCTTAAGTAGAGCATATTGACAGTAAACTACTTTGGTAAACAGTGAGATTAACAGCGTCTATCAGCTAACATTCAGCGCTACACCGACATGAACGGGACCTCAGTCTAGAATGTGCGTAGCGTCGGAGAAGCTGACCGCCGTGCATCTCCACACGAACGTCGCCAGCGGTGGCGGCGCTGACCGCCGTGCGCCTCCACAAGAACGTAGCCAGAGGTGGCGGCGCGGCTAGAGGACGGCAGTCTACGAGAGCGTATTGTGGGAGCGAGAGGACCGCCGAACCGCGGCGTCGACGTATCGGAGCGGCGGGGAGGGCGGCTTTGGCAGAGCGAATGGAGTGGAGGGGGATACGGGGGAGGGGGTTTGGGGAATATTATTGGCTAGTTGGCCGAAGGGCGGTTGAATCGGATTTGGGGGGAATTTTTGGGTGTGGGGGAGGATTTTCGCGCAGTGGGCGGGGTGGTGGCGCATGGTCGGTTTCTCCAAGTGCAGTCCCACGTGTCAGTGAAGAAGCAAGCCGAAGCACGTTCCGTTTGCGTGAGCCGTGTGCAGGACCGAACGTGTGTGGGGTGCAATGCGACCGCGACAGGAGTGATGTGAGTGTACCGCTTTTTTTCCTTTTAAACTAGGTGCTTCGCCCCCTCAAAAAAATTTGTTGCTTCGCGCGATCCATCGATACTACTACTAGTAATCCGGTAATCCCGACTAAAATGGCGCGGCCGGGTCTTTTCCCGCGTGATATGCTAGGAGGTTGGCTTGGTTGGGTTTTTTTAGGACGAGTAATGCTACACCTACGTAATCCCAGTTACAAAATTAACGTAATGTGAAACGTGTGAGCTGTTGATTGTAGATTGGGGGGAGGGAGGGGCCCACCACCATGAAAATCAGGGGAGGAGAGAGAGGCAATTTACGTTAACCCTTTCGTAGGTTCCCGTAGATGTAGAAAGATGTGTTCGATCTTGCAATATGGGCCGTCCGATCTATATCTAATAGATAGGAAGGAAACTATGACAATTTACCCGCACTCCTCTCCACATTTGCAGATAAGGCTTTCCCTCGTTCATCCTTTTCTCCCACAAGATCTTGATCTTCCGTGCAACGCACGGGCATCTTGCTAGTACTCCTACAATATGTATATTATTGTGAAAATTCATATACATCGGCCGAGATTAATGCAAACACGACAGATTTTCATTACATTTCGAACTTTTATAGGACAAAAAAATAAAATAAACCCGACCCTAAACCTATTCCACGGCGGCGACCGACGTCCTCCACCTGTGATCTCCATGTACGGGGGCGGGGTTCAAGACCCGTGAAGTGAAGGTGCGGTCTCCCGCGAGGAAAAGTAGAACACGGGAGATGGACCGGCCAGTTGGCACACCATGCCCTGCCGCCTCCCATGCCCTACTCATCCTCGGAGGAGTCTCCGACCTCGGCGGTGCCGGGCGTTGGACGGTGGCAAGTAGGATGCATGGCTGACAGTGCTCCCGCCATCGGCCGCCAGCGTGGCCACCGCTTGTGCCGTGACTTGAGCGAGGGCGGCGACCTCGAGCTCCATCCCGGAAGACAAGCTCTCCCGCAGAGCGTTCACGCTTGCGGTCATGGCGGATGTGGTTCCAGGTAGGAGGACGATGCGCTATGGTGTGGAGGTTAGCTTGGCCTTGCCGCTTTAAGTAGCGCATTCTGGTGAGGCCGAGCGTTCGGGTGCGTCATTAAGTCGCCGGAGTTGCTTCCGCGGGCACCGAGCCTCTTAATGACAACATACGAATGGACGGCAGGAATGCGGGCAGCTGGCGCCGGCTGTGAACGCACCGCGCGATGACGCGAGGGACGAGGGTTTTGGTGTGCCAGGGTAGTCAGCTGCGGTCGTGGCAACGTTGGAGATGCCCTTTGCTCACATGCGATCCCCGCATGTCATTGAAAAAAGCAAGACGACCCAGCATGGTCTCACGCCCAGAGGATGCAGTTGGCCGCGCTACACCACTCCGCGGACGCGTCGCGGCGCCCCGTGCATCCTCGACGAGTCGGGTGTTGGGGTGTGTTTGTATTGTGGCCAAAGTGCACCTTGCCAAAATTTTGGTCATGACCAAAAGATTGGTCTTTGTTTGGATGGTTGCCATTTTTTGGCATGCCAACTCTAGTTCATTTTTCTTGCCAATGTCGTCCAAATCATGGGCAACAAATACCTCAACCAAAATTTTGGTCATGACCCAAAGATTGGTCTTTGTTTGGATGTTTGCCATTTCTTTGGCATGCCAATGAACTCTAGCCAACTCAAGTTCATTTTTCTTGCCAATGTCGGCCAAATCATGGGCAACCAATACCTCAACCAAAATTTTGGCTACCCAATGCTTTGATGGGGCAACCTTGGGCACAAACCAAACATACTGTGGCCGTGCCACAGCATTAACGCCACCCTTGCCAAACTGAAACTGACCGTGTTTAGCGACGATATAAGTGTGTCGCTCACTGCGGTCGCCGTGTCCAGAGGCGGTGCTGGAGCTGCGCCCCGTTGTTGGCCCCAATGACCCACATGAACGGTTGTCGGTGGCGAGGAGGTCATGAGCCAGCTCCTCCATTGGACTAGTCTACGCTACGTCATCCCGACGGGTGTGCCCCACATGTCTGTTTCCCTATTTTCCCGGCCATATTCGAGTGTCAGTGCTCCGCGTTGTGCATTAGGCCTTTCACTATGTAGGACAAGCGAGACAACTTATTGTTTATTTGAGTCGTTCAAGTATAATCATGTGGCATTTGCTTGTTTCTCATTCCTCTCCAACCCTCTTCTCCATCGATCATGTAGCCCTCCAGTCGAGTCCATCCTCCCGCATGCCTCATTTGAACATTCCGCCGAGTATCATTTGCATGTACCCACCCTAGTCCTCTTTCAATAGATCTCCGGACCCCGAGATGAAATCGAGAGGGAACGAGTGGGGGCACGTGATACCTAAGGCGGATTCAAAATTTTGAACCGGTGATCATAGCATCCGGAAATCATATGTAAAGGGTATTCAATGTTCGTTTCATTTTTGAACGTACAATATACTCCCTCCTATCCTTTCTAGTTTACATATAAGTTTTATGTGTAGTCAAAGTATATCTACTTTGATCAAACAGGTATCAACATTCAACAACGCCCAATCAATATTGTTAGATTCATACGTACTCCTAGATTTGTACTCGAGATGGTTTCCAATTTGACTATTGACAAGATTAATAGTACATGAGATGTATAATGTGAAAATTATATCATTGGAAACTCCTTTCACATACGAATTTGACCGTATGCTTTGTGTAAGTTGCATGTCATATATTATTACTCTAACATTTGGTCAAAGTTAGCCTCGAAAAACGCATTAGACCCTGTATGCTTTGTGTAAGTTGCATGTCATATATTATTACTCTAACATTTGTGTAAGTTGCATGTCATATATTATTACTCTAACATTTGGTCAAAGTAGTATAGTGGAAGTGGATCCTCTGACGTAGGTATCCCTGCCTTACCCTCCCTTTCGGTCACTTACTGGCGGACCCCATGCTTGCTAAGGCCCGCATGTCAGTTACTCAATGGGTTCGGCCATGTCAGGGGATCCTCATCCGTACTATACTCCCTCTGTTTTTATTTACTCTGCATAAAACGAAGGGAGTGGTGGTATAATAAATGACGCGGGTGGGGGAGGGGGGGGACGTCAGCTTGCTCTCAACTGCGGTCCCACAAGCGAGCGAAAACGCAAGACGAAGTGTGTTCCATTCGGTGAGCGACGTGGAGGGTCCAGCGTGTCGGGCTACAACGTGAACGCGACAATAGCGATGTACAGTCAAAACCGATTGACCGGTCGTCACCGGAACCACTATTCACACCAGAACCTTCGCCGCTCGGCCTACGCCAGCCACTGCCCTAAAACCACACCAAATCTCTAGCCCATTCCCCCACCTTTCGATCCCCTAGCCTGCATCAAGCGTCCCCTAGTTCGCCGGAAAGCCATGGTGCGCCGCAAGATCACTTACTACAAGATGCTGACACCGGAGCGCCGCGCAGAAATCGCGGCGGCGGTCGGCGCCACAGACCTCCGTTCCCAAGCTTGCTTTGCGGCGGGCCAATCCCTGAGTTCTCTGGAGCCAAGCTACGAGGAGGAGGAAGCCGATCCAATGTTCATGGCGGAGGTCGCGGCGCAGAAGGCCCCCGATGGGTATGAGACGGTGGACGTCGACTTCGTGCCTGCATTCGAGTCCCCCATGGTGCAGGCGGACCAGCGGTTCAACATGGCGATACTAAAGGAGGACCCGGAGGCAGAGGCTCAACTCGACATGGAGCGCGCGCATGCTGCTGCCATCGAGGCTCTCCTGCAGGCGGAACCGGATGTCGTGGATGTGAACCGGGCGACGAAGGCTCAACTTGAGGCGGAGCGCGCGGATGCCGCTGCCATCGAGGCCATCCTGCAGGCGGAACCGGACGTCCTGGACTTGAACAGGGCAGCAGAGGCTCGACTCGACACAGAGCGCGCGGATGCCGCTCTCATCGACGTCCTCCTGTAGGCAGAACCGGACGTCCTAGACTTGAACAGGGCAGCAGAGGCTCAACTCGACATAGAGCGCGCGGATGCCGCTCTCATCGACGCCCTCCTGCAGGCAGAACCGGACGTCCTGGACTTGAACCGGGCGGCGGAGGCTCGACTCGACACGGAGCGCGCGGATGTCGCTGCCATCGAGGCCCTCCTGCAGGTGGAACCGGACGTCCTCGACTTGAACCGGGCTGTGCTCTCGTCCGTGCAGAGCGCCCGCACGCTCCGCTTGAACGAGTAGCTGGAGGCCGAGGACAACCATGGTGCGGAGACACACATTGGCAGCGACGGCTGGTTCGCGCCGGCAGCCAAAGACGACGAGGTCGTCTCTTTCCGCGAGCAGTGATAGTTTTTCTTTATGTTGTTGTTTTTATGGATCTTTTGCTGTGTAAAAACATATATTTGTTATGCAAGTCGCCTGACTTGGGTCAGTCTACCATTTCAGGCGGTTGGATGAATATCCTACGTCTCCTAACCCTTCTTTCCTTCTTCCTCACCTCTTCTTCTTCCCCAACAGACCACCGCACGGGCCGTATGGATACTCCCCAACATGCGGTTGGATAAACATACTCTATGAAACGAAAATTATGTGTCAGCGATAGGATGGCTGAGTTTGGTGTGTTCACATGCGACAACACGTGCCAGTGAGGGTGCATTCCCTTGGATGGGTTTGCGGCGTGCAGGAGGGACTGCGTGAGGGTGCGGTGCGACCGCGGCGTGCAGGAGCGACCGTGTGAGGGTGTGGTGCGACCGCGATAGCCGTGCGCAAGTGGACCTCCTTCTCATTTTGAAAACTTTAGGCAAGCTTGGCAAAATGTGTGGCTAAGTTTGGCAATGCAAGGCCTAGACCCAAATAGGATAAGTACGTACGTACTAGGAGTACTAGTGTTAAAAAACAAAGGCTGGGTTTTCCTTCGCGGGATTTAATCGATACAAATCCTCGTTTCACGTGTCAATTAATGCGTATTTTTTCTCCAAAGACCAAAGAGCTAACGATCTCACTCCTCATCGCTTGATTAATGCAGCGCCATGCAAACCAATCTTCTCACTTCCGCATGCATGTAGGGGATATTAATGTCCTTGGTTGCTAACCCCATCAATTTTGCCTCGATTAGTGTTAGTGGCCCTTTGCAAATTGTAATTTTGATATACTGGCCTTGTGTACAAAAAAATGGAGGTAGTAACTATATTTGACTTCCTTCCCCATTGCGGGGACGTCGACGATATTTTATTTTTGGTGGTTTGGCGAAGTGCGTTCGACGGAGAACACCATTGAGGGAGACCACGGTAAGTCATTCGCAAGTGCAGCTTGCAAGCCGAGACAACCGCCTTATTTGCATCCAGGAAGTCCTTCACTCGTACTACTAGGAGTACCTAATGCGGTGAGATGGCTTCTCGAAGAAGACGATGGAGAAGCGGAGTCACCGAAGAGTGAAATGATGGTTGCTTCGTTTGTGCTTTTGTGATTTGACGCCTCACTGCTTTGTGATTTGTGATAGAAGGGACAGGGGAGTAGACTCTGTGCTCTATACTGTACTACATGCGTCCAAGCATGGGAGAAAGAGGAGAGACGTTGCATTTTTCTATTCCTTCAATCAATCAATCAGGGAGCTTCAGTTCCATCTTTTTGGCTTTGGCAACACCGTCCACAATGGTTCCCACGATGCCAAAAGCTATTTTCACATTTGGCTACACATTGTGGATGCCCTTAATCGTACCACTTGGTTTTGCTCCTGTGTGCTATCTATACAAATCTCAATTATATTGATCTAAAAAATTATAGAATCGAGATTAGTAAAAAGGAGGTGATTTTGCCGCACGGATGGCGGGGGAGGTTTCCTATTTGAGCAATGCTACATCCACGTAATGGTTTACGTAAAGTTACAAACTGATGTGATGTGGGACTATTTGATTGGAGTAAAGGAGA
Source organism: Triticum dicoccoides (assembly GCF_002162155.2). Classification (NCBI taxonomy): domain Eukaryota; kingdom Viridiplantae; phylum Streptophyta; class Magnoliopsida; order Poales; family Poaceae; genus Triticum; species Triticum dicoccoides. The sequence continues at coordinate 133,200,443 of NC_041388.1, read as the reverse complement.
GGATTAGGCCCACCCCACCTGAAAATCAGGGGGCATATATAGATTAGATGGAAAGTATACGTAGCAGCTATGTAGCCCTTTGTAAGTCTAGGATTAGGCTTCTTATTTTCGGAGGACGTTGTCCTGGCGGTTTGCTAACATGCGCTCCCACGTGTCAGTGCTTTACCAAGTCGATCTGCGTCCCACATGAGGCAGAACAACGACAGAAGCAACATGTGGTTAAGTTGAAGAAGATGAGGGAGAAGCGGATTCAGCAACGACTGAAATGATGGTTGCTTAGTCCCTCCAACTTAATTGCGGGAAAGGTGCATCTTTGTGATTTGACGCCTCATTGCTCATTACTACGCCGGCGCCATGACTGGGGTGCTTCACCCTGGCTGCTCTGCACTGTATTCCGGTATGGCATGTGGACCCGGTAGCTTGATGTCCCACATGTTGGTGAAAGGGACTAGAAGATTTATGAAAGCGAGCGCTCCACTCTTACGACGGAGGAGTAGACGACACGACGGCCCAGTGAACTGTCACTTGTACTGTATAGTACTATAGTTTTGTTGTTTCATACGATCCATCAATACAAACCCGATTAAACAGGAAAGGGCAGGATTTTTCCTGCGCGGTAGATGATACTGGCCATACATTTCAAAGGCAATTTTAATGTATGCAAACTGAATAATTATAAGTAACAATATGATATCTAGTAAAACTAAAAACACATATGATTTATTGTGTTAGTGTAGTAGTAGTGCTGTATTGCATAGTTGTTAGATGTAACATGTGAGAACGTGAAGAGATGTAGTTTTGGAGGGCCTACAGAGAGAAAAGCGTAATACGGTCACCGAACTTCAGAATAAGCTGATTACGATCACTATATACATTTTGCGGTGATTATACGGTCACTTGCTCACAGCTAAGCATCGGATTGCACTCTGTTGACCGGCCAAATAGTCTGCGTGGCTCCATGTTAACTAGTTAAATTGACCACGTTCGTTGTGGGTCCCACCTATCAGTTCGCATAGGAAAAAGGTCAGATAAACACAAATTTACGCAAGCGCGACAAGGCTCCAAGCCATGCGCGGGAATCACCCGGTTGTGTATGTGTCTGTCAGGGCCTGATGTGTGCGCATGCACGTGTAGGTTGAGCACTTGAGCGTGAGAGTGTGTGTTGGTCATGTGGTGTACTGGTGTGTGCATGCATGCATGCGTGTGTGCGTGTGAGTGTTGCGTGCGTGTGAGTGTTGCCTGCGTGCGTGGCTGCGTGTGTACGTGTGAGTGTTGCATGCGTGCGTGGGTGCATGTGTTTGCGTGAGTGTTGCGTGGATGCAGTTCGTGTGCATGTGTGTGTGTCTGTATAATCACCACACCAGCTCCTGTGTGTTAAAACAGACGGCCCAGCATACCAATACAAGGCCACCTTGTCCGCTGTGCCCGCGGTCATGACTTCGAACCACCGTCCAAATATATTTTTGTCGTTTGTTTTCATTCTTACTAGCAAGATGCTCGTGCATTGCATGTAACATCAAGATGCATTTGTATGACTTGTTTATCTTGTGAGAGAAAAGGATAAATGAGGGAAGGCCTTATTTGCAAATGTGGAGAGGTGTGTGGGTACCTTTTTGCAAAATTGTCATAGTTTCTTTCCTATCCGTCAGATATAAATCGAGCGGCCTATATTGCAGGATGGCAGGCACACCATCATCACCAACTTTGTTTTTTATAAGAGTGTATTTTATGTATTTTATAAGAGTGTAGATGTAGAGTAGATACAAGTCGACAGGTGGGCACGATGGTAGTGAGATAGAGGTGCCACGTGGAGCGTTTAACTGGTCAACTAGTCATGTCATGAGCAAATACAGAGTTGTACGATGAGCCCGTGACTGCATAATAACCACTAAACATAAATGGTGACCGTAATGAGTGGATTCTGAAGTCCAATGTACGTATCGTGCTTTCGCTTCAAATACAATGATCGTCATTGCATATATCGTGAGAGAAAGATGAAAAATGCGTGAATTTTCTGGGGGCTTACTTTTAGAGGACCTGGAGATAGTTTTGTGTGCATACGTGAAAGGGGCGTATGGGGGGGGGGGTATGCGATGGAGAGAGAGATGCTCTTCGTTTCTCTTTATTATGACTAACTTTGTATATAGTGTAAAAATATACAAATTCATAGTGCGGAATAAATATCATTGTGGGCACCATGCAATGCAAATTAGCGTTCGTACTCCTCCATATAACTTTGTAATGTTGTATATATGTAGAAACTCTAAAATAATTTTTTGGCCACACTTTATTCAAAAGGAATGTTGTATGCGAAATAAACATGAAGAGAGGGCTTTTTAGATCAATGGGGCACGTGATGTAACATGTGTGAATGTGTAGTTGATGCATTTGGCGGGGCCTAGAGAGGTATCTGTGTGTATTACGTATTCGAGAGAGGCATGGATAGAGGGGCCGACGTGGGGCGTGGGAGAGATAGCACGAGAAATGAGAGTGGTCTAGAGAGAGAGAGACGAATATGACGTCACGACAAGAGATTACATTCCCTTGAGTGTGTATATGCAAGGGGGAGGGAAGAGAAATTTTCTGTGTGTGTGGTGTTTGTGTTGGTTTGTGTGGGTGTGAGAAGATAATGAGACATGGGGGCAGAGGGTGTGTCACCGCGTGAGGTCCGGTGGGTCGAGGTGAGGCCCTTCGGTCTGTTCCGTCCTACGCCACATTGGTCAGCCCGTGACGCATTTAGGAAGACCCAAGGATGACTAGTCGTACAAGACAAAGATAGCAGAATTGTGAAGGACTCTGTGTCCACTGACAAAGTCGGCTAGGATTTGTAACCCTAGGTTCTCGGACTAAGGTAACCCATTTATCTCTGATATTACTATTCATCCAACCTAACTTTAAGGGGCATCCTACAGAATGCTCTGCTAGAATCATACTCGTCGATTAGGAAGAGTGGTGTGAGACAATGCGTGAGAGACAGGCGTAAAGATAATGTGCGTCCATGAGACACGTAGGCAGGTCCATGTATATAGAAAGGGTCGATGAGGATTGTGCGTGTGTATGTTTGCGAGAGGAAGAGTGCTTGTGATAAAGGTTAGTGAAACAGTTGTAAATGGTTACGAGAGGGAGGGAGGGTTATATCTAAAGCATGTGTGCGAGAAAGACACCTCGGGAGAGGGTGTGTGAGCATGTGTGAGAGACCACCGGTGGAGAGTGAAACTACACGTAAAAGACTGCTCTACACATTGATTAAAGATATAAATTGTATCCAAATATTAGGATGGGATCATGATATTTGCAATTCGCGTAAGGAGCGGTCATTGATCCATCAGACATCTAGATTCTATTGAATTTGAGCATGTCTATGTTATTATTCGACACAATTGATCCACATAGTTAGTATTTTGAACTCCAGACAATGCATCGCTTTAGCAATCGAATATAAACGTGAGTACAGTTCATGTTGTGTGTGTAAAGCACATTATACATACGAAAGTTACACAATGGACATTATAAATAGCTACTACCTACGAACTAGCATACATTTGAATTCAACTTAAGGTGGTTTAAAAAATCAAATTCAACATGAAGTCCATTCAATTATTTGAATTTGATATCATGGCATTTGTAAACCATACCTAAATTATGGGGGCACCAATCTTTGCTCAGATTTTGTACATAATAGCATATGTAGTCATGTACAAAATAGATTCAAATTTAGCTCCTCCATTCCAAAATAATCGTAGTTATAGGATTTTCAAGTGTCAAATTTCAAAAAGAAGCGGATAATTTAATGAGGTTTTCAAACGTACAAGGTCAAATATAATGTTGTATATTTAGGTCAATCCTCATAGTTCAAGAGTACTCTAAACGTGAATGCTTGTGTTTCAAAATTTCGAACGAAGCGCCAAAAGAGCCTCTACTCGCCCGAAACCGCGTGAGACCAATGTTTGGTAGTACAAGGAAATTACTTTTCTAATAACTCCGACCCGTGAAACCTACCGGCCCGACATCCAAATGTCTAAACCGGGGTTGGTTTGTAGCTTCATCTAGACGCCACGCAACCGCATCCAAAAACATTCATACACAATGGCCACCTAAGCACACATGCACGCGGCCGAAATCGCTCCCGCCCACTATTTGGGACACCTGGGATTACCATCCTACCCCCGACCCGTAGTAGGTCCGAAATTTAAGAGGAGGGCAAAGTTTGTACTTTCCCCAAATTTCAAACAAGCGCGTCCCATCTTCTGTTCAAAAAAGCCAAAAACAAGTGCGTCCCAGGCCGAAACATGGTCCCCCCACCCGTCTGATTCCCCATTCGTACTCCGTGGGCGCCAAAACTACCTCTCCACCAGCCGCAAAACCCCGGCGTCCTCCGTCCGCCACCCCATCCCACCCATCAACTGCCGCCCTCCTCCATCACGCCGGAGCCGATACCCCGACGTCGTCGTCCACCGCAACCTCAACCGTAACACCCTCCACGGCTAGTAGTTGAAGCCGAGGCCGAGCCGTCCGTACCCGAGCCAGTTCAACCATGCCATCCTGCGCCTCACCGCTGCCGCTCCAACTTCGCCACCCTCCACCGTACCGGAGTTGTTCCTGCTACAACGTCCTTCGCCGCCTCGGTTCTGCTTTCCCTCCGCCGACATACGGCGACGGCAACACAGTCAACAATTTGGCCATGGGTTCGTCCAAGCCTGCACCCTCCAGAACATCGGTTTCCCCGGTAAAAAAGAAGAAAGTTGGCGCGACTTGTGGAGGTGACCACACCGGCAACAGAAAAAGGTACTCCTCTTCCCTTATTCATGCAAATCTTACGTCTCTGCTTGCACGGTATTCATCCCATAGAAGACACTAGTTGACCGCTTCTTCTTGATACTAGATGTTCCTAGTAACTCGCGATGCACAAGGTTTCT
>NC_041388.1:132934484-133195063 GCF_002162155.2 Triticum dicoccoides | reverse complement strand
TGGCCACTTGATTCCCAATTAACGGAAGCATTACCCGGTTTAACAGGCGCTAGTACGCCTATTACGCCGGGGAAGCAGCGCCTTGGTGTTTATATTAGGGGCGTGTGTGGCCTATAGCTACTGGCGCCTGATCTGGAGGTCGATCGGGATTAAAGGGATGGCCCAAGGGCACTGCTAAGCACGGCGGTGGTGTGAGGTCGATGGGAGGGCGGGGCGGCGGAGGCAGGGGTCTAGGCCGGTGGTCGCTGGCGGTTCGAGAAAGATCGTCAATAGTGACTGGCAGGAGGTAGACGAAGGCCATCTACCCGTTCCTTATAGATTAGACGGTTCATTAAAAAAATCGACTGACCTATTTATTTTCAGTCGACTGTTATCTTAGATATGACCACATGTGGTGGTGTGCTGGAGGAGTACCTGCATTTCCTGTGCTCATATATTACAAAATCATACAGAGTAGAATCTAATTTTGTTTGCCATGCAATGTTGTAGAGCTATCATATGTCTCCTGTCATTTATTTTTCAGCCACCTGCTATCTGCTACTTTTACAGTGCACTAGTTCTGCACACACTTCACCCTTACTCTCATTGTTGTGTTTTTATGCAAGGGTATTTCAGACTCTGCTCCCATGAGAGAAGCCAAAAAGAAAAGAGAGAAGTCACTCCAGTTTGGTGTGCGGCTAGGCAAGACACGTTTCAACGCTTTAAAGGGTGTAGTGTCAGCAGATGGAGACGGGGAACATAGCTCTAGAGTTGATGACCTCGCTCGCAATGAACCACCATCCCAGGTGCTTGCTTTAACTTCACGCTGTCATATGTGGTTGCATGTTCCATATGGTGTCTAGCTTGTATTCGAAAGGCCGAAGTCGGTAAGATAAGGAAAGATATTTTTTTACATGAACCACCATCCCGTGAGCACCAGAAGACAAATAGCTAGTCAGGGCACTGACCGAGCCAGTGACAAGCCCAGCAAAGATAGGCATCACCTGGAAGCCAACTAAAAAGCTGCGATGGTGGCGAAGCAGCCCGCCTCCCACAAGGCTCTCAGGTCCTAGATGATCATGCTCACCACTCCAGCCGGATGTCTAGCTTGTATTGCTTCCAATTTGGTTAAATTGCATCTGCTTAGCTTGCACATTATACCTTTGAATATGACATGCCTTTATATTTTTGGTACATACTAGTACATATGTGTATTAACCATGTTCTTACATCAAACTAATGTTTGTGTGTATCCCTCATCAATCACTTATGACGAGGCAGGCAGGCAAGGGGACTACTCCTCATTTGAAGAATGCAGCCTCAGCCTCCCGACATGATTCTCAAGAAACAAAAATGCTAGATGAAGATAGTGAACGTAGCTCTGTAGTAGATTACAACATTTCCCCTACACTAGCATCGCAGGTGCTTGCTCTAACTTGGCAGCGTGATATGTGGTTGCATGTTGCATATGGTGTCTAGATTGTAATTCTTCCAATCTGGTTAAACTGCATGTGCTAGTCTGCTTAGCTTATACATTATACCTGTTCATGTCACATGCCTTCCTGTATTTAGTACATAGTACATCTGTCCATTAAGCATGTCCTTACATAAAACTATTGTTTCTTTTTGTATCCCGCATCAATCAACATGACAAGACACCTTTAGTATATGCAGTGCGATATTAGTTGCATCTTTCATATGATTTATAGCATGCGCTGCTTCTAATTTGTTGAAATTCCATTTATGATGGGACGCTTTTAACTTGGCAGAGTCATATTGGTTGCATCTTTCATGTGGTGTCTAGCTTGCATTGCTTCTAATTTGGTGAAATGTCTTCTTCTTAGTTTACACATCATAGTTCTGGTTATCTCTTCCGTCCTGTTTTTCATACATATTACATCCTCCTATCATGTGGTTGTCTAACATCAAAGTTCAGTTCATCTGCATCACGCATCAATTTGTTTTGAAGAACTAAATTGTTATTCGTTTTTCTTGTCGGCTTAACTTAACATGGCACAGAGAAAGAGGAAGAAACACAGAATGGCAGGGAATGAGAAGCGGATGAATCCTGCAGATTCTGCTGGTACTGATGGTGCAATAGAAGGTCAAAGTCCAGCAGAAAATTATACAAACACTGCATCCCATGCTACACGAGGTTCAAAAAAAGACAAACAGAAACAAATAGTTGCCACCAAACAAGCAGAGACAGCCCTAGTTCTCGCAACACCTACCACAGTACTACCAACTGCACGACGTACTCATGCGTCAACTGAGCTAGCAGCACGTTCCGAAGCTCCCTTGCCACCTGACACTACTTCCCAAGCACTCTTGACACAAGACGAGTTGGCAATATCAGATGAACCTTGTGTGCTTCAACAGCAAGAAGGTAGTTGCTGGAGTCAAGTTACAGTTGCATGCTTCTTTATATGTAGTCTCATGGTTTGATGTACACTAACACTTCCTATGTTTGTTGTTGGACTAGCACCTAGGCGCAAGAGGAAACAAACATCAGGGATAATGCTTGATAGGTTAACTAAATCTAGAGGAGGAAGAATGGAGATCTGTTTTGAGGCAGGTTTAAAAAGGCCATGTGATGCTACAGAGTCAGCCAAGTTAGTATCAGAGGCGGCGGTTGCTATAATGTGTCATGTACGTATCCTCCCAACATGGATTTAGTACAGGAATGACAAAGACGAAACCCAGTTCAACATCTTCCTTGACCATTTATCTGTAAGTATGGTTATGTATGGAAACTAGTAATATCGTCTTGCTCTGTCCAATACTTTCTAGGTTGCTGATAATGAGACTCCCATAATTTTCAACAGATGAGGTTCAAGTTGGATAGCCAAGATGATGCAACCAGACAAGCTTGCACCCATGTTTTCAAGTCTGCTCTGCGACAGTATCGGTATAACTTGAGGAAAACTCACTTTGAAGGCAAGGCTAACAGTGAACTTGCCCAAACATCTCAAGTGGAAAATATATCTGATGAAGACTGGAGAGGCCTCGTTAAACACTGGTCTGATCCGAAGTAACAGGTACATTATATATATATATATATATATGTCATCAGACCACATGTTGAAGTCCTATTTACGCATGTGCCACACAAATCTATCTTCTTGTAGGTGAACTGTTCAAAGAACAAGGCCAACTGTATGAAAGTGAAATTCCAACAGACGACAGGATCTCATAGCTATATTGCACACTGTGAGGCTCTTGTAATTAGTTGTTGTTACACTCTTTTCGCTTTACCATATTATCAGATCTATATTGACTTGGTCCAAATGCAGAGGAAAGCCCGCAAGGACCAAAAAGTACCTGAACCAAATGTTGTGGAAATCTTCAAGGACTGTCACACCAGCAAGAATAAGGGCATGACTACACCAGTCAAAGCCGTTGTTGTATGTCCTTAATCCTCATGCCTTTTAACTACTACTTACTCTAACTTGTGCCTTGAACTGCATGGTTTGCAGCCAATGTCTATCACTCTTTTCAATTTTATACACAATTGTCTTAGCGTATCATTGCACCTTACAAGGTTTAAAAGAGAGGAGTGATGTTCCTTTGATCTTGACCCATAATCTAGTTCTGTGCTGGACTTGCCCACACAATGTTACAATTGCTTGTTTGTCTGTTCTCAGTTGTTTTGTGATATGAATGACGTCATACTATGCTTACCGTATTATAAACTTTGTCTCTTTATCCTTAGCCCTCAATACAATGTTAAGAAATAGACAATACATTAGCAATGGTACATGGTCATATGTTTGGAACCTGGTTTTATTATGTACTTTGCAATAAAATACAACTAATATTTTACATGGGTTCACCAAAATAAGTTCTGTATATAGACCAAAGCTATTTTGTTTCGTTTTGCTGCCTCCTTAATATCTTCTGTTCTGGTACTACTAATGTAAAACCTCAACTTTTCAGTGAGCTATGGAAAAAATGGTGGAACCACCACCTTCTGAAGGTGGCGAGGCAACTATAACCGCAATGTCAGCCCTTGCTGCAGTGGGTCAGTACCTGTCGACTAACAGTGCCAAAAGCACGTTCTTGCATAATACTGGGTTGGTTGTTAAGGCAATATCGTCCAAACTGCCTCATGATCAAGATATGCAAGCTCAAAGCAATGTTGTATCTACGCTCCAGACACAAGTCCATTCCCTAACAGAGACCCTTTGTGAAACAAGGAGAAACATTGCTCAATATCATCAAGATATGCATGGTTTTGAAACCAGACTATCAGACATTTGCTATGTTGTTCAGGAGCCTGGAGGAAATGAAGGCGAGGTTTATGGTGCTCCATCGAACAATACAGCATGAAAATGTAACAGTCGGGTCAAATGAACTGAGCTTCTGAACTTCTGGTGGTGCATTTATCTGCTAGACTGTTAAGTTTTATGCCAACCTTCCTTTTGTTATATAGTTGTAATTTGTTTTGGTGCGATACAAAATTTATTCTTAACATCCAGCCACCGCCTGAAGAAAACAGCAAGCCATTTTTGTATAGTGTAGGGTGTTCCCTATATTTGCACTGGTGGCGATCTTTGATGCCGAGTGGATGTAATCTGTGCAATCGCCTTAATAGCCTAGCATTAGTTTCGGCCTTATTTATTTCCTAGTCTTCTTTTTCCCTGGTTTGCTAGTGGCCGCAACTACCATGGGCCATATACGGGTCGTAGGATCCATGGGTCTCCTACGGGCCATCGATAAATGGGCCCGTAATCGGTGGGCCTCGGGCCGTTAGGTAAATGGGTCTACATGGGCCATAATCGGGCGTAATTGGTATCGGCCCAGCACGGTAACAGGCCGTTAATAGGCCGTAGGACAACAAAGGCTTAATTCTGTCACAGGCATAACGGGTCGTTAATGGTCCAAAATATAGGACGGGCCAGAAACGGCGCAACGGGTTAACAGGCCAGAAACGGACCGACTCTTGCCATGGGTGGAATTTGGCCCATTATGGTAACATTCCAGTAACGCGCCGACTCTTGCCATGGGCCGAATTTGGCCCATTAGTGGAACAGGCCAGTAACAGGCCGACTCTTGCCATGGGCCGAATTTGGCCCATTAGGGGAACAGGCCAGTAACGGGCCGAAAGTAATCAAGGGACGAAAAGGAGCCCAAGAAAGTATGGGCCGTCAATAGGCCGAAAGCTAACATGGGCTGGAAACGGCCCATGTAAATCACGGGTGTTAACGGGTATAAAGAAAATTACTATTCATTATGGGCTAGAGTCACCGTTGGCCTGTAATGGGCCGAAAGATACGAAGGCCTCATATGGGCTGAAAGACGTCGTGGCCATACATGGGCCGAAAGTGAAATGGGCTGGTATTATATTCGACGGCCCACATGACGTTGTTGGGCCGATTTCCTTTAGGGCCTATCAGGTCGTGAGTTAACGGGCCGTAAAATGGGCTATTTGCGAAGAGATCGTTAACAAGCTTTTCATGGGCCAGCCCGTTAACTTTTGACCAAGTCAAACGGGGCGGCTTTGTAAGCTAAATGGGCCACTGTTGGGCCGTGCCACGTGTCGACATATCATAGGCGCCTATCTGACCCACTGACGAGCTAACACGTGTTTCCTCTAGCCAATGATGATTTTACATGTGGAAAATCCCCATTGTTCGGGGCTGTTAACGGGTTATCGGATCCAAAACCTGAATCGATAGCTTAATGGTGTTCTATTACGGTGGATGCCACGTGTCGGTCACCCTTGACAAAAGCACTTCTGTGATGCGCGATTTATCGTCATGGAAGGGGACACTTCCGTGATGATAATTTTGGTAATGTCATGGAACACTTCTACGATAGCACAGGTATGACTATCTTGATTTTGTCATAAATTTGTCATGGATGTACATGCATGACAAAAAAGCGACCTACTATGACAAACACGTATCATCACGGAAGTGTATTTTTTTGTAGTGGTTCGGGATGGAATCTAAGCAATTTTGATCCAATTAGATGGTCCTTGAAGGAGTTGTTTAGCGCAACGAACCAGGCAACCAGACTATGCGGCTGTAACGCCCTCACTTAGCCATAGGAGTTCGACAATAAAAACATGGACGCAACCCCTAGTTTCTGAACTAGAGTGCTATAAGCGTTTGATCGGGAAGTACCGATCCTTCACGTAACGCGGAAGAAATCTCCAACGATTTGCAACCTCCGAACAGCTGACCGGCTCTCGCTGCATCATGACAGTCAGTTTTCGGCTTTCACTACTGAGGTGCTCATTTGGATAAACCAGTGCACAAGCACAGTAGTTCTCCCTTTACTACCTTAGCCGATATAGCAGAACGTAAGGTAGCAAGCACAGGTGCCTGGCAACCCAACTATTGACCAAAGACATGATTCGGAGCCAATGCATATAATGCTAAATTCGGGGTGCCGAACTATAATTATAAAAAGTGTTCGGAGTTTTGTTGCTGTAGTGTGGGGTTCTATAAAGCCCCTGGCAAACATCAAGCGCACCGAAGTGTACGGGTGCTACCTGATAAAGTTACCAAAAAAGACAAAACAAGAAAAAGGAAGAACAAGTGATAAGCTAGGGCCGTAAAATTTGAGCCGCAAACTGTTCTTATTATAATTTAATTGGTGTGTTAAAGCGCGTTTATACAAGTAATGTAATAAGCAGGAGGCTAGTTACGATGCCTTGACCAAGGGAGAGCTGCATGTGGGTCCTGAAAAACAGGTAGAGTGATCGTTAACAAAACCACCTAGAGAAGTCCCCCATATGCATGTGCTTCTTGCCGCCTTGGTGTATTTGTCCTTCAAGAGGACATATGACCAGACCACCAGATGGGGCCTGTGGGATTGAGACCTGAAAAGGAGGCAAGTAAAAGTGAAAGTATGTGTGTATCTGATGTCGGATGAGCCGTATTATGGACCACAAGCTAGCTATGCCTCCGTCGATGCCCATAGGATTTTGAGTGTGTAGTTCTGTATGCGCGGCACGAATGCCACCACTTGATCAGGACTGAGATGGAGGCTGGATTTCTAGTCGAGCTCCTGACGAGCCGAGCTCTCCTGTTGCAGAGTGGTTCAGACCCTCTTAACGGTGTCCGTGGGCTCGACAGCCGAATTAAGGTTCTGCTTGAGAAGGCCGCTCTACACTTCTGCTGCTAAGGCAGCTGTGTGCTCTTCTGTACAGAGGGATCGTTCCGTATTTCCATTGACCGTTATGACGCTGTGTGGATCGGGCATCTTGAGCTTGAGATAAGCATAGTGTGGTACTGCGTTGAATCGAGCAAACACAGTTCGTCCGAGCAATGTGTGATAGCCGCTGCGGAAGGGGACGATATCGAAGATTAAATCCTCGCTTCAGAAGTTGTCTGGAGATCCGAAGACAACCTCTAGTGTAATTGAGCCCGTGCAGCAGGCCTCTACACCTAGTATGACTCCTTTCAAGGTAGTCCTGGTGGGCTTGATCCGTGATGGGTTAATGCCCATTTTTCGCAATATATCCCGATAGAGCGGATTGAGGTTGCTACCTCCGTCCATAAGGACACGAGTCAGGTGAAACCCGTCAATTATTGGGTCTAGGACCAATGCGGCTGAGCCACCGTGATGGATACTGGTCGGATGATCCCGACAATCAAAAGTGATCGGGCATGACGACCATGGATTAAATTTTGGGGCGACTGGCTCTATCGCGTAGACGTCCCTGAGCGCATGCTTGCGCTCCCTTTTGGGGATGTGGGTAGCGTATATCCCGTTTTGACCTGAGGGGGAAACTTCTTGTGTCCCCCTGTGTTCGGTTGTCGGGGCTCATCATCATCGTCCTTGCTTTGTGATCCCTTTTCCCTGTTCTCGGCGTTTAATTTGCCGGCTTGTTTAAAAACCCAGCAATCTCTATTTGTATGATTGGGTGGTTTGTCTAGGGTGCCATGAATCTGGCACGGACGATCAAGTATGCGGTCCAAGCTGGATGGGCCTGAATTGTTCCTTCGGAACGGCTTCTTTCGCTGACCAGACTTAGAGCCACTGAATCCGGCATTGACCGTCGTATCCTCGATGTTGTCACTGTTGTTTCGATGCTTGTATCTGTTGCGTCGAGACTTGTCTTTGCTATTTTTAACTTCAGTGGTGCCGGCTTCACTTGCATTGTTTTAGCTATGGGCCAACCAACTATCCTCGCCCGCACAAAAGCGGGTCATGAGTACGTGAGGGCCGCCATGGATATTGGCTTTTCTTGGCCGAGGTGGCGAACGAGCCATTTGTCGCGGATGCTGTGTTTGAAGGCTGCTAGGGCTTTGACATTCGGACAATCGACGATTTGGTTCTTTTTAGTTAAGAACCTGGTCCAGAATTTCCTGGTGGACTCTCCGGGCTGCTGAACTATATGGCTTAAGTCATCAGCGTCCGGAGGTCGAACATATGTACCTTGGAAGTTATCGAGGAAGGCCTCTTCCAAGTCCTCCCAGCTGCCAATAAAATTTGCAGGCAGACTATTGAGCCAATGCCGAGCTGGCCCCTTGAGTTTTAAAGGGAGGTATTTGATGGCGTGGAGGTCATCGCCGCGGGCCATATGAATGTGCAGAATGAAGTCTTGGATCCACACTGCAGGGTCCGTGGTTCCATCGTATGGTTCTATATTCACAGGTTTGAACCCTTCTGGAAATTCATGACCCATGACCTCATCAGTGCAGCAATGAGGGTGTGCGGCGCCTCTATATCGAGTCGTATCGCGACGTAGCTCTGATGGAGTCCGTCTGCGGTTTTCAGCCCGCGCATGACTAAGTTTGTCATGTCCGAAAAGGTGTTCGTCATCGCGTGTCGAGGCACGTCCTCGTGACCTGTAGATTGATCTGGTATGTCCTGCTTTATTGTTCAGGTTCTGCCGGAGGTCATATGTATGGCCGTGGGCTAATTTACCCTTACCTGTGCGATGAGGTGGGGCGAGCTGCTGTTCGGTATGAGTTGTCGTTTTGTCCCGACCATGTGGTGGTCGGTCAACCGCATTGTACGATGGTGGTATGTGTTCCAGCGCCTCCTCGTCAAACTGAGGTAGCAATTTGCGCTTTGGGTAGCTTTTGGTTGGGTGCTTGAGGCCGTATTCTTCGGCTGCTAGGACATCGGTCCATTTATCATTGAGCATATCTTGGTCGGCTTGAAGCTGTTGCTGCTTCTTTTTCAGGCTCCTTGCAATGGCTATTAGCTGGCGCTTGAAGCGCTCCTGCTCAAGAGGTTCCTCGGGAATGATGAAATTGTCGGTGCCGAGGCTCACCTCATCCTCAAAGAGCGGAAGATAACTTCTGTCCTCTGAGTCTTCGTGCGTGGCCTGTTTACCAGGGCTAGCCTTCCCATATTCCCGTTCATCTTGTTCATTAGCTGTTTCAATGGGGTCTTTGTTGTATTCGGCACCTTCTAGAGTGTTATCTTCTCCTGTGTCGGTGTTGCTGTCTTTACTGCAGCGTGACTTAGAGCAGCGCCGCTGACGCTGGCGCTTGGATTGTATTTCGGAAGGTTTATCCTCTGGATCTTCCTTGTCATCGCCGCTGTTCTCCTTTGGTGCATCCACCATGTATACATCATACGAGGAAGTGGCCATCCAGCGTCCGGTGAATGGCGGGTTCTGGGCCTCTTATTCTCCGGCATCGTCGTCCATACCGTCAATGTCCTCGGAGTCGTAATCAAGTGTGTCGGTCAAATTCTCGACCGTGGCTATGAAGTGGATGGCGGGTGGGAAGCAAAATTCTCCACCGTCAGCCCCTAGTTCGGACCGGATATAATTTGGCTGTGAGTCCTTCGTGAAGGACAGATTTTTTAATGAGTTTAGCACTTCACCCAATGGCGAGTGCTGGAAGATGTCTGCAGTGCTGAATTCGAAGATCGATAAGCGATCCAGTTCGGCGTCCACGTGCTCACATGGTTCGGAACTTACAGCTGGAGACGAGTCCGGAGTTCCGGTGGCAAAGGTATCGTATGAGATCAAGTCTATGTGTGGCTCCAACATCGGGGGATTTGTGGCCTCCGTGGCAGGGTTGAGCCTCTGGTCCTTGGATGGCGCAGTCTGCTCCGGATTTAAGGCCAAAGTGGTTGCGGGAGCTGTCTCCTGGATGTCGTCCGATGACAGATTTAGGTCGTGTCTCTCGGGGTGGCCAGGAGTGGTAGCCGCGGTCTCGAATCCGGCGGAGATCAAGTCTCCACGGATGTCCGTAACGTAGTTCAGGCTCCCAAACTTGACCTGATGGCCAGGGGCGTAGCTCTCGATATGCTCCAGGTGACCAAACGAGTTGGCCCATAGTGCGGAGCCCCCGAACACGAAGATCTGTCTGGGAGAAAGTTTTCTCCTTGGACAGCGTCACTATCGACGATTGAAGGGGCCATCGAACCTTTCGTCGACCGCACAGTGGAACTCTCAATGAAAGCACCAATGTCGGTGTCAAAACTGGCGGATCTCGGGTAGGGGGTCCCGAACTGTGCGTCAAAGGTCGGTGGTAACAGGAGACAGGGGACATGATGTTTTACCCAGGTTCGGGCCCTCTCTATGGAGGTAATACCCTACGTCCTGCTTGATTAATATTGATGAATATGAGTATTACAAGAGTTGATCTACCTCGAGATCGTAATGGCTAAACCCTAGAGGTCTAGCTTGTATGGCTATGGTAATGAGTATCCTCTTCTCCGGACTAAGTCCTCCGGTTTATATAGACATCGGGGAGATCTAGGGTTACACAAGGTCGGTTACAAAGAAAGGAATATACATATTGGGTCGCCAAGCTTGCCTTCCATGCCAAGGAGAGTCCCATCCGGACACAGGTGTAGTCTTCGGTCTTCGTGTCTTCACAGCCCATCAGTCCGGCCCATGGCTAACAGGCCGGATGCCCAAGGACCCCTTAGTCCAGGACTCCCTCACATGGCTTCTCCAAAGAGGTTGTACACTTGTTGCATCTCTTTTTTACTCTATATGTTATATATATTCTCCACTGAGCACACGCAGTAACGTGAAATACGATTAGTTTCTCCTACTATATGACAAGCAGTGAGGTACCATGCAACTTAGCTATACATGATGGACTCTCTTGAACACCATCATTATTTATCTCTGCGCGTTTGAGCTATGCATTTGTCGATGGGCCTGGGAGTTGAGCTAGTAGGGCAGTGGCCTAGGTCCAAAGTAGTAGAAGTAGCACAAAAACATTTTTTGAGTGTAGGATTTTCCTTGCTCAAGCCTGCCTACTAGAATCGCCAAAAGGAAAAGTGAAGGGAAAACATAGGAATTGGAAAGTTTCCTATGGTACTACTATTCATGCATTTGGTTCAAAGGAATGGAGCAAAGGAAAACTATAGGATTTGTTCCTTTAGTGTCTCCTTGAAATAAAAAACGTAGGAATTTTAATATCCACTTGTCCTCCTTTTCAAATTCCTATTCATGTAGCACAATTCATGTAGCACATCTACCTGCTATCATTGTTTTGGGTCTATCCATAGGTTGCTACCATCACTATGGATTTCTGCATGCACTCCTTACATAATCTCACTATGTTTTATTCCTATGCATGCCAGTTATTGTACACAATGGAACTGAACATGTAGAGCAAAAGAGACGAGCCTTGCGTGGCAATAAAATTTCATGCAGACGTCATTCCATGGTAGGCGCAAAGGCAGCCCCCCCCCCCCTCCACCCATTTCGGATTGTAATCGAGAGGAAGATATATGTTCTGAGGGGAATTCAGAAGGAGAAGACCACTCCTATTTACCCCCTGAGGTCTTTGCTTTAACTTGGCATGGTGATGTTGGTTATATCATGCATATGGTGCCTTGCATTGCTTACTTTATACATCAAATATGTCATCTGCTTAGTTTAGACATGCTTTGTGTGAATGCCATCTGTTTAGTTTATTCATTGTTTATGTGAATTATGCAACGCCATCTTGTTTATCCAGGCATCATATATGTGAATTTTGCAATGACATCCTGCTTATCCAGTCATCTTATATGTGAATTATATCAGGCATCCTTTTTTTCGTTACGTATTACATTTGTCAACAATGTTAGTACATTCAACTACTGTTCGTGTGCATTAGCCATTTGACACGGTGATGGAAAATTCTGGAGTAAAACAAGGTCTTCAGAGCAGACTATGCTATCTGACAAAGCGCATATCTCGTTGGTTACAGATAGCTCCTGAGAGGAGGATTCAGAGACAGATGACTAGTCCTATTTGCCCCCCCCCAAGGTGTATGCTCTAACTTGGCAGGGTTATGTTGCTCATATCGTGCGTGTGGTGTCTTGCATTTCTATGTCATTTGACTACTTTAGACATGCTTTGTGTGAATGCCACATGTTTAGTGTCTAATTACCATATATGTGAATTATGCATTGCCATCTTGTTGCAAGACATTATATATGTGAATTATGCAATGCTATCTTGTTGCAAAGGCATTATATATGTGAATTATCCAATTCCATGATGTTTAGCCAATCATCATGTATGTGAATTATATCATGCTATCATTTTTCTGTATTACGTGTTCCATTTGTCGACAACATTTCTATATTCAACTACTCTTCTTGTGCATCAGCCATTTGAAGCGGTGATGGAAGTATCTGGAGTGAAAACAAGGTATTCAGAGCAGACAATGCTACCTGCTAAAGCAGACATCTTGCTGGTTACCGAGAGCTCCTCAGAGGAGGATTCAGAGACAGATGACCAGTCTTATTTCCCCCCTGAGGTCTATGCTCAAACTTGGCAGGGTTATATTACCCATGGCATGCATGTTGTCTTGCATTGCTTAGTTTTTACATCATATATGGATTGCCATCTGCTTACTTGTTTACTATATAAATTGTATATTTGAATTATAGCATGCCATCATGTTTACATACACAGCATCTATCTGAATTATGGCATGGCAACCCATTTAATAAAGACCTCATATAGTTATATCATCTCATCATGTTTAGTGTTTACAGTCATCATATTTTGAATTATGTCATTCTAGCTGTGAATTGTATCATGCTATCATGTTTCCATAGGCGGCATGTATGTGAATTATGGCATGCCAACCTATTTAATAAACACATTATGTAGTTATATCATGTCATCTTGTTTACATAGTCATCATATTTTGAACTATGTCTTTCCATCTTTTTTAGTTAGCCATCATAATGTGAAATTGTGTCATGCTATCCTGTTTAGTTAGCCATCATATATGTGAAATTGTGTCATGCTATCATGTTTGGTTAAACAACATAAATGTGAGTTATTTCATGCCCTCTTTTATTCCCCACTATCCATTGCACCTGTCTTATCATACAATGTTTTTACATTCAATTACTTTTCTTGTTTATCAGCCATTTGAATTGGAGAGAGTGATGGCAGTATCTAAGGGAGTAACAACACGGTCTTCAGAAAAGATAGTGCTACCAGTTGATGCAGATAGAACTACGGTTGTACTTGCCCAAGAACCAGCCCCACCACACATAACCCAGACTCTCGCAGATTGTACCCCTACCCAGTTGGACAGAGAACCAGCTACTCCCCTTCTCACCCCAACCCCAGCAGATAGTAACCCAGTTCCAGTTGACACAGCACCGTCTCCACCATAGAGCACCCAAAGACGATCAGTTAGTAAGGGAATTGCAGTGCCCAAAGTACGAGGACCACCACTCCGAATCCTAACTCAACACTTAAAGGAGAAGAAGAATTGTTCTCAGGTCAGGTTTTGTAGCTATGGTTCATACTCCTTTGCTCTTGCATCATTGTATTTACTCATACCAACTATTTTCAAATTTGAAGGATGGAATTGAAACTCCAATGGCGCAACAGGTATGTTTTAAACCTGTTTCTTTAACTGGTTTTCTGTTGTAACTTGCTCTATGTTGATTTCAGTTTCAATTGAATAAACAATTATGTTCTCATGTCATGCACATTACAAGTGTTGTTATTGCTCTATAGTTTCCCACACTTATATTATGTCTATTCTGCTTTGTCTTGAACAAATATTATTCGAAATGTGTCTCTATCTTGATTTGGCAACAAAAACTTGGATGATATAGACCATAAAGTGACCATGGTACATAGATATATGTTTGTTTTATGCTATTATCATGTCCACTTTACTACCGAACTGATTTACCAAAATGAGTTTCATATACAACATGGTAAACTTGTGATGTGTCTTCTTGTTTCTCTTTTAGAATACGGACAAAATATTGGAGAACAGTACCCCGTTATGCAATGGTAAAGGAAGTAATGTAGATAAGGTTCAAGATAGTGAGACATACCGGTTGGTCTCCAAGAAAGCTGATAAAAACTATCTTGACGACAGTGAGAGAGCCCAAAAGTCCTGTCTTGATGTAGTATTCGAGTTACTGGCCACTACTGCTGGCACAAGCTCTTCGAACTCGTTGCCTGAATCAGTTCTTCTTCTTGAGTCTCAACTTCAAGTTGAAAGACATCAATCAGATGTGCTGTGACGGGAAGCTGAAGGACTAAGGAAGTCCCTGCAGAATTCAGATGCATACTTTCTGGTGCAACAGCAAGCGCTGGAGGATTTAAGCGCCAAACAAGAGAAAGTTAATGAGCTTGCTAAGCATCTTGACAGCATTATGGGTACCCAGGATATTGTTTCTTGAGATCTTCTAAAGTGGTTTTAGTTCTAGAATTGTTTTGTTGCGGAGTTTATTTGCACTGGTCGCCAACTTTGACAACCAGTGTATATGATATGCTACTTTGTTCCCTATATTTGCATTGGTGGCGAACTTTGATGCCCAGTGGATGTAATATGTGTAATAGCCATGATAGCCTAGCGTAAGTTGCTTGCTTATTTATTTCCTTGTAGTCTTATTTTTTTGTTTGCTTGTAGTCAGTGCAGTTCTTTTTCCGCGGTTTGGCCGCAATAACCTATTTTTAAAAACTAGCCACAATAACCATGGGCTACATATTTACTTTAGTTACCATGGGCCTCCTAAGGGTCGTAGAAATAATGGGCCTTGTAAGGGCCGTAGAAACAATGGGCCTTCTATGGGTCGTAGCATCAATGGGCCTTATACGGGCCGTAGCATCAATGGGCCTTATACGGGCCGTATGATCAATCGGCCAAACATGGGCCAATAACAGACCGCATTATGGGCCGTAAGCGGGCTAGATTTGGAATCGTCCGTTCATGGGCCGACAATAATGGGCCGTCGTTAATCGGTCGTATTTGATGATGATACGTCTCCAATGTATCTATAATTTTTTATTGTTCCATGCTATTATATTATCTGTTTTGGATGTTAATCAGCTTATTTATACACCTTTATATTACTTTTGGGACTAACCTACTAACCCAAGGCCCAATGCAAATTGTTGTTTTTTGGCCTATTTCAGTGTTTCGCAGAAAAGGAATATCAAATGGAATCCAAACGGAATGAAACCTTCGGGAGAGTTATTTTTGGAACAAACGTGATCCAGGGGACTTGGAGTAGACGTCAAGAAAGAAATGAGGCGACCACGAGGCAAGTAGGCGCGCCTCCCCCCTGGGCGCGCCCCCCACCCTCATGGGCCCCTTGCAGCTCCACCAACCTACTTCTTCCTCCTATATATATATCCATATACCCCGAAAACATCCAGGAGCACCACGAAACCCTATTTCCACCGCCGCAACCTTCTATATCCAAGAGATCCCATCTTAGGGCCTTTCCCGGAGCTCCGCCAAAGGGGGAATCGATCACGAAGGGGTTCTACATCAACACCATAGCCTCTCCGATGATGTGTGAGTGTGTTATCACAGACCTTCGGGTCCATAGTTATTAGCTAGATGGCTTCTTCTCTCTCTTTGGATCTCAATACAATGTTCTCCTCGATCTTCTTGGAGATCTATTTGATGTAACTCTTTGTGTGGTGTGTTTGTCGAGAGCCGATGAATTGTGGGTTTATGATCAAGTTTATCTATGAATAATATTTGATTCTTCTCTGAAATCTTTTATGTATGATTGGTTATCTTTGCAAGTCTCTTAATTTATCAGTTTGGTTTGGCCTACTAGATTGATCTTTCTTGCAATGGGAGAAGTGCTTAGCTTTGGGTTCAATCTTGCGGTGTCCTTTCCCAGTGACAGCAGGGGTAGCAAGGCACGTATTGTATTGTTGCCATCGAGGATAAAAATATGGGGTTTATATCATATGGCTTGAGTTTATCCCTCTACATCATGTCATCTTGCCTAATGTGTTACTCTGTTCTTATGTACTTAATACTCTAGACGCATGCTGGATAGCGGTCGATGTGTGGAGAAATAGTAGTAGATGCAGAATCGTTTCGGTCTACTTGTCGTGGACGTGATGCCTATATACATGATCATGCCTAGATATTCTCATAACTATGCACTTTTCTATCAATTGCTCGACAGAAATTTGTTCACCCACCGTAATACTTATGCTATCTTGAGAGAAGCCACTAGTGAAACCTATGGCCCCCGGGTCTATCTTTTATCATATAAGTCTCAAATCCATTTTACTTTGCAATCTTTACTTTTAATCTATATCATAAAAATACCAAAAATATGTATCTTATTATTATCTCTATCAGATCTCACTCTCGTAAGTGATCGTGAAGGGATTGACAACCCCTTTATCGTGTTGGTTGCGAGGTTCTTATTTGTTTGTGTAGGTACGAGGGACTTACGTGTAGTCTCCTACTGGATTGATACCTTGGTTCTCAAAAACTTAGGGAAATACTTACGCTACTTTGCTGCATCACCCTTTCCTCTTGAATGGAAAACCAACGCAGTGCTCAAGAGGTAGCAAGAAGGATTTCTGGCGCCGTTGCCGAGGAGGTTGCACCATGTCAACTCAAGATTTGATCTCCCGTCAACAAGCCATTTCTGGCACCGTTGCCGGGGAGATCTACTCACAAGTAAAGACATACCAAGTACCCATCACAAACTCTTATCCCTCGCATTACATTATTTGCCATTTGCCTCTCGTTTTCCTCTTCCCCACTTCACTCTTGCCGTTTTATTCGCCCTCTTTTTCCGCTCGCCTCTTTTTCGTTCACCTCTTTTTGTTTGCCTCTTGCTTGCTTGTGTTTTGGATTGTTTGTCACGATGGCTCAAGATAATACTAAATTGTGTGATTTTTCCAATACCAACAATAATGATTTTATTAGCACTCCGATCGCTCCTCTTACGATGCTGAATCTTGTGAGATTAATACTGCTTTGCTGAATCTTGTCATGAAAGAGCCGTTTTCTGGCCTTCCTAGTGAAGATGCCGCTACCCATCTAAACAACTTTATTGATTTGTGTGATATGCAAAAGAAAAAAGATGTAGATAATGATATTGTTAAATTGAAGCTATTCCGTTTTCGCTTAGAGATCGTGCTAAAACTTGGTTTTCGTCTTTGCCTAAAAATAGTATTGATTCTTGGAACAAGTGCAAAGATGCTTTTATCTCTAAGTATTTTGCTCCCGCTGAGATCATCTCCCTTAGAAACGATATTATGAACTTTAAGCAACTAGATCATGAGCATGTTGCACAATCTTGGGAGAGGATAAAATTAATGATTCGCAATTGCCCTACTCATGGTTCGAATTTATGGATGATCATACAATTTTTTTTATGCTGGATTGAATTTTGCTTCTAGAAATCTTTTAGATTTGGCCGCAGGAGGCACTTTTATGGAAATCACTTTAGGAGAAGCTACCAAACTCCTAGATAATATTATGGTTAATTATTCTCAATTGCACACAGAAAGATCTACTAGTAAAAAGGTTCATGCTATAGAAGAAATTAATGTTTTGAGTGGAAAGATGGATGAACTTATGAAATTATTTGCTAATAAGAATGTTTCTTCTGATCCTAATGATATGCCTTTGTCTACTTTTATTGAGAATAGTAAGGAATCTATGGATGTGAATTTTGTTGGTAGGAACAATTTTGGTAACAACGCTTATAGAGGAAACTTTTATCCTAGGCCGTATCCTACTAATTCCTCTAATAATTATGGTAATTCCTACAACAATTCTTATCGAAATAAAAATAAGATGCCCTCTGATGTTGTATCTAGTATTAAAGAATTTATTAGTTCGCAAAAGAGTTTCAATGCTTTGATTGAAGAAAAATTGTCTAAGATTGATGAGCTGGCTAGGAACGTGGATAGAATTTCTCTTGATGTTGATTCTTTGAAACTTAGATCTATACCACCTAAGCATGATATCAATGAGTCTGT
This sequence comes from Triticum dicoccoides, assembly GCF_002162155.2. NCBI lineage: Eukaryota > Viridiplantae > Streptophyta > Magnoliopsida > Poales > Poaceae > Triticum > Triticum dicoccoides. The sequence goes on along the minus strand of NC_041388.1, from coordinate 133,176,921 downwards.
CTAATCCATGAGAATTTCCATTGATGAGTGCAAAGAAAGAACCGCTAGGATGCGTGCTAAAAAGATTGCTTTATAAAAGTGTGTTCTTCTAGTTTTGATGATAATAAGGATGGAGATCTAAAAGTGATTGATGTGTCTCCTATTAAATCTCTGTTTTGCAATATGAATCTTGATAATGATGGGACTAGAGATGAGTCAACTTTAGTTAAAAGGTGTCCCAATGATTCAGAGTTTTTAGATCTTGATGCAAAAATTGGTAAAAGTGGGATTGGAGAGGTCAAAACTTTACATAGCGATGAACCCACTATTTTGGATTTCAAGGAATTTAATTATGATAATTGCTCTTTGATAGATTGAATTTCCTTGTTGCAACCCATGCTAAATTCTCCTCATGCCTATAGTCAAAATAAAGCTTTTACTAAACATATGGTTGATGCTTTAATGCAATCTTATGAAGAAAAGCTTGAATTAGAAGTTTCTATCCCTACCAAACTTCACGATGAGTGGGAACCTACTATTAAAATTAAAATTAAAGATCATCCAGGAGAGCCACCCTCGTGGGCCCCATGGAGCTCCACTGACCTAATTCTTTCGCCTATATATACTCTTATACCTTGAAAACATCCAGGAGAGCCACGAAACCACTTTTCCACCGCCGCAACCTTCTGTACCCGTGAGATCCCATCTGGGGACCTTTTCCGGTGAAAGAAGGTTGCGACAGTTGAAAAGTGGATTACATCTCCTTATACATCAACACCATAGCCTCTCCGATGTTGTGTGGGTAGTTTACCACAGACCTTCGGGTCCATAGTTATTAGCTAGATGGCTTCTTCTCTCTCTTTGGTTCTCAATACAAAGTTCTCCTCGATGTTCTTGGAGATCTATTTGATGTAATACTCTTTTGCCGTGTGTTTGCCGAGATCTGATGAATTGTGGGTTTATGAATTTGATTATCTATGATGTAACATCCCAAATTTTCAATTTGGCATGTTATACATTAGATCATCATTGCATACCATATTTTATTTTGCATTATGGTTGATCCTAGAAATTCTACGCAACTCAATAACCCACGGAGAGAGTTGGGGGTTTCGTTATTTTCATATTTGAGTTTTCTCAAATTTTGAGAATAGGATCATTTGATTTTATTTATTTTATCATCAATTATTTCTATTACAAAAATCTGAGAGAGGGAATAAAATGACTTTCCCAAAATAAAGAAATATTGAGGATTTAATAATAAAATCAAATAAGATTTTATTTCGGAGTTTTTCGGTGTTTTATTTGAATTTAGGAAAAATGTGCATTTTTCAAAATTGCATTTAGGCCCCAAAGAATTTATTTCGGAATTTTTGGAGTCCTTTTAGTATTTCTTTTTATTTTTCTTCCGAGCGTAATTATTTAAAAAAATGAACCGACCTAACGGGCCGTGTCCGACTAGGACTCCGGCCCGACCAGGCTTCATATAGCCGGGGGAAGCCCCATCCGAAACCCTAGCCAGCCCCAGCCGCCCCAAGCCGCCGCCGCCGCCCTGCCGCCGTGCCGCTCCACTGCCCCGCCGCGCCGCCGCCGCCGCCGCACGCAGCCCGAGGTCCGCCGTTGCCTCGTTTTCCGTGCCGGTTTTTTTTTTCGAAAAACCGTTCGGTTTTTCCATCGGTTTTTTGCCGGTTTTTTTAGATTCGGTTTTTTTAATAGATCGGTTTTTCCAGTTTATTTAAATAGCGAGCGTTCGTCCATTCGTTCATTCTAGCAAACGTTCGTCGTTTTTCTTTTTCTCGGATTAAATCCGCGATTTTTCTGATCGCGATTCCTGATCCGATTTTCTTTTTAGTATAACTTTTCGCTCGTTTATCGGAATCAGGCGATTCAAGCGCCTAGAGTTTCGTCTCGAAACCCTCTATCCGTTTAACCAACTTAAACAAGATTTTGATACTGTAAAATTTGCCCTAGATCCAGATTAGTAGAACAAAGTTGTTTTCTTTCGCCGTTTGACTTTCGTTGTTTCGTTCGATTTGATTCTTTTTGCCAACTGGAGTTCTTAAGTTGAACCTTCTGGTTAGATCTCTTATTTAAGTTTTACCCGTGCATTAGATGAGTACTTAATGTATGCTTGTTTGTTTGTCTGCGATAGAATACCAGGAGTGCGCCGCTTGTTACTTCGAATCTCTAGGTTTCGCGGATCATCAGCAAGGCAAGTAACACTTTGATCATACCTTTTCTACTACCCAGTTTTATTGCATTAGATCAACCCTCACACATTGCATGGTTAGGATCAAATTAAATTGTGCGATGGGAAGTAGATGAGGTAGTACCTATTACCCGTTTATTATCAAACCTTTGGGAGTTACTTCTACGTTTGCTTATTATATCATGCTATGCTAGTAGACGTGGATTGGGTGAGTGATATCCATGACAGATGTGAGTTTTGTTCATTAATGGTTATCTAAGGTGGCAACTTAAACACACATCTGGGTGGATTGAGGCACCTGGGTATTCCAGGACTTGCCTGTTTTCTTTTGGACCGCCACCCAGGCTCAAAGGGGTCATGAGACTATTCATACTAGAAACTTCTGTGTGCAGCCACAAGCTATTATGGGCTCTAGCATAGTTGACTAAGTCGTGTGAACTCTTACAGTGGTAGACTAGCAGATGTAGGGGATGTAGGTGGTACGGTCTACCCGATCGTAAGGCGCTAGCACTTCTGAAAGACTATGTCTCGGTCATCCGTCTTCTCAAACACCATGTAGTGCGAGAAACCAAACGGAGGCGATCGAGTCTTGTGGGGAAAAGTGCGCAAACCTCTGCAGAGTGTAATAAACTAATCATGGTTAGCCGCGTCCCCGGTTATGGACATCTTGAGTATCTAGTATCTGAATTATCATGTGAATCTCAACATGTTACTCTAAATTAATTTTGTTGGGTTTTGTTTAATGATGATTACTTTAATTGGGATTGAGAATTCTGTCAACCATTCTCAATGTTTAATAACTACCATGATAGTAATTAAATTTTATTCCTTTGAAGTAGGGGAAAACTGGCTTTACGCAAAACTATAACCATAGAGCTTTCCACCAGCCATATATGCATATAGTATAGCTGTTTCATTCCATTACTCTCTATGTGTTACATTGCCAGCATATTCCATGTGCTGACCCGTTTTGGGCTGCAACGTTAATGTTCCAGACTTTTCAGACGACGATTAAGGAGTTTTAGGTCGTGGTTCTATACTCAGTGATGCCATTGGAGTTGATGGACTCACTCATCTTCCAAGCCTTCCACTGTTATCGTTATTAGATGGCCTTAAGCCATATTTATTGTAATAAGTTCTCTTTTGAGACACTCGATGCAATAAGTGTGTGATTGCTACTCTGCTATAAATCCTCCGAGTACTGTGTGGTGTTAGCATTACTGATCCAGGGATGACACCGGAGCACAGAGATCAGACTGTTTGAGGTCTGGTCGCTACAGAGATGGTATTAGAGCACACGCTGACTATAGGACACGACCACTAAGCTAAAAGACCTAGATCACTATTCACTCTCTTCTCTTCTGACTTCTCATCTTTTCTACTCTTTAGGATGGCGGATGCAAGGAACAAGTTCACGCAACCAGATGAAGATACACCCTTTGGACGTCACTTGAAGGAAGTCACTAGATACCTGAACATAGGAGTACCAAGCTTCACCGAAACCTACAATGCCACTCTACCTGAAGAAGAGCGCTGGACGATTCAAGTTCAAGTTCCAGGAAGGACGTTCATGCCAGTCAGTGAACCCATAGAGTTTTCTTTTGATACACCAACTTGGAGTCTAGGATAGAGCATGGCAGCTCACATCGCTATGAGACGCATTGGAGAAGTCTACCGCAAGGATCTCAAGGATACTATCTACCAGATTTGTGGGCGCCCAGATGAACACTGGGAGATGATCAGCACCAGGAAGGATAGATCAATTGCAGCTTTTATCCAGGAGCTAAACCAGCACATTCGACAACAGGAGACCCAGATGTGCGCCGACATGATAGATCTGAAGAAGGCTAAGACTAGAATCAAGGAACTGGAGGAAGAACTCAAGGCTACACGTGAAGATTATGAAGAGGAAATTGAAGTATTGGTGGAGAAGAATGACGACCTGATCAAGAAGATTGGAATATTTATGGGAGGCCCTACGCCAGTAGATGAAGACGAAGAACCCAAGGAGATTAGCCCGGAAGACTACATCATCATCGACGGCACCGACTCGGAACAAGATAGTAGCAATGATGATTATGTTGATGAAGCTGGATCAGATATCATGGAGTCTACAACCGAAGAATATTTCTAGTAGACCACCTCATTAGTAGTAGTAGTCCACCATGTAAATATAGTAGTCCGAGCACTTTTGCGATAGATAGATCGATTGTATGCCCTTGTTTGATTGAATGAAGTGAATTGTTTGCTTTTGCCTCATGTGCATATGGGTAGTGTTTTCTCTTTAGACCCCCTCTATTCTTACATCTCATCTTTTCTAAACCCTCAGATGCCTCCGAGACGTGACCCCGGATTTGCCTTTCCACCGGAGCTCACTCAGTTGATCCAGCAGCAGAACACATTGAATCAGGGGAACAACAACAACAACCCACCACCACCACCACCACCTGTTGATCACTTAGCCCGTTTTCTTAGGCTGAATCCGCCGGTGTTTTCCAGTAGCACCGAGCCGATAGTAGCAGATGATTGGCTCCGCAAGACAGCTAGGGAGTTGACCACAGCAGGATGCACAGATGCGGAGAAGGTGAAGTTTGCCACACATCAGTTAGAAGGACCCGCAGCATCATGGTGGGAGAATTTCACAGCCACTTTCCCAGTCGACACTATCACATGGGACCAGTTTCAGCAGGCTTTTTGAACTGCACATGTTTCAGCAGGAGCTATGGCCATGAAGAAGCGTGAGTTTCGCAACTTGCACCAAGGAGGACGGACAGTTGGCCAGTATGTGGAGGACTTTAGTAAATTAGCACGTTATGCCCCAGATGACGTCGCTACGGATGTAGCTAAGCAGGAGAAGTTTCTGGAAGGACTGAATGATGAGTTGAGCATGCAGTTGATGGTAGCAACCTTCAACAACTACCAGGAGTTGGTAGATCGTGTTCTTATGATTGAAGGGAAGCAGCAGCAAATTGAGAATCGCAAGAGGAAGTATGGACAAGGAAAGTACAGTTCTAGAGCTCAGCAGAAGCCACGTTTTACCCCTAGACCGGGAGGACATTTTCAGCATACCCATGGAGGAGGTAGCTCGCATAATCACAATGGCACCAGGAATGGAAATGGGAATTGAGGAAGCAACGGCCAGAATCGCAGCAACCCATCAACCCCAGCCAAGAAGGACCTGAGCCAAGTCATTTGCTTTAAGTGTTCGAAGACCCGGACATTATGCCAATGAATGTCCTGAAATACAAAATGGAAATGGCAATGGAAGCTCTGGGAAGAAACCGAACCCTTTCAACAGGGGACAGGTGAACCACGTTAGCGTGGAGGAGGTTGAAGCTTAGCCCGATGCAGTAATAGGTAAGTTTTTGGTTAAGTCATTTACTGCACTCGTTCTTTTTGATACTGGTGCATTGCATTCATACATCTCAAGGGTATTTGTGGATAAGTATAACCTATCAACCCAAGCCCTTAGGTCACCCATGTTAGTAACCTCGCCTGGAGCAGAGTATGTGGCTAGTCTATGGTGTGATCGGTTACCATTAAGGATTGGTAACTATGTTTTTCCCTCGGACCTAATAGTATTGGAATCCCAAGGATTGGATGTGATATTAGGCATGGATTGGTTATCAAAGTATGAAGGGAATATTGAATGTGCTAGTAAGTCAATTTTGCTTACCACACCAGAAGGGAGAAGGATCAAGTATGTATCCCGGCATGTGCCAAAGAGGACTCAAGTAAATTGCCTAACAGGAGTTGTGCAGGAGGAAGTACCAGTGGTAAGGGATTTCCCTGAAGTATTTCCAGAGGAGTTGCCAGGCATGCCACCGGATAGAGATATTGAGTTTTTGATTGAGCTATTGCCAGGCACAGGGCCAATATCAAAGAGACCATATAGGATGCCAGCAAAGGATTTGGTGGAAATTAAGAAGCAGATTAAGGAGTTACTGGACAAGGGATATATCCGCCCAAGTTCTTCGCCTTGGGGATCGCCAGTACTTCTAGTGGAGAAGAAGGATGGATCGTTAAGGATGGTTGTTGATTATCGAGGATTGAACGAAGTAATGATCAAGACAAGTACCCACTACCAATGATTAATGATCTGTTTGATCGATTGCAAGGAGCTAAGGTATTTTTCCAAGATCGATCTGCGATCAGGATACCACCAGTTGAAGATTTGAGAACAGGATATTCCGAAGACAGCTTTTACCACCAGGTATGGGCTATACGGGTATACTGTTATGTCATTTGGTCTGACTAACGCACCTGCCTATTTTATGAACATGATGAACAAAGTGTTTATGGAGTTTTTGGATAAGTTCGTCATAGTGTTCATTGATGATATCCTGGTTTATTTGAAGAATGAAGAGGAGCATAAGGAACATTTGCGTTTGGTACTTGGAAAGCTCAGAGAACATCAATTATATGCCAAGTTCAGCAAATGTGAGTGTTGGTTGAAGGAAGTAGGATTTCTCGGACACGCTATATCCGGAGAAGGAATAGCAGTTAATCACACTAAAGTTGATACCGTGACTAAATGGGAAGCACCAACCACAGTTGGAGAAATCCGGAGTTTTCTTGGACTCGCAGGATACTACCGGAGATTTATTGAGAATTTCTCAAAGATTGCGAAGCCTATGACGGAGTTATTAAAGAAAGATACCAAGTTCATATGGACGAAGGAATGTGAGGCTAGTTTCCAGGAGTTGAAGAAACGTTTGGTTACGTCACCAGTGTTGATTTTGCCAGACCAGACCAAAGATTATGAGGTGTATTGCGATGCTTCACATCGAGGACTTGGAGCAGTGCTTATGCAGGAAGGGAGAGTTGTTTCATATGCCTCAAGACAACTGAAGCCTCATGAGTTAAATTATGCCACGCATGATTTGGAGTTAGCAGCCGTAGTGCATGCTTTAAAAACATGGAGGCATTTCCTCATTGGAAACCATTGTGAGGTGTACACGGTTCATAAGAGTTTGAAGTACATTTTCACACAGAAGGAGTTGAATCTCAGACAAAGGAGATGGTTGGAACTCATCAAGGATTATGATATGAGATTACATTATCATACCAGAAAGGCTAATGTAGTAGCTGACGCATTAAGCCGTAAGAGCCATGTCAATACGTTAATGACGGGAGAAATACCCAAGGAATTAGCAGAAAATCTACGTGAACTATGTTTGGAAATAGTTCCGAGAGGCCATATAGCAGCATTGGAGATTCAGTCAACTTTGATGGATAGAATCAGAGAAGCTCAAAAGACCGACAAAGAGATTGCCGCTATTAAGGAGAAATTGAGCAAAGGAAAAGCTAAAGGATTTCGTGAGGATGAACACGATACCCTATGGTTTGAAGACCGTGTTTATGTGCCCAATGACCCGGAGATCAGAAAGTTCATTTTGCAAGAGGCACACGACTCACCGTATTCAATTCACCCAGGAAATACCAAGATGTATTCGGATTTGAAGGATATTTTCTGGTGGACCGGAATGAAGAAGGATATTGCAGAGTATGTAGCATTTTGTGATGTATGTCAGAGAGTAAAGGCAGAGCGTCAGAAGCCAGCAGGATTGTTACAACCATTGCCAATACCCGAATGGAAGTGGGATAAGCTAGGCATGGATTTCATCACGGGATTACCCAGGACTCGTTCAGGCTATGACTCAATTTGGGTTGTAGTTGATCGATTGACGAAGGTAGCTCATTTTATCCCGGTAAAGACCACTTACACCAGTGCTAAGTTGGCAAAGATATACATGACCAGGATCGTATGTTTGCATGGAGTTCCAAGGAGTATCGTATCAGATAGAGGAACCCAGTTTACCTCAAAGTTCTGGAAGCAGTTGCACGAAACTTTGGGTACCAGGCTAGAATTCAGTACAGCTTTTCATCTACAGACAGATGGACAGACCGAGAGAGTCAATCAGATTTTGGAGGATATGCTGAGAGCTTGTGCGCTAGATTATGGGTCTAGTTGGGACGATAATTTGCCATATGCAGAGTTCTCTTACAACAACAGTTACCAAACCAGTTTAAAGATGGCACCTTTCGAAGCTTTGTACGGAAGGAGGTGCAGGACACCGTTGTCATGGGATGAGGTTGGAGACCGCTAGTTGTTTGGACCTGACTTGATTAAAGAGTCTGAACAGAGGGTGAAGTGGATTCGCGATAGGCTCAAGATAGCCTAGTCCAGACAGAAAAGTTATGCAGATTCCAAACGCAAGGAGACAGTTTACGAAGTCGGAGATACAGCTTATCTTCGAGTATCTCCACTTCGGGGAACAAAGCGTTTTGGAGTTAAAGGGAAGTTAGCACCACGATTTGTAGGACCATATCAAGTTTTGGAGCGTATGGGAGAAGTAGCCTACAAGTTGGAATTGCCTGAAGGATTGTCAAGAGTTCATGATGTGTTCCACGTTTCTCAGTTAAAGAAATGCCACGTGGAGATGGCTGACATACCTTTGAGAGACACAATGCCATTGGAAACTATTCAGTTGGATAACGATTTGACCTACGAGGAGAAACCAGTTAAGATTCTCGAGTTTTCCAATCGAGTTACTCGCATCAAAGTTATCAAGTTCTGCAAAGTTCAGTGGAGCCACCACACAGAGGATGAAGCCACCTAGGAGCGAGAGGAAGATTTGTTCAAGGACCACCCTCACCTATTTTCTAGCCAACCCAAATCTCGAGGGCGAGATTCACCTTAAGGGGGTAGGTTTGTAACATCCCAAATTTTCAATTTGGCATGTTATACATTAGATCATCATTGCATACCATATTTTATTTTGCATTTTGGTTGATCCTAGAAATTCTACGCAACTCAATGACCCACGGAGAGAGTTGGGGGTTTCGTTATTTTCATATTTGAGTTTTCTCAAATTTTGAGAATAGGATCATTTGATTTTATATATTTTATCATCAATTATTTCTATTACAAAAATATGAGAGAGGGAATAAAATGACTTTCCCAAAATAAAGAAATATTGAGGATTTAATAATAAAATCAAATAAGATTTTATTTCGGAGTTTTTCGGTGTTTTATTTGAATTTAGGAAAAATGTGTGTTTCTAAAAATTGCATTTAGGCCCCAAATAAATGTTCACCTTGTGAGGCTTGATTTTAGAAGCCCGTGAAAATTTACTTTGGAATTTTTGGAGTCCGTTTAGTATTTCTTTTTATTTTTCTTCCAAGCGTAATTATTTAAAAAAAAGAAACCAACCTAACAGGCCGTGTCCGACTAGGACTCCGGCCCGACCAGGCTTTATATAGCCGGGGGAAGGCCCAGGCGAAACCCTAGCCAGCCCCAGCCGCCCCAAGCCGCCGCCACCGCCACCGCCGCCCTGCCGCCGCGCCGCCGCCGCCGCCTCGTTTTCCTTGCCGTTTTTTTTATTTTTTTCGAAAAACCGTTTGGTTTTTCCGTCGGTTTTTCGCCGGTTTTTTTAGATTCGGTTTTTTTTAATAGATCGGTTTTTCCGGTTTATTTAAATAGCGAGTGTTCGTCCGTTCGTTCGTTCTAGCGAATGTTCGTCGTTTTTCTTTTTCTCGGATTAAATCCGTGATTTTTCTGATCGCGATTCCTGATCCGATTTTCTTTTTAGTATAACTTTTCGCTCGTTTATCGGAATCAGGCGATTCAAGCGCCTAGAGTTTCGTCTCGAAACCCTCTATCCGTTTAACCAACTTAAACAAGATTTTGCTACTGTAAAATTTGCCCTAGATCCAGATTAGTAGAACGAAGTTGTTTTCTTTCGTCGTTTGACTTTCGTTGTTTCGTTCGATTTGATTCTTTTTGCCAACCGGAGTTCTTAAGTTGAACCTTCTGGTTAGATCTCTTATTTGAGTTTTACCCGTGCATTATATGAGTACTTATTGTATGCTTGTTTGTTTGTCTGTGATAGAATACCAGGAGTGCGCCGCTTGTTACTTCGAATCTCTAGGTTTCGCGGATCATCAGCAAGGCAAGTAACACTTTGATCATACCTTTTCTACTACCCAGTTTTATTGCATTAGATCAACCCTCACACATTGCATGGTTAGGATCTAATTAAATTGTGGGATGGGAAGTAGATGAGGTAGTACCTATTACCCGTTTATTATCAAACCTTTGGGAGTTACTTCTACGTTTGCTTATTACATCATGCTATGCTGGTAGACGTGGATTGGGTGAGTGATATCCATGACAGATGTGAGTTTTGTTAATTAATGGTTATCTAAGGTGGCAACTTAAACACACATCTGGGTGGATTGAGGCACCTGGGTATTCCAGGACTTGCCTGTTTTCTTTTGGACCGCCACCCAGGCTCAAAGGGGTCATGAGACTATTCATACTAGAAACTTCCGTGTGCAGCCACAAGCTATTATGGGCTCTAGCATAGTTGACTAAGTCATGCAAACTCTTACAGTGGTAGACAAGCAGATGTAGGGGATGTAGGTGGTACGGTCTACCCGATTGTAAGGTGCTAGCGCTTCTGAAAGACTATGTCTTGGCCATCCGTCTTCTCAAACACCATGTAGTGCGAGAAACCAAACGGAGGCGATCGAGTCTTGTGGGGAAAAGTGTGCAAACCTCTGCAGAGTGTAATAAACTAATCATGGTTAGCCACGTCCCCAGTTATGGACATCTTGAGTATCTAGTACCTGAATTATCATGTGAATCTCAACATGTTACTCTAAATTAATTTTGTTGGGTTTTGTTTAATGATGATTACTTTAATTGGGATTGAGAATGCTGTCAACCATTCTCAATGTTTAATAACTACCATGATAGTAATTAAATTTTATTCCTTTGAAGTAGGGAAAAATTGGCTTTGCGCGAAACTATAACCATAGAGCTTTCCACCAGCCATATATGCATATAGTATAGCTATTTCATTCCATTACTCTCTATGTGTTACATTGCCAGCATATTCCATGTGCTGACCCGTTTCGGGCTGCAACGTTAATGTTGCAGACTTTTCAGATGACGATTAAGGAGTTTTAGGTCATGGTTCTATACTCAATGATGCCGTTGGAGTTGATGGACTCACTCATCTTCCAAGCCTTCCGCTGTTATCGTTATTGGATGGCCTTAAGCCATATTTATTGTAATAAGTTCTCTTTTGAGACACTCGATGTAATAAGTGTGTGATTGCTACTCTGCTATAAATCCTCCGAGTACTGTGTGGTGTCAGCATTACTGATCCAGGGATGACACCGGAGTACAGAGATCAGACTGTTTGAGGTCTGGTCGCTACATATGAATATTATTTGGTTCTTATCTAAATTCTTATATGCATGATTTGATATCTTTGCAAGTCTCTTCGAATTATCGGTTTAGTTTGGCCTACTAGATTGATCTTTCTTGCAATGGGAGAAGTGCTTAGCTTTGGGTTCAATCTTGCGGTGTCCTTTCCCAGTGACAGCAGGGGCAACAAGGCATGTATTGTATTGTTGCCATCGAGGATAAAAAGATGCGGTTTATATCATATTGCTTGAGTTTATCCCTCTACATCATGTCATCTTGCCTAATGCGTCACTCTGTTCTTATGAACTTAATACTCTAGATGCATGCTGGATAGCGGTCGATGTGTGGAGTAATAGTAGTAGATGCAGAATCGTTTCGGTCTACTTGACACGGACCTGATGCCTATATTCATGATCATTGCCTTAGATATCATCATAACTATGCGCTTTTCTATCAATTGCTCAGCAGTAATTTTTTCACCCACCGTAATACTTGCTATCATGAGAGAAGCAACTAGTGGAACCTATGGCCCCGGGTCTACTCTACATCATATAAGTTTCCTATCTATAGTTCTAGTTTACTATTTATTTTGCAATCTTTATTTTCCAATCTATACAAAAGTACCAAAAATATTTATCTTATTACCTTTATCAGATCTCACTTTTGCAAGTGGCCGTGAAGGGATTGACAACCCCTTTAGCACATTGGTTGCAAGGTTCTTGATTGTTTGTGCAGGTACTAGGCGACTTACATGTAGTCTCCTACTGGATTGATACCTTGCTTCTCAAAAACTGAGGGAAATACTTACGCTACTTTGCTGCATCACCCTTTCCTCTTCAAGGGAAAACCAACGCATGCTTAAGAGGTAGCAAGAAGGATGTCTGGCGCCGTTGCCAGGGAGATCTACGCTCAAGTCAAGACATACCAAGTACCCATAGCAATGAACCCACTATTTTGGATTTCAAGGAATTTAATTATGATAGTTGCTCTTTGATAGATTTTATTTCGTTGTTGCAATCCGTGTTAAATTCTCCTCATGCTTACGATCAAAATAAGACTTTTACTAAACATATCATTGATGCTTTAATGCAATCTTATGAATAAAAGCTTGAACTAGAAGTTTCTATCCCTAGAAAACTTTATGATGAGTGGGAACCTACCATTGAAATTAAGATCAAATATCATGAATGCTATGCCTTATGTGATTTGGGTGCTAGTGTTTCAACGATTCCAAAAAATTTGTGTGATGTGTTAGGTTTCCGTGAATTTGATGATTGTTCTTTAAATTTGCACCTTGCGGATTCCACCATTAAGAAACCTATGGTAAGAATTAATGATGTTCTTATTGTTACAAATAGGAATTATGTGCCCGTAGATTTCATTGTTCTTGATATAGATTACAATCCTACATGCCCTATTATTCTTGGTAGACCTTTCCTTAGAACGATTGGTGCAATTATTGACATGAAAGAAGGAAATATTAGATTCCAATTTCCGTTAAGGAAAGGCATGGAACACTTTCCTAGAAAGAAAATTAAATTACCTTATGAATCTATTATGAGATCCACTTATGTATTGCATACCAAAGATGATAATACCTAGATCTATTCTTGTTTTTATGCCTAGCTAGGGGCGTTAAACGATAGCGCTTGTTGGGAGGCAACCCAATTTTATTTTTGTTCCTTGATTTTTGTTCCTGTTTAGTAATAAATAATTCATCTATCCTCTGTTATGATTGTGTTTTTTATGCTTTAATTAGTGTTTATGCCAAGTAAAGCCTTTAGGATCTTCTTGGGTGATTGTTGTTTGATCTTGCTGAAAAAAACAGAAAGTATGCACTCACGAGAATAATTTTTAATTTTTACCAGAGAGCGATAAAATACCAATTCCAACTTCAGTAGATCAATATACAAATTATTTAGGTCTTCCTAATTGTTCAGAATTTTTGGAGTTACAGAAGCACTCGAAACCTCCAGATTGCTACAGACTGCTCTGTTTTTGACAGATTCTGTTTTTCGTGTGTTGTTTGCTTATTTTGATGAATCTATGGCTAGTATCGGGGGGTATGAACCATAGAGAAGTTGAAATACAGTAGGTTTAACACCTATATAAATAAAGAATGAGTTCATTACAGTACCTTGAGTGGTGATTTATTTTCTTATACTAACGAAGCTCATGAGATTTTCTGTTGAGTTTTGTGTTGTGAAGTTTTCAAGTTTTGGGGTAAAGATTTGATTGATTTTGGAATAAGGAGTGGCAAGAGCCTAAGCTTGGGGATGCCCAAGGCACCCCAAGGTAAAATTCAAGGACAACCAAAAGCCTAAGCTTGGGGATGCCCCGGAAGGCATCCCCTCTTTCGTCTTCGTCTATCGATAACTTTACTTGAGGCTATATTTTTATTCACCACATGATATGTGTTTTTCTTGGAGCGTCTTGTATAATTTGAGTATTTTCTTTTTAGTTTACCACAATCATACTTTCTGTAAACACCTTTTGGGAGAGACACACATGAATCAGAATTTATTAGAATACTCTATGTGCTTCACTTATATCTTTTGAGCTAGATAATTTTGCTCTAGTGCTTCACTTATATCTTTTTAGAGCACGGTGTGGTTTTATTTTATAGAAATTATTGATCTCTCATGCTTCACTTATATTATTTTGAGAGTCTTTTAGAATAGCATGGTAATTTTCTTTGGCAATAAAATTAGTCCGAATATGATAGGCATCCAAGATGGGTATAATAAAAACTTCCATATATAGTGCATTGAATACTATGAGAAGTTTGATACTTGATGATTGTTTTGAGATATGAAGATGGTGATATTAGAGTCTTGCTAGTTAAGTAATTGTGAAATTGAGAAATACTTGTGTTGAGGTTTGCAAGTCCCATAGCATGCACGTATGGTAACCATTGTGTGATAAATTTGAAGCATGAGGTGTTCTTTGATTGCCTTCCTTATGATTGGCAGTCGGGGACGAGCGATGGTATTTTCCTACCAATCTATCCCCCTAGGAGCATGCGCGTAGTGCTTGGTTTTGATGACTTGTAGATTTTTGCAATAAGTATGTGAGTTCTTTATGACTAATGTTGAGTCCATGGATTATACGCACTCTCACCCTTCCATCATTGCTAGCCTCTTCGGTACTGTGCATTGCCCTTTCTCACCTCGAGAGTTGGTGCAAACTTCGCCGGTGCATCCAAACCCCGTGATATGATACAATCTTTCACACATAAACCTCCTTATATCTTCCTCAAAACAGCCACCATACCTACCTATTATGGCATTTCCATAACCATTCCGAGATATATTGACATGCAACTTTCCACTGTTCTGTTTTTTTATGACACGCTCCATCATTGTCATATTGCCTTGCATGATCATGTAGTTGACATCGTATTTGTGGCAAAGCCACCGCTCATAATTTTTCATACATGTCACTTGCATCATTGCACACCCCGGTACGCCGCCGGAGGCATTCATATAGAATCATATTTTGTTCTAGTATCGAGTTGTAATTTTTGAGTTGTAAATAAATAGAAGTGCCATGGTCATTATTATTAGAGCATTGTCCCATGTGAGGGAAAAAGAGAAAGGCCAAATAAAAAAAGAGAAGGCCCAAAAAAATGAGAGAAAAAGAGAGAAGGGGCAATGTTACTATCCTTTTTCCACACTTGTGCTTCAAAGTAGAACCATGATCTTCATGATAGAGAGTCTCTTATTTTGTCACTTTCGTATACTAGTGGGAATTTTCATTATAGAACTTGTCTTGTATATTCCAACAATGGGCTTCCTCAAAATGCCCTAGGTCTTCATGAGCAAGCAAGTTGGATGCACACCCACTTAGTTTCTTTTGTTGAGCTTTCATACATTTATAGCTCTAGTGCATCTGTTGCATGGCAATCCCTACTCCTCGCATTGACATCAATTAATGGGCATCTCCATAGCCCGTTGATTAGCCACATCAGTGTGAGACTTTCTCCTTTTTTGTCTTCTCCACACAACCTCCATCATCATATTCTATTCCACCCATAGTGTTATGTCCATGGCTCACGCTCATGTATTGCGTGAAAGTTGAAAAAGTTTGAGAATACTAAAGTATGAAACAATTGCTTCGCTTGTCATCGGGGTTGTGCATGATGGGAGCATTTTGTGTGACGAAAATGAAGCATGGCCAAACTATATGATTGTCGGTGTACTAGAGTAGGGGTACCCTAGTATCCCGAACTTGTGCACGGGCAGTCGCAGCGTCCCGCGGCAAGGCTTGCCGGGTGACCGCCAAGATCCTCCATGGTTCCTTTGGAGCCATTCAAGGAGACAAGACCCCCGGCAAGAGGAGCTTGCCGGGAAGGCCAACCAAGGCATCCAAGCCAAGGAGACAAGACCCCGGCAAGAGGATCTTGCCGGGAAGGCCAACCAAGGCATCTCAAGGAACTTGCCGCGACGCGCCACGCGTCCCAGCAGGGCCCGGTGAGCGACAAGCTCCCGGACGCGACAAGACAGCGACCGCGGCAAGGCGCTTGCCGCGGCAAGCCACCACTCTGTGCCCGCGCTCCAGCACATCCACCAACGTGTCGCTCTGGGACCCTTCCAGGCGTACGTGGCGGGAGGCTGTGCAGCCAGCGGTGAGCGGTCGCAAGCGGCGCTGACAAGATTGCCATTGTGGCGAGCAGTGGCGTCCCTGACGGTCCCTTTTGCACTATTTAGACGACGCAGACGGGCATTTAATGCCCTTGTCCCCTGCCGTCAGGGTTAGGTATGATACACTGTAGCAGGTAGTTGTACCAACCGCAACACCTTTCCATTTTTACCCTTGTCTACGTTGCCACCTATCGGTGACCCCTTGAGTATATAAAAGGAGGCCCATGCGCAACATAGAAAGGGGGAGGGAGAGAACTCTCACGCTCGGTCTTGTTAGCTGCTGGTGTACTGTTGCACTCCGCGCTCCCGAGCAAGAACTCAATACAAACCACAAAGCAGGAGTAGGGTTTTACGCATCCGTGCGGCCCGAACCTGGGTAAACCGCTCGAGTGCTTCGCCTCGATCCGCTCTTCGTGCGACCCTCGCCCCCGCCGAACCGAAAGGGACTCGGTCCGCTGGTCCCATAGGTGCTCGTGGATTAGACCCCCGACATCTTTGGCGCGCCAGGTAGGGGCGTCGAGGTTGTGTGAACCAAATCCGGCGTTCACACGAGCTAGATCTTCATCATCTTCATCGACATGCCGCCGAAGAAGAAGGATCCGGAGGCGGCTGCTCCGTCCGCGCCGAACCCACCACCGCCGGAGCAAATGGCTGGTAGGACAGACGCCGGCGGAAGAACGGGCGTCGACGAGGGAGCTCATGGTGCTGCCAGGTCCAAGGACAAGGCTGCACTGCCCATCGGCGGCGTAGTCGGCTCCCACAACGACCGGGCGCACTCCAAGACCTCGGCGTCCGTACATGCACCGCGCCCATCTCAGGAGGCACGGGACCGGCAGCGTCATGGTGCACACAGTACCATGCGTTTGCTGGACCAAGATCGAGCTGGTGGATCTCGGAGTGCTCAATACCAACATGCACGCCAACATGCTGGCACGAGCGAGGCACGGTCGCCTGGACGGGATACTGCTCCTTCTAACATAGTTAGAAGTCTGAGCATATCCCGCTCCTCGCACCGTTCGCCACCGCCACCCGCCACTCCAGCAGAAGCTTTAGCGCGAGCTCAACTGCTCCTGGACTACCCTCCAACGGCAGACAAGATCGACGACTGGAGGGCCATCATTCAGAGTCTCATCGGCTTCGCCAACGGCGACACTCAACGGCAGCCGAGCACGTCGCAGCCGCGACAAGTCAGCCAGGCACGAGCCGGTGGCGACAAAACCGGTGGGGGTGCAACCGTTGTGCACTCTCCGCCCCGAAGGCCAAGATCGCCGACTCGCCGGATCCACCTCGACAGCGACTCCACCGCGTCATCAGATCCACGAGCTCGTCGCGATCAGCGCCAAGTTCTTCACGAACGACAGCAAGAAGACACTCGTACTCGCATCGAGCGCCGAAGAGAAGCGCGGCGTCAATCGGACCAGCGCGCTGGGCCCTCTGTCGACATGCATGCGCCAGGGGAACCAGGTGACTTGCCGTACGTGGTAGGTTGCCCTGCGTTTACTCGTGAGCTGCGGCAAGTCCAGTGGCCCAGCACGAAGAATTTCAAGCCAGACGTACCAGAGAAGTACGACGGCAAGTCGCATCCGTCGGAGTTCCTCAGCATCTACACCATCACGGTGCAGGCTGCCGGGGGGCGGGACGACAAGATCCCTGCCAACTACTTCCCGCTGGTGCTCAAGCCCAACATCAGGTCCTGGCTCATGCACTTGCCGGACAACTCCATATCTTCCTGGGCAGACCTATGCCATCAGTTTGTCGGCGCCTTTATAGGCGGCCACAAACCTCACGGCCAAGAGAGTGACCTTCATCTGCTCGCCCAGAAGGAGGGAGAGCCCCTGCGCAAGTACATTCAGAGATTCAGCCGTGTACAGCACAACATCCCAGATGTCCACCCTGCCGCGGTCATCAACGCATTCCATCAGGACGTGCGTAACCGCAGGATGCGGGAGGAGATGGCGATGTGCAAGATCAGAGACGTCAGTGAGCTGTATGCCCTGGCCGACAAGTGTGCACGTGCTGAGGAAGAGAGGAAACTCCCCGAAGAGAATACAGGAGCAGGAGGATCTGACAGCGAGGATGCTGCCCCGGCAAAGAAAAACCGGCGGCGGAACAACAGGAAGAAGAAAGGCAAAGATGTGCTAGTCATTGAGCAGTCCGGAAACGAAGGTGGCGCCAAGAAAGCCAAAACTGGTAGCTCCGGCAAGGAGATTGCCGCAAGCACCAACTGCTAGACTGTGGCAGTCGCCGACAAGCAGGACGGCACCGACAAGCAGTACTGCAAGATCCACCGCACCAAGGGCCATGACCTCCAGAGCTGCAAGAAGGTCGAACAGCTTGTCCAGCAGCAAAAGGATGAATACGAGCGACGCGACAAGGAGAGGGCCCAAGGAGGCGCTGGAGAATCTGGCAAGAAGCGCGCCGGCCGGGGAGGACGCCGCGGCAAGGCCAAGCAGCGGCAAGGAGACAGACCTCCCCGCGGCCGCGACAAGGATGAAAATGACGACGAAGACGAAGACATGGATGATGTCGAGACCAGTGAGCAGGAGTTCCAGAAAGCCACAAAGGTCTTGTGCGTTGATGGCGGTGCTTCTCTGCATACTTCGCACCGCCAACTCAAGCAGTGGGTGCGGGAAGTCAATGCGGCAGAACCGCCTGTCGAGTCACGCAAGCTTCTGAAATGGTCCAGCACGCCTATCATCTTTGATATTGAGGACCATCCTGATTGCACAACTGCGGTCGGGTGCTTGCCGATGTTGGTTTCACCAACTATCCGCAACCTCAAAGTCACTAAGATGCTAGTTGATGGCGGGGCCGGCTTGAACCTGATCTCCTCCGCTGTACTCCAGAAACTCCAGATCCCTGACAGCGAGCTTGAAGAGACCGGCACATTCCAAGGAATCAACCCGGGAAGGAGCAAGCCGAAGGGGAAGGTCACGTTGCCAGTAACATTTGGCAGCGAGGTGAACTTCAGGACTGACAGGGTCACTTTTGACGTTGCCGATTTTCCATTGCCTTACAATGGGATACTCGGCCGTCCAACACTCGCCAAGTTCATGGCAGCCTCTCACTACGCATACAACATGCTGAAGATGCCAGGCCCGATAAGCGTCATCTCTGTCCCTGGCGACAAGAAGGATGCTCTTATCTGCGCCGACAAGATCTACCGGGAAGCGGCAGCCGCAACAGATCGCAAGTCACCTGCCATTGAAGCTCCCGGGGGGAAGAAGAAGACCAAGTCCGGCAAGAGTTCTGATGCCCACTCCGGCAAACGCACCTCTTCGGAGTGCTGCGCTGCCGTCGAGGACGCACCAACGAGCTCCACCGGCAAGTGTAAGAAGACAACGGCGGCTCCGCCAGAGACCAAGAAGGTGTCCGCCAAGGAGGATGGCACTGGTGGTATGTTCACCATCAGTGCCACTCTCGACCCTAAATAGGAAAGCGCACTCATTGCTTTCCTGCGGGCGAATGTCGACGTGTTTGCGTGGCAACCGTCTGACATCCCCGGTGTTCCCAGGAAAGTAATTGAGCATCATCTTGCTATTTGTCCTCATGCGCGGCCCGTCAAGCACAAGGTCAGGAAGCAAGCAGTGGAGCGCCAAGAATTCATCGCAGAAGAGATCAAGAAGTTGGAAGCAGCAGGCCTTGTCAGAGGAGTGCTCCATCCTACATGGTTGGCCAATCCTGTAGTCGTGCGCAAGGCGAACGGGAAATGGAGACTTTGTATCGACTTTACCGATGTTAACAAAGCTTGTCCCAAAGACCCATTTCCTTTGCCGTGCATTGACCAGATTGTTGACTCCACGGCCGGATGTGATCTGCTTTCATTTCTTGACACATACTCAGGATACCATCAGATCTTCATGGCAGAAGAGGATGAGGAGAAGACCGCATTCATCACTCCATGTGGCACGTACTGTTTCATACGGATGCCTTTCGGTTTAAAGAATGCTGGTTCAACATTTGCAAGAGTAGTCCATGTCGCTCTTGAGCCACAAATACACAGAAATGTGGAAGCCTACATGGATGACATAGTGGTCAAGAGCAAGGACAAGCCAACTCTGATTCAAGATTTAGACGAGACCTTTGCAAATCTGCGCAAGATCAGCCTCAAGCTCAACCCCGAGAAGTGCGTATTTGGAGTCCCCTCCGGCAAGCTTCTCGGGTTCTTCGTGTCTCAGCGGGGAATCGAAGCCAATCCCGACAAGATCAAGGCCATTGAGCAGATTGAAGCACCAAAGCGCGTCAAGGATGTACAAAGACTTGCCGGTTGCGTGGCTGCTCTCAGCAGGTTTATCTCTAGGTCTGCTGAGCGCGCCCTGCCGTTTTTCAAAATATTGAAAAAGGCAGGTCCAATGAAATGGACTCCGGAAGCGGAGGCTGCGCTACAAGACTTGAAGAGATACCTGTCCTCCGCTCCAACACTTATCGCACCTAAGCCACAAGAGAAGTTGCTGCTGTATATAGCGGCAACCAATCAAGTGGTTAGTGCTGCGTTAGTAGCAGAGAGGGAGGCAGATGACGAGCCAGCAACCACGGCAAGCGCATCCAGCGACAAGCAGGGGGCTTCCCCGACAAGCTCTGGTCCCGACAAGGATGGATCTGCGCAGACGCGCGAGGAGATACAGAAGAGAATGGTGCAGCGCCCAATTTACTTTGTCAGTTCCCTTCTGCAGGGGGCTAGGTCAAGGTACTCTGGCATGCAGAAATTGCTTTTCGGCCTTCTCATGGCCTCGAGAAAGCTGCGCCATTACTTCCAAGCACATGAGATCACAGTTGTCACTCATTTTCCGCTGAAGAGGATACTACAGAATCCAGAAGCGACAGGCAGGATTGTTGAGTGGGCACTGGAACTGTCAAGCTTTGGCCTCAAGTTTGAAAGTACTTCAACTATCCAAAGCAGAGCATTGGCAGAATTCATAGCAGAATGGACGCCAACACCAGATGAAGAAATTCCAGAAACGAGCATCCCCGTCAAAGAAGCAAGCAAAGAGTGGCTGATGTACTTTGATGGTGCCTTTTCGCTGCAAGGCGCCGGCGCTGGCGTGCTGCTTGTCGCACCCACCGGAGAGCACCTCAAGTACGTAGTCCAGATGCACTTTCCCAAGGAGCAAGCAACAAACAATACTGCAGAGTATGAAGGCTTGCTTGCCAGTCTCAGGATCGCGGCAGACCTTGGGATCAAGAAGCTCATTGTTAGGGGTGACTCGCAGCTTGTCGTCCGCCAAGTGAACAAGAGCTATCAGAGTCCGTTGATGGAAGCATACGTCGATGAAGTGAGAAAGCTAGAAGAGCACTTTGACGGCCTACAGATGGAGCATGTTCCAAGAGCTCAGAACGCCATTGCCGATGGCCTATCAAAGTGCGCCGCACTTAAGTTACCTGTGGAACCAGAGATCTTTGTGCTCAAGCTGACTCAGGCGTCTGTAACGCCATCAACTTTACAGAGCAAGAAGAGGAAGTTGATTTCTGGTGACTATTTTCCGGCAGAGCTTCCCGAAGCTGCCGCCAAGAAGGTCCCCAAGATCAACGCCAAGAGCGCTGAGGAGCAGTCTGCTCCGGCAAGCACTAGGGTTTGTTCCGTTGAAGCAGAAGCTCCCGACAAGTTTTGCTCCGGCAAGCTTGCCGGGGAACGTCAAGCTCCGGCAGAGCCACAAGTTCTTGCCGTAGAAGCGGACGTTCCCGCAGCAACAGATTTGCCTTGCGCTGAGGAGCAATCTGCTCCGGCAAGCCCTATGGTTTGTTCCGTTGAAGCAGAAGCTCCCGACAAGTTTTGCTCCGGCAAGCTTGCCGGGGAACGTCAAGCTCCGGCGGAGCCGCAGGTTCTCGCCGTAGAAGCAGATGTTCCCGCAGCAGCAGATTTGCCTTTAGTCCTTGTTGTCGAGCCACAAGCTCCAGCATGGGCACAGCAGATTGTCCGTTTCCTTCAGACAGGAGAACTTCCCGAAGAGCAAGAAGAAGCGGAAAGAGTAGCCCGGCAGTCAAGTATGTACCAGTTTGTCGACAAGACACTGTACAGAAGAAGACTCAACGGTGTGAAATTGAAGTGTATTCACCGGGAAGACGGACAAAAGCTGTTGGCAGAGATACATGGAGGCATATGTGGTCACCACATTGGCGCAAGAGCACTTGTCGGCAAAGCATTCCGGCAAAGTTTCTTTTGGCCGACAGCCCTCCAGGATGCAACTGCACAAGTAACCAAGTGTGAAGCGTGCCAGTTCCATTCCAAGCAGATACACCAACCAGCTCAAGCTCTCCAGACGATCCCTTTATCCTGGACATTTTCGGTCTGGGGGCTCGACATCCTCGGCCCCTTTCCCCGAGCAGTCGGGGGCTTTGAGTACTTGTACGTTGCAATCGACAAGTTCACAAAGTGGCCGGAAGTGGAACCAGTGAGGAAGGTGACAGCACAGTTAGCAGTCAAGTTCTTCAGGTCGATTGTTTGCCGCTTCGGGATCCCTAACAGGATAATCACCGACAACGGTACGCAATTCACGAGCCACACCTTCATGCAGTACGTCCAAGATCTTGGCGCCAAGGTCTGCTTCGCTTCTGTTTCTCACCCGAGAAGCAACGGTCAAGCGGAGAGGGCAAATGCTGAAGTGCTGCGCGGGCTCAAGACCAGAACTTTCGACAGGCTGCACAAGTGCGGAAGAAGCTGGATCGAGGAGCTGTCGGTGGTTCTTTGGTCGATCAGGACGACGCCAAATCGAGCCACTGGCCAGACAACTTTAGCTCTAGTCTATGGAGCAGAGGTAGTTCTCCCCACGGAACTCGTATACGGGTCACCTCGAGTGCTCGGTTATGATGAGCTTGAGCAAGAGCAGCTGCGACAAGATGACACGCTACTCCTCGAGGAAGACCGTCTTCAGGCTGCTGTACGAGCTGCTCGCTACCAGCAAGCTTTGCGCCGCTACCATAGCAGCAAAGTTAACGCCAGAAGTCTCGAGGAAGGCGACCTTGTTCTTCGGCGTGTTCAGTCCGCCAAGAATTCCAACAAGTTGACGCCGAAGTGGGAAGGCCCTTACCGGGTGAAACGAGTCACTAGGCCTGGCGCTGTCCGCCTTGAGACCGAAGATAGCATTCCGGTGAGCAATTCCTGGAACATTGAGCATCTTCGTAAGTTTTACCCGTAAGGCGCGGTTGCCGGAACCTGTTCCGGCAACCACCTTTTGTACAAGTCTTGCCGCTGTTGCATGTAATCCTTTGTACAAAGCCGGGCGCAGACCCCGTGCATAAGTAAAGCTCATATGCTCCGCACATCTTGTCAATTTCATGCTTTCTATTTTTTGCATATGTGATCTGACACTTTGTGCAGCACCTACTCCCCGGTAAGCAATAACGAGCCGTAAGGCTCCATATCTTTATTTTCTCTTCTTTCTTTTTTCTCAAGGAAAGGAAGGTTCCCTCGCCCACAAGTTTGCCGGGGGGGAAAGGAGAAGATAATGGTATGGACTAGGCGTCGTTCAAGAAAGTTTCGCCTGACCGGGAGGCAAACAACAGAAAAGCTAAGTTGCCAAAGTTTGAGCAATCAGATTTTTTAAATTTTTAAGTTATCTCCCTTGAACGACCGCACTTTGTATGAAAAACCTGTGCGCGGAGGAACCAACTCGTAGCTAGTTGCGCCCTTATTTTGTTTCGAGTCCGCTCAACAACTTAAGTGAGCTACGAATAGTTGCGACAAGGTTTCTTGTCGGTAGCGGCACCGCCAGCAGGCTGCTGACGTTCCGCACTCAGCGCCCGCGGCTAAGGTGCCTGCACCGGCAAGTTCCCTAAAAGCGTAGGGCAAAAACATACAAAGGGAGGAATCAAGTAAAGGGAATAACATTGCAACCATTACCCAGAATAGAGTTATATTACAAGGTAGCTTGTCGCGGCTCTAACCGATTGTTCTCATAACATGACCAGCAGCGACAAGAAAAGAAGAAAACGGGCGGCCTAGTCTATGCGATCGCCCTCAATCCTCTTAATCCCGCTCACCTTGTCCACAATGGGTGCGACAAGGGTCTTGAGCGCCTCCAGATCAGCATCCGGCGGCAGGGTCTTGAGGACGTTGGTGAGGTTGAGGCCCGGGTTGCGGAAGGCCACCTTCATCAACACTTTTTGAAGAGCTCCCGCGTAGATCTTGCGCGACTCGTCGGCCAGCTGCTTTGGGATCTTCTCCCGGAGCCGCTGGAGGGCCGTCGTCACGCCTTTGAAGAACAAGCTAAGCTTGGCGCTGGGTTGGAGGTTCTCGTCGGAGGGATACCCGAGATCCTCCATCCCCAGCTGCGCCAGCTCCCTGTCAATGTCTGCGGCAACATTCACGAGACCCTCCGTCCAGTGCTCCACATTTTCCCTAAAAGCATTCTGGGCGGCGGGAGCACTCGCCAGCAGCACCTTGTCGGCCTTGATCTCCTCCTTCAAAGCCGCCTCCTGCTCCCTGGCGCCGTCCAGCGTCTTGGTCAAAGTGGTCAGCTTCAACTCAAGATCTGCGTTGGAGTCCTTGGCGGCGCTAAGCTCTTTTCCCTTCTCGGCAAGCTCTTCACCACTCGCCTTGAGATCGGCCTCCAGCTGCGCCACCATCGTCTCCAGCTCCTTCTTGGCGGCCTCGGCAACAGCGGCAGCATCCTCTGCTTGCTTAAGGGCTCCGCCGAATTGTTGCTCACGCGCGGCAAGCTCCTCCTCGTGGCTGTCGAGGTTAACTTTCCGCTGCGCCAGCTCACCCTCCTGCGCAGACAGCTTCTCAGCGGCAAGCCGCTGTTGCTCTTCAACTTCGGCCTTCTCGAGGAAGAAGGCCTTCTGATCTTCGGCGAGTTGCTCCCGCTCCTCTGCCAGGGACCGGAGAGCTTCCTGGTTGAGACCTGGAGCTCCTCCGCGCGCTTCTCGATGTCCGCTCCCGCCTTCGCGACAAGCGCCTCGCGGGATTCCAGCTTGGCTTGCCGCGCGCGGTAGAGCGACAACAGCTTCTGCAGCAGCCGCTCCTCCTCAGGCTCGTCGCTGCTGCTGCTCGGCGCGTCAACTAGTGTCAGCCCAGCGAAGGCGAGCACCTCTCGGTCGAAGCTCTCTCCCTCGACCGGCGCCCTGGAGCTTGACGCCCAAGGGAGGTTGATGAAGACGCCATCGCCGGCCTTCAAGTAGACGCCTGGCTAGGGCTCTTCGGAGCCTGGCGCTACGGCAGCGGCGGACGGGTCGGCGGTCGACGTAGCGCCTGGCGCTCCTGCGGCCTCAGGGCCGTCAGTGCGATCGCCAGACCCCCCGCCTATTTCTACGTCCATCGGCTCCGCAGCAGATGGGTCTGACGGCCAGAAAAGGGGGAAGAGTCAATCAAATATCCAAAAAAAGAAGAAGAACCCAAGGGAAGTTTTGAAGCGAGAGGATTACCTGTACCGGGTTCTGCAGTCGTGGTCTCCGCCGCCGGAGGGCCGCTGGTGCTGTCCCTTGCCGGAGAACTCTCCCTTGCCGGAGACTTCCCCCTTGCCGGAGAACTCTCCCTTGCCGGAGGACTCTCCCTTGGCATTTCGGGGGCGGCCTCCGGGCGCTCCTGGTGGGGCTGCTCTGCTCCTACACAAACCAACAGTCAGATGTCAGCAAAGAAAGAGTATCCATGCGCGCCGACAACGGAAAACGAACCATATACTTACGCTGGGGGCTGCTCTGGAGAATAGTTGCCGGGTCCGGCAAGGTTGTCTCGGACGCTCCCCCTGCTGTCGCGGTGGGTTCGTCCTCGATGATAATCACCAGGACCTTAGCCCTCTTCACTGCTCTCTGGGACAGAGTCCTAGAAAGGAATAGGTTTAGAGTAAAGCAAGTGAGATACAAGACAAGACAGCAAGAATTGAAGAACTACAAGTACAACAAGAGAATCTTACTCTTCTTCTTCCTCGTCGGAGCTGAACGCGGAGAAGTCGAAGTCTGGCTCACGTCCGGCGCGAGTAGGCGGAGGAGTGGTTTCCCTTGGCCGCTTGGCGGGAACAGTGGCGGTGGTATGAGACGACCCCGCTCCAGTTGCCGCAGCAGCGTGAGGTGTTCCCGCGGCAACAGTGCTTGCCGCGGTGGAGCGTGTCGCGCGGCGCGGCGGCTATTCACTGGCCAGCTGCCCCGCTACGTCCCCGGCCTTGCGGAGACGCCTTATTGGTGGAGATGGAGGTTCTGCTTGCAGCGAGCTGCCTGAAGATGAGGAGGAAGAGGAGTTGATCTCCAGTGAGCCGCTCACATCCTCAGCGGGCTCGCTCGACTCGACGCCATGCCCGGCAAGCTCTTTCTCGCCGGCGGGCTCCCCTCGCTCAGCACGGCTTGCCGCCTCTACTCCATCTGCCTCCTCCACGGTGAATCCAAACTCGCCCGCGGCTGCGGCCGCCGCCGCCTCTTCCAGCCTAGTGGCGATGCGTGTCATCTCCACATCGGTGGTGTCGCGGGTGAGGCTATCCTTTTCGTCAGAGCGGATCGGCACTTCTACCAAGCCGTCAAAGAACTCCCGCACGACATCGTCTGCAGGCTCTTGCCAAGTTGGGACAATTCCATGCGAATCGCACAGCGGCATCATTGCACGAATGCGGTCGAGCGCGGAGTTGTTGCACAGCGGAACGACACCCCCCGGCAACCTGAACACTTCGGGATGTTGAGGGTCGTACTTGAACAGCTCCTGGAGCATCGCGTTGAGCTCCAGAACAGTGAAGTTGAAGTTGAGGCCCGGACGCAGCCTCATGATATCTGCCACATTCTTGAATTCCCAGGCGGGTCTCCTCCGTTCCCGCAGGGGGGCGATGCGGCGGCGAAGAAAATATGTGCCAACAGCGCCTACAGTGAGCCCGGCAAGCCTGAGGCGTAGGGTCCAGGTGACGGCAATCTTCAGCCTATCGTCTTCCGGGGCCACGTCACTCCAATCGCTGCCACGTGCTACTGGGGCTTGGCGCCGGGAGGTAAACGGCTGTGGGTTCTCCTCGACAATCCAGCACCAGTCTGCTCTCCATTCCTCCCACTTGCCGCGGAACTCTCCTTCCAGATAAGTGTCCTTCTTGCTGGCCCTCGAGATCTAGGCGATTCCGCCGGATAAAGGCTCTCCTCTCTCTACTCGGGGCATAAAGAAGTGGCGAAAAAGGGCTACATTGGGATGGACTCCGACAAAGTTTTTGCAGAGATGTGCGAAAACTGCCATGGTCAGAACGGCATTGGGGGTGAAGTCAAGGAGGTGGAACCCGTAGGTGTTCATAATATCGCAGAAAAACTCAGAGAAAGGCGGGCAGAGCCCGCAGTAGAAGAACAAGGCGAAGAAAGGATATCCATTTGGAGCCGTTTTCCAAGCGGCGGCTGGGAGTACCTTCGTGCGCGGGTGCGCTCGCGTCTCCGTCGACCAGAAGAGGTAGTAGTTCTCCCTCAGCTCCCTCGCGGCGAGCTTGGGGGGGAAGACTGCCCGCTCCTTTCGCAGCGCCGCAAGCCGCTGCGCCTCGGTCGACTTCACAACCTTCCCCTTGTCGGCTCTCGGAGCCATGGCGGAAGTGGTGGAGGAGGTCGACGGCGTTGGTGGTGCAGGTGGCGATGGGGGGCGGGGCGCTGCTCTCTTTCAGCTTTGGGAAGACGAGGGAGCGGCAGAGATTTCCGAGATTGGAGTAGCAACCGGCGAATGGGCGAACTACCCCTGTTTCCCCTGCTTATAAAGAGGGAGGGGGCGGACATTCCGCCTTTCCGAATAAAGAAACCACCCACGATCTCTCCCACGACGCCGCATTCAACGCGTGCCGTTCGGGGAGGGCGCGGTGGATACGGGGAGAGATACGGCGTAACCCAGGCCGCGCGAGCCCGTGCCCTGTTTTGGGCCTGGCCCAACAGCGCTCGGCACCGTGTATGGCCCAGGCCCGGGGGCTCCTGTCGGTGTACTAGAGTAGGGGTACCCTAGTATCCCGAACTTCTGCATGGGCAGTCACAGCGTCCCGCGGCAAGGCTTGCCGGGTGACCGCCAAGATCCTCTGTGGTTCCTTTGGAGCCATTCAAGGAGACAAGACCCCGGCAAGAGGAGCTTGCCGGGAAGGCCAACCAAGGCATCCAAGCCAAGGAGACAAGACCCCGACAAGAGGAGCTTGCCGGGAAGGCCAACCAAGGCATCTCAAGGAACTTGCCGCGACGCGCCACGCGTCCCAGCAGGGCCCGGTGAGCGACAAGCTTCTGGACATGACAAGACAACGACCGCGGCAAGGCGCTTGCCGCGGCAAGCCACCACTCTGTGCCCGCGCTCCAGCACATCCACCAACGTGTCGCTCTGGGACCCTTCCAGGCATACGTGGCGGGAGGCTGTGCAGCCAGCGGTGAGCGGTCGCAAGCGGCGCTGACAAGATTGCCATCATGGCGAGCAGTGGCGTCCCTGACGGTCCCTTTTGCATTATTTAGACGACGCAGATGGGCATTTAATGCCCTTGTCCCCTGCCGTCAGGGTTAGGTATGATACACTATAGCAGGTAGTTGTACCAACCGCAACACCTTTCCATTTTTACCCTTGTCTACGTTGCCACCTGTCGGTGACCCCTTGAGCATATAAAAGGAGGCCCATGCGCAACATAGAAAGGGGGGAGGGAGAGAACTCTCACGCTCGGTCTCGTTAGCTGCTGGGGTGTACTGTAGCACTCCGCGCTCCCGAGCAAGAACTCAATACAAACCACAAAGCAGGAGTAGGGTTTTACGCATCCGTGCGGCCCGAACCTGGGTAAACCGCTCGAGTGCTTCGCCTCGATCCGCTCTTCGTGCGACCCTCGCCCCCGCCGAACCGAAAGGGACTCGGTCCGCCGGTCCCATAGGTGCTCGTGGATTAGACCCCCGACAATGATTTTATAGGGATGAGCTTTCTTTGGCTATGTTATTTTGAGAAGACATAATTGCTTGGTTAGTATGCTTGAAGTATTATTGTTTTTATGTCAATATTAAACTTTTATCTTGAATCTTTCAGATCTGAATATTCATGCCACAATAAATAGAATTACATTGAAAATTATGTTAGGTAGCATTCCATGTCAAAAAAAATTGTTTTTATCATTTACCTACTCGGGGACGAGTAGGAATTAAGCTTGGGGATGCTTGATACGTCTCCAACGTATCTATAATTTTTTTTATTGTTACATGCTATTATATTATCTATTTTGGATGTTTAATGGGCTTTAATATGCACTTTTATATTATTTTTTGGACTAACCTATTAACCGAAGGCCCAGTGCAAAATGATATTTTTTTTTGCCTATTTTTGTGTTTCGCTGAAAAGGAATATCAAGCGGAATCCAAACAGAATGAAACCTTCACGAGGATCTTTCTTGGAACAAATGCAACCCAGGAGACTTGGAGTACAAGTCTAGAAGTCCGTGAAGCTTCCACGGGGTAGGGGCACGCCCAGGGGGTAGGCGCGTCCCCACCCTCGTGGGCCCCACGGAGCTCCACTTACCTACTTCTTTCGCCTATATATACTCTTATACCCTGAAAACATCCAGGAGAGCCACGAAACCACTTTTCCACCGCCGCAACCTTCTGTATCCGTGAGATCCCATCTGGGGACCTTTTCGGTGATCTGTCAGAGGGGGATTCAATCACGAAGGGCTTCTACATCAACACCATAGCCTCTCCGATGATGTGTGAGTAGTTTACCACAAACCTTCGGGTCCATAGTTATTAGCTAGATGGCTTCTTTTCTCTCTTTGGTTCTCAATACAAAGTTATCCTCGATGTTCTTGGAGATCTATTCGATGTAATACTCTTTTGCGGTGTGTTTGCCGAGATTCGATGAATTGTGGGTTTATGAATTTGATTATCTATGAATATTATTTGGTTCTTCTCTAAATTCATATATGCATGATTTGATATCTTTGCAAGTCTCTTCGAATTATCGGTTTAGTTTGGCCTACTAGATTGATCTTTATTGCAATGGGAGAAGTGCTTAGCTTTGGGTTCAATCTTGCGGTGTCCTTTCCCAGTGACAGCAGGGGCAGCAAGGCACGTGTTGTATTGTTGCCATCGAGGATAAAAAGATGGGGTTTATATCATATTGCTTGAGTTTATCCCTCTACATCATGTCATCTTGCCTAATGCGTCACTCTGTTCTTATGAACTTAATACTCTAGATGCATGCTAGATAGCGGTCGATGTGTGGAGTAATAGTAGTAGATGCAGAATCATTTTGGTCTACTTGACATGGACATGATGCCTATATTCATGATCATTGCCTTAGATATCATCATAACTATGCGCTTTTCTATCAATTGCTCAGCAGTAATTTATTCACCCACCGTAATACTTGCTATCATGAGAGAAGCCACTAGTGAAACCTATGGGCCCCGGGTCTACTTTACATCATATAAGTTTATGATCTATACTTCTAGTTTACTATTTATTTTGCAATCTTTATTTTCCAATCTATACAAAAATACCAAAAATATTTATCTTATTACCTTTATCAGATCTCACTTTTGCAAGTGGCCGTGAAGGGATTGACAACCCCTTTATCGCGTTGGTTGCAAGGTTCTTGATTGTTTGTGCTGGTACTAGGCAACTTGCATGTAGTCTCCTACTGGATTGATACCTTGTTTCTCAAAAACTGAGGGAAATACTTACACTACTTTGCTGCATCACCATTTCCTCTTCAAGGGAAAACCAACGCATGCTCAAGAGGTAGCATGACCTACTGTGACAGACACGTATTATCACAGAAGTGTATTTTTTTGTAGTGTCACTCCCCGGCAACGGCGCCATAAAATATCCCTGATGACCCACAAGTATAGGGGATCAATTGTAGCTCTTTTAGATAAGTAAGAGTGTCGAACCCAACAAGGAGAAGAAGGAAATGACAAGTGGTTTTCAGCAAGGTAATGTCTGCAAGTGCTGAAATTGTAAGTAGCAGAGTAGTTTGATAGCAAGATAATTTTAACGAGCAAGTAACGATAGTGGTAAAAAAAAGTGCAGCATGGTAGCCCAATCCTTTTGAGGCAAAGAACAGGCTAAAACGGTCGCTTATGATAAGCAAAGCATTCTTGAGGGTACACTGGAATTTCATCTAGTCACTTTCATCATATTGGCTTAATTCGTGTTCGGTACTTTGATAATTTGATATGTGGGTGGACCGGTGCTTAGGTGTTGTTCTTACTTGAAAAAACCTCCTACTTATGATTAACCCTCCCGCAAGCATTTTCAACTACGAGAAAAGTATTAAGAATAAATTCTAACCATAGCATTAAACTTTTGGATCCAATCGGTCCCTTACGAAATAGCGCATAAACTGGGGTTTAAGCTTTTTTCACTCTCGCAACCCATCATATAATTGCTACTCCACAATGCATTCCCTTAGGCCCGAATATAGTGAAGTGTCATGTAGTCGACGTTCACATGACACCACTAAGGGAATCACAACATACATACTATCAAAATATCGAACACATATCAAGTTCACATTATTACTTGCAACATGATTTCTCCCGTGACCTCAAGAACAAAAGTAACTACTCAAAAATGATAATCATGCTCAATATCAGAGGGGTATTAAATAGCATATTTGATCTGAACATATAATCTTCCACCAAATAAACCATATAGTAATCAACTACAAGATTTAATCAACACTATTAGTCACCCACAAGCACCAATCTATAGTTCTGGTAACAAGATTGAACACAAGAGATGAACTAGGGTTTGAGATGATATGGTGTTGTTGAAGATGTTGATGGAGATTGCCCTCCCCAAGATGGGATAGTTGTTGTTGATGATGATGACGATGATTTCCCCCTCCAGGAGGGAAGTCCCCCGACGGAATCGCTCCGCCGGAGGGCAAAAGTGCTCCTGCCCAAGTTCCGCCTCGAGGCGGCGGCGCTCCGTCCCGAAAGTCCTCTCCTTATTTTTTTTTCTAGGTCAAAACGACTTATATACGAGAAGACGGGCACTGGAGGTGGGCCTGGGTGAGCACAACCCACCAGGGCGCGCTTGGGCTCCCTAGCGCGCCCAGGTGGGTTGTGCCCACCTGGTGGGCCCCCTCTAGTACTTATTGGCTCCAATATTCCTCATATATTCCATAAAAATTCTCCGTGAAGTTTTAGCTCATTTGGAGTTGTGCAGAATAGGTGGCCTAGCGTAGCTTTTCCAGGCCCAGATTTCTAGCTGCTGGAATTCTCCCTCTTTGTGTAAACCTTGCATTTTATGAGAGAAAAGGCATTAGAATTACTCCAAAAAGCATTATTATGGTTAAAAACATTATAAATAACAGTAAGAAAACATGATGCAAAATGGACGTATCAAATATCCATATCAAATGAAGTCTAAATGCGATAAAATTTACGGATATTTATTTTGGAATATATGTGATTTCTGGGAGGTGGAATTAACGCAAACAGAGGCTCACGGGCTCCACTACCCACCAAGGCACGACCTCCCCCCTGGCACGCGGTGATGCCTAGTGGGCACACTATAATTTGGTTGGGTCTCCTCTTCACCCACAAGGAAGTTTATATCCGGAAAAAACATTTTAAAATTTCAGCGCAATCAGAGTTACGGATCTTTGGATATTTACGAAATGATTTTCGGCCAGAAAACAGGAACGCGAAACAGAAAAGAACAGAGAGAGAGATCCAATCTAGGAGGGGCTCCCACCCCTCTTCCGCCATGGCAGTCATGGACTAGAGGGGGAACTCTCCTCCCATCTAGGGGGAGGCCAAGGAAGAAGAAGAAGGAGGGGGCTCTCTCCCCCTCTCTCCCGGTGGCGTCGGAACACCGTCGGGGCAATCATCATGATGATGATCTACACCAACAACTTCGCCGCCGTCATCACCAACTCTCTCCCCCTCTATGCAGCGGTGTAACACCTCTTCTCTCCATTGTAATCTCTACTTAAACATGGTGCTTAATGCTACATATTATTATCCAATGATGTCTAACCACCCTATGATGTTTGATTAGATTCATTTTGTCCTATGGGTTGATTGATGATCGTGATTGGTTTGAGTTCTATATATTATTTTAGTGTTGTCCTATGGTGCCCTCCATGTCGCGCAAGCGTGTGGGATTATTGCTGTAGGGTGTTGCAATACTTTCATAATTCGCTTATGGTGGGTGGCGAGAGTGACAGAAGCTTATACCCGAGAAAGTGGGTTGTTGCGTATGGGAGTAAAGAGGACTTGATGTTGGGGATCGTAGCAGAAATTTAAAATTTTCTACGCATCACCAAGATCAATCTATGGAGTAATCTAGAAACGAGGGGAAGGAGAGTGCATCTACATACCCTTGTGGATCGCTAAGCGGAAGCGTTCAAGTGGACGGGGTTGATGGAGTCGTACTCGTCGTGATCCAAATCACCGATGATCCTAGTGCCAAACGGACGGCACCTCCGCGTTCAACACACGTACAGCCTGGTGACGTCTCCTACGCCTTGATCCAGCAAGGAGGAAGGAGAGGTTGAGGAAGAGAGTCCAACAATAGCACGACGGCGTGGTGATGATGGAGTGGCAGTTCTCCGGCAGGGCTTCGCCAAGCTCATGTGGAGGAGGAGAGGTATTGGAGGGGAGGGGCTGCGCCAACAGGGGAGGAACTTCATGTGTTGGGCTGCCCCTTTGCCTCCACTATATATAGGGGGAGAGGGAGGGCTGCGGCCCCACCTAGGGTTTCCTCCCTAGGGGTGGCGGCAGCCCTAGATCCCATCTAGGGTGGCGGCCAC
Source organism: Triticum dicoccoides (assembly GCF_002162155.2). NCBI lineage: Eukaryota > Viridiplantae > Streptophyta > Magnoliopsida > Poales > Poaceae > Triticum > Triticum dicoccoides. Next base: position 133,143,226 of record NC_041388.1, on the reverse strand, counting down.
AAGGGGGAGAGGGGGAGGCGCACCTGAGGTGGGCCTTAGGGCCCATCTGGCTAGGGTTGGCTCCCCTCCCCTCTTGGAGGCGCCTTGGGCCTTGGTAGGAGGTGCCCCAGCCCACCTAGGGGCTGGTCCCTTCCCACTATTGGCCCATGTAGGCCTCCGGGGCTGGTGGCCCCACCTGGTGGACCCCCGGACCCCTTCGGTGGTCCCGGTACACTACCGGTGATGCCCGGAACACTTCCGGTGGCCAAAACCATACTTCCTATATATTAATCTTTACCTCCGGACCATTCCGGAACTCCTCGTGACATCCGGGATCTCATCCGGGACTCCGAACAACATCCAGTAACCGCGTACATACTTTCCCTATAACCCTAGCGTCATCGAACCTTAAGTGTGTAGACCCTACGGGTTCGGGAGTCATGCAGACATGGCCGAGACAACTCTCCGGTCAATAACCAACAACGGGATCTGAATACCCATGTTGGCTCCCACATGCTCCACGATGATCTCATCAGATGAACCACAATGTCAAGGATTTAATCAATCCCGTATACAATTCCGTTTGTCTAGTTGTACGATACTTGCCCGAGATTCGATCGTTGGTATCCCGATACCTTGTTCAATCTCGTTACCGGCAAGTCTCTTTACTTGTTCCATAACACATCATCCCGTGATCAACTCCTTGATCACATTGTGCACATTATGATGATGTCCTATCGAGTGGCCCCAGAGATACCTCTCCGTTTACACGGAGTGACAAATCCCAGTCTCGATTCGTGCCAACCCAACAGACACTTTCAGAGATACCTGTAGTGTGCCTTTATAGCCACTCAGTTGCGTTGTGACGTTTGGCACACCCAAAGCACTCCTACGGTATCCGGGAGTTGCACAATCTCATGGTCTAAGTAAATGATACTTGACATTAGAAAAGCTTTAGCATACGAACTACACGATCTTGTGCTAGGCTTAGGATTGGGTCTTGTCCATCACATCATTCTCCTAATGATGTGATCCCGTTATCAACGACATCCAATGTCCATGGTCAGGAAACTGTAACCATCTATTGATCAACGAGCTAGTCAACTAGAGGCTTACTAGGGACATGGTGTTGTCTATGTATCCACACATGTATCTGAGTTTCCTATCAATACAATTCTAGCATGGATAATAAACGATTATCATGAACAATGAAATATAATAATAATAACTAATTTATTATTGCCTCTAGGGCATATTTCCAACAGTCTCCCACTTGCACTAGAGTCAATAATCTAGTTCACATCGCCATGTGATTAACACTCATAGGTCACATCGCCAGGTGACCAACATCCAAAGAGTTTACTAATCTAGTTCACATCACTATGTGGCTAATACTCAATGAGTTCTAGGTTTGATCATGTTATGCTTGTGAGAGAGGTTGTAGTCAACGGGTCTTGCCATATTCAGATCCCTATGTATTTCGCAAAACTTTATGTCATATCGTAGATGCTGCTACCACGTTCCACTTGGAGCTATTCCAAATTGTTGCTCCATTATACGTATCCGGTATCTCTACTCAGAGCTATCCGAATAGGTGTTAAGCTTGCATCGACGTAACTCTTTATGTCGAACTCTTTATCACCTCCATAACCTAGAAACATTTCCTTATTCCTCTAAGGATAATTTTGACCGCTATCTGGTGATCCAATCCTAGATCACCTTTGTACCCTCTTGCCAGACATGTGGCAAGGCACACATCTGGTGCGGTACTCAGCATGGCATACCGTATAGAGCCTATGACAAAAGCACAGGGGACGTCCTTCGTCCTTCCTCTTTCTTCTGCCGTGGTCAATCTTCGAGTCTTACTCAACTTCACACCTTACAACTTAGGTAAGAAGCCCTTCTTTGACTGATCTATTTTGAACTCCTTCAAAAACATGTCAAGGTGTGCGTTCTTTGAAAGTATCATCAAACGTCTTGATCTATTTATATAGATCTTGATGCCCAATATGTAAGCAGCTTTATCCAGGTCTTCCTTTGAAAATCACTCTTCAAACAACCGTTTATGCTTTCTAGAAATTCTACATCATTTCGAATCAACAATATGTCATCCACATATACTTATCAGAAATGTTGTAGTGCTCCCACTCACTTTCTTGTAAATACAAGTTTCTAGCAAACATTGTATAAACCTAAAAGCTTTGATCACTCCATCAAAGCATATATTCTGACTCCGAGATGCTTGCTCTAGTCCATAGAAGGATCGCTGGAGCCAGCATACCTTTTAGCACCCTTAGGATTGACAAAACTTTGATTGTATCACATACAACTCTTTCTTATGAAAACTGGTAAGAAAACTTGTTTTTGACATCCATTTGTCAGATTTCATAAACGAAAAATACAGCTAATGCTAACATGATTCCGACGGACTTAAGCATCGCTACGGGTGAGAAATTCTCATCGTAGTAAACTCCTTGAACTTGTGAAAAACTCTTTGCCACAAGTGAAGCTTCATAGACGGTAACAATACCGCCCACGTCCGTCTTCTTCTTAAAGATCCATTTATCTCAATGGCTTGTCGATCAACGGGCAAGTCCACCAAAGTCCACACTTTGTTCTGATACATGGATCCTATCTCAGATTTCATGGCTTCTAACCATTTGTCGGAATATGGGCCCACCATCGCTTCTCCATAGTTCGTAGGTTCATTGTTGTCCAACAACATGACATCTAAGACAGGATCACCGTACCACTCAGGAGTAGTACATATCCTTGTCGACCTATGAGGTTCGATATCAACTTGATCCGAAACTTCATGATCACTATCATTAGTTTCCTCTTCAACAGTCGTAGGTTCCACAGGAACATCTTTCTGTGTTGCACTACTCTCCGATTGAAGTGATGGTTCGACAACCTCATCAAGTTCTATCTTCCTCCCACTCAATTCTTTCGAGAGAAACTCCTTCTCGAGAAACGACCCGTTCTTGGCGACAAACATTTTTGCCCTTGGATCTGAGATAGAAGGTATACCCAACTGTCACCCTTGGGTATCCTATGAAGATGTGTTTGTCCGCTTTGGGTTCGAGCTTCTCCGGCTGAAGCCTTAAGCATCGCAGCCCCAAACATTAAGAAACGGCAACTTTGGTTTCTTGCCAAACCATATTCTTACGACGTCATCTCAACGGACTTAGATGGTGTCCTATCTAAAGTGAATGCAGCTGTCTCTAACGCATAACCTCAAATGAAAACGGTAGATCGGTAAGAGACATCATAGATCGCACCATATCTCATAAGGTTCGTTTATGACATCCGGACACACCATTACCCTGTGGTGTTCCAGGTGGCTTCAACTGTGAAACAATTCCACAATGTCTTAAGTGTTTGCCAAACTCATAACTCAGAAATTCTCATTGATCAGATCGTAGGAATTTGATCTTCTTGTTATGATGATTCTTAACTTCACTCTGAAATCGCTTGAACTTTTCAAATGTTTCAGACTTGTGCTTCATTAAGTAAATATACCTATATCTACTCAAATCGTCAGTGAAGATGAGAAAATAGCGATATCCACCGCACGCTTCAATTCTCATTGGATCACACACATCTGCATGTATGATTTCGAACAAGTCACTTGCCCGTTTCATTGTACCTGAAAACGGGGTCTTAGTCATCCTGCCCATGAGGCATGGCTCGCATGTGTCAAGCGATTCAAAATCAAGTGACTCCAAACATCCATCGATATGGAGTTTCTTCATGCATCTTACGCTAATATGACCTAATCGGCAGTGCCACAGCAAAGTGGTACTATCATTATTAACTCTACATCTTTTGGCGTGAACATGTGTATTACCACGACCGAGATTCAATGAACCATTCACATAGTGTGCATGACCATGAAAGGTATTATTCATGTAAATAGAATAACCATTACTCTCTAACTTAAATGAATAATCGTATTGCAATGAACATGATCTAATCATATTCATGCTCAACGTAGACACCTGATAACATTTATCTAGGTTCAATACTAATCCCGAAGGCAGACGTAGCATGCGATGGTTATCTCATCAACTTTGGAAACACTTCCAACACACATCGTCACCTCGCCCTCAGCCAGTCTCCGTTTATTCCGTAGCTTTTGCTTCAAGTCATCAATAATAGTAACTGAACCGGTATCCAATACCCAGGTGCTACCAGGAGTACTAGTGAGGTACACATTAATAACACGTATAAATTTTGTTGAATTTGCCAGCCTTCTTATATACCATGCATTTGGGGTAATTCCGCTACCAGTGACCGTTCCCTTTACAATAGAAGCATTTAGTCTCGGGTTTGGGTTCAACCTTGGGTTCCTTCACTGGAGCGGCAACTGGTTTGCCATCCATGAAGTTTCCCTTCTAGCCCTTGCCCTTCTTGAAACCAGTGGTCTTGTTAAACCATCAACACATGATGCTCCTTCTTGATTTCTACCTTTTGCGGTCTTAAGCTCCGCGAACAGCTCCGGGATCAACTCCATCCCTTGCATGTCATAGTTCATCACGAAGATCTAGTAGCTTAGTGATAGTGGCTAGAGAACTCTATCAATCACTATCTTATCTGGAAGTTTAACTCCCACTGCTTTAAGTGATTGTAGCACCCAGACATTCTGAGCTAATGCTCACTAGCTGAGCTATTCTCCTCCATCTTGCAGGCAAAAGAACTTGTCAGAGGTCTCACACCTCTCAACACGAGCATGAGCCTGAAATCCCAATTTCAGCTCTTGGAACATCTCATATGTTCTATGGCGTTCAAAACGTCATTGGAATCCCGATTCCAAGCCGTAAAGGATGGTGCACTAAACTATCAAGTAGTCATCAGGATGTGTTTGTCAGGTGTTCACAACATCCACAGACGATGTTGTAGGGGTTTTCACATCGAGTTGTGCATCAAAGACGTAAGCCTTCTTGTAACGCCCTCGATGCGACTATATCTCCCACGTGTCGAGGCACGACTTAGAGGCATAATCGCATTGAAGGCATATGTCGCAAGTGAGGTAATCTTCACACAACCCATGTAATACAATAAGGGAAAGAGATACATAGTTGGCTTACAATCGCCACTTCACCCAATTACATGAATGAAGCATTACATCAATCAGATACAATCAAGGCCCGACTACGGAGCCAAAATAAAAGAAGAACCCCAAATGCGACAAAAGGTTCCCGATCGACCCCAACTGGGCTCCACTACTGATCAACTAGAACGAAACAACACAAAGTACAAGATCTTCATCGAGCTCCTCCTTGAACTTGGTTGCGTCATCTGCACGGACTCATCGGCACCTGCAAGCTGGTTTTGGGAGTAACTGTGAGCCACGGGGACTCAACAATCTCGCACCCTCGCGATCAAGACTATTTAAGCTTATGGGTAAGGTAAAGTTAGGAGGTGGAGCTGCAGCGAGCGACTAGCATATATGGTGGCTAACATACGCAAAAGAGAGAGAGAAGAGAAGGCAAAGCATGGTCGATAAAAGTATGATCAAGAAGTGATCCTATGACAACCTACGTCAAGCATAACTCCAACAACCGTGTTCGCTTCCCGGACCCCGCCAGAAAGAGACCATCATGGTTACCCACGCGGTTGATTCATTTTAATTAAGGTCAACTTCAGGTTTTCTACAACCGGACATTAACAAATTCCCATCAGCCCATAACCGCGGGCATGGCTTTCGAAAGTTCAAATCCCTGCAGGGGTGTCCCAACTTAGCCCATCACAAGCTCTCACGGTCAACGAAGGAATAGACCTCGTCCCGAGACATTCCGATCAGACTCGGTATCCCGGTACAACAAGACATTTCGACAGGGTAAAACTAAACCAGCAACACCGCCCGAATGTGCCGACAAATCCCGATAGGAGCTACACATATCTCTTTCTCAGGGCACACTCAGATTGTCTTAGGTACGGGTAAGCCAGCCCAGAGTTGCCCCTGGTGGCCACCGGCAGCTGACAGGTGGACCAACACTCAGAGGAGAACTGGCCCGGGGGGATAAAATAATGATGACCCTTGAGTCCGCGAAACCCAAGGGAAAAAGAGGCTAGGTGGCGAATGGTAAAACCAATGTTGGGCATTGCTGGAAGAGCTTTACTTAAGACGAACTGTCAAGGGGTTCCCATAATGGCCGAACCGCATAAGGAACGCAAAATCCGGGAACATAACACCGATATGACGGAAACTAGGGCGGCAAGAGTGGAACAAAACACCAGGCATAAGGCCGAGCCTTCCACCCTTTACCAAGTATATAGATGCATTAATTAAATAAGATATATAGTGATATCCCCACAAGTAAACATGTTCCAACAAGGAACAACATCTCCAAGTTCCAACAAGGAACAAACTTCAATCTTCACCTGCAACTAACAACGCTATAAGAGGGGCTGAGCAAAGCGGTAACATAGCCAATCAACGGTTTGCTAGGACAAGGTGGGTTAGAGGCTTGGTTCAACAATATGGGAGGCATGATAAGCAAGTGGTAGGTATCGCAGCTTAGGCATAGCAAAAGAGCGAGCAACTAAGCAAGCAAAGATAGAAGTGATTTCGAGGGTATGATCATCTTGCCTGAAATCCCGCAAGGAAGAAGAACGAGTCCATGAAGAAGACAAACGGACGAAGTCGAACGGTTCCTCACAAACGCGACGTTACCGAAACCAACCCGAAGAAGCAACATCGGAAAGAAGCACACAACATAGTAAACGGCATGATGCACAATCAAGTATGATGCATGTCCGGTTTAATGAAGCATGGCATGGCAAAGTGCACAAACAACACTACAAGTTAAGTGGAGCTCAATATGCAACGAGTTGCATATTGACGGAACACCACGTGATTCATTTAGTTCGATCTTGTTTATGTACCCAACAATATTAAATGTTGTTAAACATGGCAAGACGGTGAAGCAAAAGAAAACTACCTATCTAGGCAAGTTTAAATGAGGCCGGAACAACAAACCACAATTCCGGAAACTCCTCATGAGCATATTATAGATTTGGTACTCTTCTGCCCTAAACCAGATTTTAGAGTTGTTAAACATGCAAAGTAAGGCCACCATGTTAAACTAGGCATTTTTCTACCCATTTACATATAAAGTTTATTGAATTCCGAGTTATGGTTAAATAGTTATGAATTTAATCATTTTAACATGGCATAGGAGCAAATTTAAACAAACATCATTTTAGACATTTTGAACATGGATGAAAGTGACATATTATTAAACTCGACAAAATTCTAAGCAACTTTCATATTAAGTTTTTTTTAATCTGATGCACGGTTGTGGAGATATTAAATGCATGATCTAGAGGGACTTTTCTGCAAAACTGTGTTCTCCGAAATAATAGATAAATTCGTTCAGGGAAAAAATGTCCTGGGACGAAACAGAGGTTGGCCCGACAGGGGGAAGGGAAAAAATAGGGGCGCTGGATCTGGCCTCACCATGGGCCTTGGGCCGTTCGGTGAAGAGGTGGGAGCTGCAAAAGCGAGGTGAGGCCGGTTGGGCTGCGATCTGGCACGGGAGGAGGCATGCTGGGCCGGCCGGCCTTGGTTCAATCGGGGAAGGGTGAACGCGCAGTGACCCACGTACGGCAGCGGTCGTCTCGTCTCATCCCGCACGAAGCAGAGGTACGGCGAGGCGGGTCTTGAGCGGCCGGAGGCCGGAAACGGCAGCGCGGCGACGGGATCCTGCTATCCACGGGAGAGAGAGCCATGAGAGGAGGAGGAGAAACAAAATGGGGAGAAGGAAGGAGAGGGACGCCAGGCACTGGCCTGGATCGGGGCGACGCTGCGAGGGCCAACGACGAAGACAGCGGGGCGGAGCAGTGGCTTGCGGGGGCTCCGGGCAGGCGAAGCAGAGGCTGGACAGGCACTACGCGATGGGGCTTGGGCGCAACTCGGGCGGCGCAGTGCTCTCCGGCGAGGGTAGCAAGATGGCGGCGTTGACGGCGAACTGGGGTCATCGGGATCTGAGGCGGCGGGGACTGGCGCATGGCGCTCGATCGGCAGCAGCGGATGTACTCCTATGGGCATGTACATGTAATCGAGAGAGTTTCAGAGAGGAGAGATACAGAGAAGAAAACGAGAAAAACGGAGGGAAGAGCAGGCGCAGTTGGCTGGCCGGAGCTTTGCCAGAGACGTCCGGGCACGGCTGCGCTGGATCTGCTGCTGCTTGCGGCACGGGGACGAGGAGGAGGGAGCTCGGTCTCGCTCGAGAGCTCGGGGCTGCTGGTGGCCTCGATCCCCTCCAGGATCAAGCAGGGAAGTGGCTGGAATCGAGGAGAGGTGGGGATGCACTGGTTAGCGAGCGATGGTTGGGGAGGGATGGATCCCGATGGGGATTTGGTGGAGTGGCGGCGCGGCTGGGAGGATGGGACAGGTCCCTAGATTTTAGGGTTGTCCAAACTTATATTGCAATAAGATTAGGGTAGGGGCTAATCTGGTCCGTCCGATCGTAATCGGGCGGTCGAGAAAAATATAGGTTAGGAAGTCCAAATAAGAAAACGATGATGTTTTGTAGATGTTTGGGGATGATCCGGACACAACGGTGACGACGGTCCGGGTCGGGTCCGGGACAACTTCCGGACGCGCGCGCGAGGGGTCGGTTGGGACTTGTGGGCTGTGCAGAAGGGCTCGAGCTGAGAGAAGAGAAGAGAGAGAGGCCCGGCGACTGTTTCCGGAGACCGAAAATGTCTGACGTTAGACCGGCTATATTGCCGCTATAGTTATCCGTTGGGGCGTCAAACGAACTCCGAATGCAACGAAAATTGACAGGCGGCCTATCTACAACATAAAAACACCGCACGCCAACTTTCATCCCATTCCGAGAACATTTTCCAGCCACTTAAAATAATATTTCGGACATGCCGCAGGCGCGTGCAAGTGTGGTTGGGCTCAGAACGGACAACGGACGGAACTGGGAGACGCGAACGAATGCGAGTTTTGAAAACATGACGATGCAATGCAGATGATGACATGGCAAGATGCAACACGCAAGCAAATGGCATGGCAACGACAGCGAATAACTGGACGACACCTGGAACATCGGTCTCGGGGCGTTACAACACTCCACCACTACAAGAGGATCTCGTCCCGAGATCCAGAATGGCACCGGAGGGACAACGGGAGAGAAAGAGAAGAGGTAAAACTAAAGTTGCTTCTTTGACAAACGAGTGAAACCAAAGAAGCTTGAAAAGGTTAAGACATTTCGAGGAAAGAATACAATGGAGATGAACAAAGTTGAAAACACTCCGTTAGAAAAGAGGGACAAAGAGCATTGCGAAAAAAAATCCCTTGAAGTTGAAGGGCAAGATATATATTGAAAACACTCCGGTTAAAGAAGGGATCCAGGAAGACCAAATTCGGGCAGCACTCCGGATGAAAAGAAAGAAATTGAATAAGAACATGGTGAGATGAGAAGATACTTGATGACATTACAAAACACTGCCTCCGGAACTATTGAATGAAAGGAACAAGGGGTAACAAAGATCTCATACAGCACTCCGGTAGAAAAGAGGTGCAAGGCTTGACAAGGCGAAAAGAACTTGAGCAAAAGGGCACAACACTCCGGTTAAATGGATAGGCACAGGAAAGAACATGATCTTAAGTGAAACGAGATGATGGTTGAAGAAAGCAACATCACAAGGCCTCCGGAACGAAAGAATGGAAAACTAGATGGTTGGAAAGAAAAAAAACGGAGAAGATGAATGACAACTCTCGCAAATAAAATTGAAAGAGAAAGCTTACGAAGAAAAGGTTGAACGGAGTTGTTGGATTATCAACAATGAAAGCTTAAGCTTGATGTGGACTTATGGAAGACATCCCAAAATTATGAGGTGACAACCTGCCACTCACGGAAAAAGAATTGGATTGGAATGAACAAGGAGATGAGAAACTTATTTCTCCGGGAGGATAACGAAGAACTTGTGTCTTTTATAAGCACCATAGATAGCAACAAACCTTAGGGAAGGCTTTAGGTAAAAAATAACCCAAGGTAACTCCAATGACGAGATTGATGGATTTAAAATACCTCATTCTTAATAACATGTGAATCATGAAACATGAACTCAAATTATCAAGAATGGCATAATACCACCTCCAATGATACGGAAGAAAGAATTGCACTCCGGATAGCGAGATGAAGAAAAAAAAATTGAGCTCCTCTGAAAAGAATCTCAAAGAACACTTCGAGAAGGAATTAAATCCTTGATGAACCACCAAGTAGAGCCTCCATGAAGAACTCCGGTAAACAAAAGAATGATCAAACGGAAAGGAAGAGAAGCTGAAAACACAAGCTAAAACCTTGTAAAGATTTAGATGGATCTCCGTGATAATTAGAGCTTGGAACTCCGGGAAAGAAAGATGAGCTATTGGAACCAAGAATAAGAATAATGAGCCACTCCGGAAAACAGGAATTGAATAAACTCAATGAAACAAGAATAAGAATTACATTATGCTTATCCTTCACCAATTTAAATTGATGAAAACCAACGGATTTGGCATACTACTTATTCTCGTAGAAAGGATTAAGATAGATATGGAGCAAACTTGAGAAGGTCTTCAACGAACCACCGGAAGGATGAAACAACAAAAGAATTAATATGATAAACGAAGGAAGACAAAAATCTTGGAAGAACCACCGTAAGAATTGAAAATGAACGAAGAAGAAAAATAAAGAAACACCGGGAAGAATTATCAAATACACGAAGGTGCTTGAGGGAAATTAGATCCACGAGAACGAAGAGATCATGAGCTGATTAGAGAAAACTTGAATCATGCACCGGTAAGATTAGAGAATGATAACTGATAGCTGAGGATAAATAAACCTGAATTGATGGACTCCGGATAACAAATTGAGAAGACTCTTGCATTGCTCCGGATGGGTGAAAAGAATTCTCACAATCAAAAACAATTGTGAGAGGATGGCAACAAGCTAGAATGACGATTCTCTGAGAGAACGGATAAAATATGGAGGAAAAACTCTTCTTTGGTCTTCAAATGTTGAGAATGACGACGAGAAATACCATCAAGAATTATTGAGGCACCGAAATAAAGAAGAATATAAAAGTTGAATCAACAATGAAATGAATTTGAAAGATCTTGGAGAAAGACATTTACTGATGATAAATCATACTTACGTCAAACTTCGAAAGGAAATTTTTGAAGATAGCTCCGGGAAAATAGGAAGAGTCAGGTAAGATCCTGGGAAAAGACCTCTGGGTTAGGGCCCACTCAAAGAAAACACCGTTGAACGATTCAAAAGAGAGAAAGCACCGGTTGAATTAAATGGCTTGAATGAAGTGACATCCTCGACAGATCTTGAACGAAAGCAGAGTGGAAAACAGGAATCTTCTGAGATATCTTCGGCACTCCGAAACAAATGAATAGTGAGGAGTAGATGATAAAGAGGTGCACCAGTAAGAAAATGTATTTGAAACGAGGAAAAAGTATATGATCCACAAAGCTTGACTTGGTTCCACCGGAGAAGAAAAACGAGTGAAGAGTGACGAACTTGAAGCTTCTTCATGTGAACCCACCGGGTAGAACATTGAAAGAAAAGAATGGAAAGACTTCACAAGAAAATAAAGGATACTTGATTAAGACATCGGATTCCTTGATGAAACAAGGATGGGAGGGCGGGACAACAAAAACAACTTGGGATGGATGAAACGAACACCGTTGAGAGAAAGCTTGGAATAGAACTTGCGGATGTTGAAAAGATCGGATCCACTTGAAGAGAAAACACGCCGGTGAAAAGGATTGACAAGACAATCTTGATGATCAAGAAGGATTGGTATCCACATCGGAGTATGAGAACACCATTTGGGAAAGGTATGGAATCAACACTTGACTTCGAAGAAACTTGAATACCACAACTCAAAACAAAACAAAGGATTGGCTTGCAGAATAAGCCAGAACAAACATACGATAGAGATTTCGTCCGAAGTTTTCGTGGTGGGGCCTACACGAGCTCGATCGTACAGCACCATCATGTACAAGACAGTGCACATGACATACGAAGCGTCCCCGAGTCGGCATAGCCAAGGACTCTTTAAGACACAACGAGACCACTGTAAAACCGACCGTGAATAGGCGGACCACTAGACGTCGAACCCCAATTTCATATCATACATCTGTCGGAAAGATATCCTAAGAGCTACTTGATTTCCCACCGATGAAACTCCCGAAACTTTCCGGTTATGCAATCAGGTGTTGGGGATACAGCGGAAGCATAATATCTCACCCAAATCTAGCAAATCCTACATCCAGCTGTATCCATCCTTCAACACATAACCAAGAAACCTTCGGAAATCATCTACCTCAACCTTCGAAAAGCATCCGTTATACAAGTTATACCGATACTCCCGAACTCCCGCCCCAGTACTGGGTGGCGTCGAGGTTATCTCACCAACGAACTGCATAAAAGAGATTTTCGATGTCGGCGTACTAAACTCAGGTATTCCAGAATTGCAACGATAAAATTATGACGACAACACCTCAGAGCTCAACTCCCCGGGACACTTCCACAAAACCCCTGACATGAGGCACCAAGACAATGTTCTCGTCATAAAACCATCGGAACGATTCCAATATACCGCGTGATCCTAAAAAAAAATTTAGTGAAATTTGAGAAGAGTCAAAACTCTACGTCAGGATGCCTTACCAGAGCGATGAGGAGACTGGGAAGTAAAAAGAATTCCTAAACTCTCCGATATATAATTCCTAAATGACTCAAAACATTTTTCTAGACACAACTCGGCTGCTAAAAACGATCAATCAATGGGGCTCCTAAGGTCGGGGAAGGCTTTGATTACCAACTTCTAACGCCCTCGATGCGACTATATCTCCCACGTGTCGAGGCACGACTTAGAGGCATAATCGCATTGAAGGCATATGTCGCAAGTGAGGTAATCTTCACACAACCCATGTAATACAATAAGGGAAAGAGATACATAGTTGGCTTACAATCGCCACTTCACCCAATTACATGAATAAAGCATTACATCAATCAGATACAATCAAGGCCCGACTACGGAGCCAAAATAAAAGAAGAACCCCAAATGCGACAAAAGGTCCCCGATCGACCCCAACTGGGCTCCACTACTGATCAACTAGAACGAAACAACACAAAGTACAAGATCTTCATCGAGCTCCTCCTTGAACTTGGTTGCGTCATCTGCACGGACTCATCGGCACCTACAAGCTGGTTTTGGAAGTAACTGTGAGCCACGGGGACTCAGCAATCTCACACCCTCGCGGTCAAGACTATTTAAGCTTATGGGTAAGGTAAAGTTAGGAGGTGGAGCTGCAGCGAGCGGCTAGCATATATGGTGGCTAACATACGCAAAAGAGAGCGAGAAGAGAAGGCAAAGCACGGTCGATAAAAGTATGATCAAGAAGTGATCCTATGACAACCTACATCAAGCATAACTCCAACAACCATGTTCGCTTCCCGGACCCCGCCGGAAAGAGACCATCACGGTTACCCACGCAGTTGATTCATTTTAATTAAGGTCAACTTCAGGTTTTCTACAACCGGACATTAACAAATTCCCATCTGCCCATAACCGCGGGCATGGCTTTCAAAAGTTCAAATCCCTGCAGGGGTGTCCCAACTTAGCCCATCACAAGCTCTCACGGTCAACGAAGGAATAGACCTCCTCCCGAGACATTCCGATCAGACTCGGTATCCCGGTACAACAAGATATTTCGACAGGGTAAAACTAAACCAGCAACACCGCCCGAATGTGCCGACAAATCCCGATAGGAGCTGCACATATCTCTTTCTCAGGGCACACTCAGATTGTCTTAGGTACGGGTAAGCCAGCCCAGAGTTGCCCCTGGTGGCCACCGGCTGCTGACAGGTGGACCAACACTCAGAGGAGAACTAGCCCGGGGGGATAAAATAATGATGACCCTTGAGTCCGTGAAACCCAAGGGAAAAAGAGGCTAGGTGGCGAATGGTAAAACCAATGTTGGGCATTGCTGGAAGAGCTTTACTTAAGACGAACTGTCAAGGGGTTCCCATAATAGCCCAACCACGTAAGGAACGCAAAATCCGGGAACATAACACCGATATGACGGAAACTAGGGCGACAAGAGTGGAACAAAACACCAGGCATAAGGCCGAGCCTTCCACCCTTTACCAAGTATATAGATGCATTAATTAAATAAGATATATAGTGATATCCCCACAAGTAAACATGTTCCAACAAGGAACAACATCTCCAAGTTCCAACAAGGAACAAACTTCAATCTTCACCTGCAACTAACAACGCTATAAGAGGGGCTGAGCAAAGCGGTAACATAGCCAATCAACGGTTTGCTAGGACAAGGTGGGTTAGAGGCTTGGTTCAACAATATGGGAGGCATGATAAGCAAGTGGTAGGTATCGCAGCATAGGCATAGCAAAAGAGCGAGCAACTAAGCAAGCAAAGATAGAAGTGATTTCGAGGGTATGATCATCTTGCCTGAAATCCCACAAGGAAGAAGAACGAGTCCATGAAGAAGACAAACGGACGAAGTCGAACGGTTCCTCACAAACGCGACGTTACCGGAACCAACCCGAAGAAGCAACACCGGAAAGAAGCACACAACATAGTAAACAACCACCACATAGACATGGCATGATGCACAATCAAGTATGATGCATGTCCGGTTTAATGAAGCATGGCATGGCAAAGTGCACAAACAACACTACAAGTTAAGTGGAGCTCAATATGCAACGAGTTGCATATTGACGGAACACCACGTGATTCATTTAGTTCGATCTTGTTTATGTACCCAACAATATTAAATGTTGTTAAACATGGCAAGAGGGTGAAGCAAAAGAAAACTACCTATCTAGGCAAGTTTAAATGAGGCCGGAACAACAAACCACAATTCCGGAAACTCCTCATGAGCATATTATAGATTTGGTACTGTTCTGCCCTAAACCAGATTTTAGAGTTGTTAAACATGCAAAGTAAGGCCACCATGTTAAACTAGGCATTTTTATACCCCAATTACATATAAAGTTTATTAAATTCCGAGTTACGGTTAAATAGTTATGAATTTAATCATTTTAACATGGCATAGGAGCAAATTTAAACAAACATCATTTTAGACATTTTGAACATGGATGAAAGTGACATATTATTAAACTAGACAAAATTCTAAGCAACTTTAATATTAAGTTCGTTTTAATCCGATGCACGGTTGTGGAGATATTAAATGCATGATCTAGAGGGATTTTTCTGCAAAATTGTGTTCTCCGGAATAATAGATAAATTCGTTCAGGGAAAAATATGTCCTGGGCCGAAACAGAGGTTGGCCCGACAGGGGGAAGGGAAAAAAAGAGGGGCGCTGGATCTGGCCTCACCATGGGCCTTGGGCCGTTCGGTGAAGAGGTGGGAGCTGCAAAAGCGAGGCGAGGCCGGTTGGGCTGCGATCTGGCACGGGAGGAGGCACGCTGGGCCGGCCGGCCTTGTTTCAATCGGGGAAGGGTGAACGCACAGCGACCCACGTACGGCAGTGGTCGTCTCGTCTCATCCCGCACGAAGCAGAGGTACGGCGAGGCGGGTCTTGAGCGGCCGGAGGCCAGAAATGGCAGCGCGGCGACGGGATCCTGCTATCCACGGGAGAGAGAGCCATGAGAGGAGGAGGAAAAACAAAATGGGGAGAAGGAAGGAGAGGGACGCCAGGCACTGGCCTGGATCGGGGCGACGCTGCGAGGGCCAACGACGAAGACAGCGGGGCGGAGTAGTGGCTTGCGGGGGCTCCGGGCAGGCGAAGCAGAGGCTGGACAGGCACTACGTGATGGGGCTTGGGCGCAACTCGGGCGGTGCAGTGCTCTCCGGCGAGGGTAGCAAGATGGCGGCGTTGACGGCGAACTGCGGTCGTCGGGATCCGAGGCGGCGGGGACTGGTGCATGGCGCTCGATTGGCAGCAGCGGATGTACTCCTGTGGGCATGTACATGTAATCGAGAGAGTTTCAGAGAGGAGAGATACAGAGAAGAAAACGAGAAAAACGGAGGGAAGAGCAGGCGCAGTTGGCTGGCCGGAGCTTTGCCAGAGACGTCCGGGCACGGCTGCGCTGGATCTGCTGCTGCTTGCGGCACGGGGACGAGGAGGAGGGAGCTCGGTCTCGCTCGAGAGCTCGGGGCTAGTGGTGGCCTCGATCCCCTCCAGGATCGAGCAGAGAAGTGGCTGGAATCGAGGAGAGGTGGGGATGCACTGGTTGGCGAGCGATGCTTGGGGAGGGATGGATCCCGATGGGGATTTGGTGGAGTGGCGGCGCGGCTGGGAGGATGGGACAGGTCCCTAGATTTTAGGGTTGTCCAAACTTATATTGCAATAAGATTAGGGTAGGGGCTAATCTAGTCCGTCCGATTGTAATCGGGCATTCGAGAAAAATATAGGTTAGGAAGTCCAAATAAGAAAATGATGACGTTTTGTAGATGTTTGGGGATGATCCGGACACAACGGTGACCACAGTCCGGGTCGGGTCCGGGACAACTTCCGGACGCGCGCGCGAGGGGTCGGTTGGGACTTGTGGGCTGTGCAGAAGGGCTCGAGCTGAGAGAAGAGAAGAGAGAGAGGCCCGGCGACTGTTTTCGGAGACCGAAAATGTCTGATGTTAGACCGGCTATATTGCCGCTATAGTTATCCGTTGGGGCATCAAACGAACTCCGAATGCGACGAAAATTGACAGGCGGCCTATCTACAACATAAAAACACCGCACGCCAACTTTCATCCCATTCCGAGAACATTTTCCGGCCACTTATAAAATAATATTTCGGACATGCCGCGGGCGCGTGCAAGTGTGGTTGGGCTCAGAACAGACAACGGACGGAACTGGGAGACGTGAACGAATGCGAGTTTTGAAAACATGACGATGCAATGCAGATGATGACATGGCAAGATGCAACATGCAAGCAAATGGCATGGCAATGACAGCGAATAATTGGAAGACACCTGGGACATCGGTCTCGGGGTGTTACACTTCTGTGTAGCAGTGAGGACACTCCTCGGACTACGGACCCAGTCCGCATCATTGCTTACAATATCTTTCAACCTAATCTTTCTCTAGGAACGTATTGAAACAGGGAGCTACAACATGAGCTATTTATCTACAACATATATGCGAAGACAATTTAGACTATGTTCATGATGATTGAGTTCATCTAATCAAATTATTTAATGAACTCCCACTCAGATAGACATCCCTCTAGTCATCTAAGTGAAACATGATCCGAATCGACTAGGCTGTGTCCGATCATCACGTGAGATGGACTAGTCATCAACGGTGAACATCTCATGTTGATCGTATCTTCTATACGACTCATGTTCGACCTTTCGGTCTTCTGTGTTCCAAGGCCATGTCTGTACATGCCAGGCTCGTCAAGTCAACCTAAGTGTATTGCGTGTGTAAATCTGGCTTACACTCGTTGTATTCAAACGTTAGAATCTATCACACCCGATCATCACGTGGTGCTTCGAAACAACGAACCTTCGCAATGGTGCACAGTTAGGGGGAACACTTTTCTTGAAATTTTAGTGAGGGATCATCTTATTTATGCTATCGTCGTTCTAAGCAAATAAGATGTAAAACATGATAAACATCACATGCAATCAAATAGTGACATGAGATGGCCAATATCATTTTGCTCCTTTTGATCTCCATCTTCGGGGCTCCATGATCATCGTTGTCACCGGCATGACACCATGATCTCCATCATCATGATCTCCATCATCGTGTCTTCTTGAAGTTGTCTCGTCATCTATTACTTCTACTACTATGGCTAATGCTTTAGCAATAAAGTAAAGTAATTACATGACGTTTATGTTGACACGCATGTCATAAATAAATTAAGACAACTCCTATGGCTCCTGTCAGTTGTCATACTCATCGACATGCAAGTCATGATTCCTATTACAAGAACATGATCAATCTCATACATCACATATATCATTCATCACATCTTTTTGGCCATATCACATCACAAGGCATATGCTGCAAAAACAAGTTAGACGTCCTCTAATTGTTGTTGCAAGTTTTTATGTGGCTGCTATAGGTTTCTAGCAAGAACGTTTCTTACCTACGCCAAAACCACAACGTGATATGTCAATTCCTATTTACCCTTCATAAGGACCCTTTTCATCGAATCCGATCCGACTAAAGTGGAAGAGACAGACACCCGCTAGCCACCTTATGCAACTAGTGCATGTCAGTCGGCGGAACCAGTCTCACGTAAGCGTACGCGTAAGGTCGGTCCGGGCCGCTTCATCCCACGATGCCGCCGAATCAAGATAAGACTAGTAACGGCAAGTAAATTGACAAAAATCGACGCCCACAACTGCTTTGTGTTCTACTCATGCATAGAAACTACGCATAGACCTAGCTCATGATGCCACTGTAGGGGATCATAGCAGAAATTTAAAATTTTCTACGCATCACCAAGATCAATCTATGGAGTAATCTAGCAACGAGGGGAAGGAGAGTGCATCTACATACCATTGTAGATCGCTAAGCGGAAGCGTTCAAGTGAACAGGGTTGATGGAGTCGTACTCGTCGTGATCCAAATCACCGATGATCCTAGTGTCGAACAGACGGCACCTCCGCGTTCAACACACATACAGCTCGGTGACGTCTCCTACACCTTGATCAAGCAAGGAGGAAGGAGAGGTTGAGGAAGAGAGTCCAATAGTAGCACGACGGCGTGGTGATGATGGAGTGGCAGTTCTCCGGCAGGGCTTCGCCAAGCTCACGCGGAGGAGGAGAGGCATTGGAGGGGAGGGGCTGTGCCAACAGGGGAGGAACTTCATGTGTTGGGCTGCCCCTTTGCCTCCACTATATATAGGGGGAGAGGGAGGGCTGCGCCCCCACCTAGGGTTTCCTCCCTAGGGGTGGCGGCAGCCCCAGATCCCATCTAGGGTGGCGGACACAAGGGGGAGAGGGGGAGGCGCACCTGAGGTGGGCCTTAGGGCCCATCTGCCCTAGGGTTTGCCCCCCTCCCCTCTTGGAGGCGCCTTGGGCCTTGGTGGGAGGCGCCCCAGCCCACCTAGGGGCTGGTCCCTTCCCACTATTGGCCCATGTAGGCCTCCGGGGCTGGTGGCCCCACCTGGTGGACCCCCGGACCCCTCCGGTGGTCCCGGTACACTACCGATGATGCCCGGAACACTTCCGGTGGACAAAACCATACTTTCTATATATTAATATTTACCTCCGGACCATTCCGGAACTCCTCGTGACGTCCTGGATCTCATCCGGGACTCCGAACAACATTCGGTAACCGCATACATACTTTCCCTATAACCCTAGCGTCATCGAACCGTAAGTGTGTAGACCCTACGGGTTCGGGAGTCATGCAGACATGGCCGAGACAACTCTCCGGTCAATAACCAACAGCGGGATCTGGATACCCATGTTGGCTCCCACATGCTCCACGATGATCTCATCGAATGAACCACGATGTCAAGGATTTAATCAATCCCGTATACAATTCCCTTTGTCTAGCGGTACGATACTTGCCCGAGATTCGATTGTTGGTATCCCGATACCTTGTTCAATCTCGTTACCGGCAAGTCTCTTTACTCGTTCCATAACACATCATCCCGTGATCAACTCCTTGATCACATTGTGCACATTATGATGATGTCCTACCGAGTGGGCCCAGAGATACCTCTCCGTTTACACGGAGTGACAAATCCCAGTCTCGATTCATGCCAACCCAACAGACACTTTCGGAGATACCTATAGTGTGCCTTTATAGCCACCCAGTTACGTTGTGACGTTTGGCACACCCAAAGCACTCCTACGGTATCCGGGAGTTGCACAATCTCATGGTCTAAGGAAATGATACTTGACATTAGAAAAGCTTTAGCATACGAACTACACGATCTTGTGCTAGGCTTAGGATTGGGTCTTGTCCATCACATCATTCTCCTAATGATGTGATCCCATTATCAACGACATCCAATGTCCATGGTCAGGAAACTGTAACCATCTATTGATCAACGAGCTAGTCAACTAGAGGCTTACTAGGGACATGGTGTTGTCTATGTATCTACACATGTATCTGAGTTTCCTATCAATACAATTCTAGCATGGATAATAAACGATTATCATGAACAATGAAATATAATAATAATAATAACTAATTTATTATTGCCTCTAGGGCATATTTCCAACACTTGATACTTAATGCTATGGTTGGGTTTTACCTTAATGATCTTTGGTAGTTGCGGATGCTTGCTAGAGTTCCAACCATAAGTGCATATGATCCAAGTACGGAAAGTATGTTAGCTCATGCCTCTCCCTCATATAAAATTGCAATGATGATTACCGGTCTAGTTATGGATTGCCTATGGACAAAATAATTCTCTTGTGTTATAAATATCTTTCTACTAAACAACTAATTATCATTATCTCGCAAAGTACTCCTAGTTTTATTCTTGCAAAATAGTTCTAGCATCACACCTATAAAATAGTTTCATACTTGTTCTAGGTAAAACAAATGTTAAGTGTGCGTAGAGTTGTATCGATGGTTGATAGAACTTGAAGTGAATATAAATACTACCTTTAGCTCCTCATTGGGTTTGACACTCTTATTTATCGAAAAAGTTACAATCCCCTATACTTATGTGTTATCAGCACTCGATAGTAGCTCTGCAGAGTCGTACAACTAAGGGGGTGTGCGGTGATGTGTCTGTATCTATGATGACCCACAAGTATCGGGGATCTATCATAGTCCTTTCGATAAGTAAGAGTGTCAAACCCAACAAGGAGGAGAAGGAAATGGCAAGCGGTTTTCAGTAAGGTATTCTCTGCAAGCACTGAAATTATCGGTAACAGATAGTTTTGTGATAAGGTAATTTGTAATGGGTAACAAGTAATAAAAGTAAACAAGGTGCAGCAAGGTGGCCCAATCCTTTTTGTATCAAAGGACAAGCCTGGACAAACTCTTATGTAAAGGAAAGCGCTCCCGAGGACGCATGGGAATTATAGTCAACCTAGTTTTCATCATGCTCATATGATTCGTGTTTGTTACTTTGATAATTTGATATATGGGTGGACCGGTGCTTGGGTACTGCCCTTACTTGGAAAAGCATCCCACTTATGATTAACCCCTCTCGCAAGCATCCGGAACTACGAAAGAAGAATTAAGGTAAACCTAACCATAGTATGAAACATATGGATCCAAATCAGCCCCTTACGAAGCAATGCATAAATTAGGGTTTAAGCTTCTGTCGCTCTAGCAACCCATCATCTAATTATTACTTCCCAATGCCTTCCCCTAGGCCCAAACAATGGTGAAGTGTCATGTAGTCGACGTTCACATGACACCACTAGAGGAGAGACAACATACATCTCATCAAAATATCGAACAAATACCAAATCCACATGACTACTTATAGCAAGACTTCTCCCATGTCCTCAGGAACAAATGTAACTACTCACAAATCATATTCATGTTCATAATCAGAGGGTTATTAATATGCATAAAGGATCTGAACATATAATCTTCCACCGAATAAACCAACTAGAATCAACTACAAGAAGTAATCAACACTACTAGCAACCCACAGGTACCAACCTGAGGTTTTGAGACAAAGATCGGATACAAGAGATGAACTAGGGTTTGAGACGAGATGGTGCTAGTGAAGATGTTGATGGAGATTGACCCCCTCCGGATGAGAGGATCGATGGTGATGACAATGGTGAAGATTTCCTCCTCCCGGAGGGATGTTTCCCCGACAGAACAGCTCCGCCGGAGCCCTAGATTGGTACCGCCAAGGTTCCGCCTCGAGACGGCGGCGCTTCTCCCGAAAGCTTCCTCCTAATTTTTTTCAGGGCGAAAGACTTTATATAGCAAAAGATGGGCACCGGAGGCCTGCTAGGGGGCCCACGAGACAGGGGGCGCGCCCCCACCCTCGTGGATGGTGGGTGGCCCCCCTCCGGTGCTTTCCTCGCCCAATATTTTTTATATATTCCAAAACTGACTTTCATGGAGTTTCAGGACTTTTGGAGTTGTGCAGAATAGGTCTCTAATATTTGCTCCTTTTCCAGCCCAGAATTCCAGCTGCCGGCATTCTCCCTCTTCATGTAAACCTTGTAAAATAAGATAGAAAAGGCATAAGTATTGTGACATAATGTGTAATAACAGCCCATAATGCAATAAATATCGATATAAAAGCATGATGCAAAATGGACGTATCAATCTACACATCGGGCACGTTGATCGAGTCACTGGTAACTAAGCGGGGCAACAAGGACAAGCGTGAGGGGTCCCTGATGGACCACTAACTAACCTACACTAAGCATATAGGATAATAGGTAAAGTAACAATAGCATGTCAGAAAAATAGGCTATGCATTAGAATAGGAGCTATCAAACAATAGTAGCAAAATCTAATGCAAGCATGAGAGAGAAAGAATGGGCAATATATGAATGATCAAGGGGGTTTTTCTTGCCTGGAAGCGCCGCGGAAAGGGGTTGATCGTCAGCTATGTAGTCCTACCCAGGAGCAGCATCGATCTCGGTGTCTACCGGAGAGAAGACGGGGGAGAAACAATAAATATAAAGCAATCAAATGAACCACGATGCATGAATGGCAATATGCAATGCTAGGAGTGACCTAACGCAGTTCCACATGTTACAGATGAAGCGGGAAAACATCTGGGAATGTTTTCCCGGCGTTAGGTAGTTTTTAGATAGATGAAACAAAGGGGGAGGATCCATGTTCATCATGTTAGAGGCATGCGAAAGATGAGTGGATTGCCTATTCAGATTTGTCACATTTTTCTGAGCAATTTTCATATATAAATTATTTCCATCCGAGTTACGGATTATTTTATATGATTTTTCAAAGATTAAATGATTTTCTGAAATTACTAGAATTAATTTAATTCGAAAATATATTAAATATTAAATGCTATGGGTACACAGAAGTGTACCTAGCCTTATGCACATGTGGCTAACAGGTGGGGCCAGAGGGCCCAGTTGACCCAGTCACCAGTCAATTGTTTGATTGTTGACTGGTCAAACTGCAGATGGGCCCCAGGTGTTATGGACACTGTGATGCAGGGTAGGAACCCTAGGGGCCGATCTTTCATGAAAGGAGCGGATCCCGTGATAAACACGAAGAACGCGAGGAGGGAAACGAGGGAAAACACAAGGGGAAACACAAGAGGAACACTCAAACTAACAAGAACAAGTCACAAAAGTGCTAGATCCTCGAATACATAGGGTTCACAAGGTACACAATCAACCAAGGAGGATACAAGGGTAACGGTTTTCTCCATGAGGAGGTCTTGATGTTCTTCCCTAAAGAGGGGTCTTGAATCCAAAGGGATCTTCTCCGAAGAGGCCGCGGTCTCTCACGAGGAGTAGATCCGATGTGGATGAGCGAAGCTCTATCTCTCAAAATGAGCTAAACCAGCGCTAACCCTAGAAAGTTGGACGAGGTGGAGTATATATAGTCTTAGTGCAAAAGAGGGGGCGAAGGGGTACATGGGATGCGGCCCAACACGCATCAGCGCACAGGCGTCGGACGTCCGGGGGTCACCGGACGTCCGGAGGATCGCGAGGGTCCGGACGTCCGGTGCCTGTCGGACGTCCGTAGTTTCGGCCCGGGTGGTCTTCGGTCGGACGTCCGGTCGGGGTCGGACGTCCGGGCGTCGGTCGTCCATTGGGCGTCGGATGTCCATAGATTTCGTCTCGGGTGTGGGAGCGTCGGTCGTCCGGAGGGGCCCGAACGTCCGGAGCCTGGAGGTCATCGGACGTCCGGTGTTCATCGGTCGTCCGGAGCTTGGGAACTTGTAGCAGCTTTTCTTCTTCGTCTTCACGTCCATGTTCCCTTTCTTCTTATCCTTGCTCCTTAGCTTCTCCAAGATACCTGAGTATGCACAGAGTGTCCGTATGAGGTAGTAGCCATGTCTCATGTGCATCAAAGTGGAAATGTGAGAGAAGAGATGGCACCTCGGTTTCAAGGGCTCTTGCACGTGCTCGTGTCATGGGTCCAAGAGGTGTCGTAGGAGATGTAGTTAGGTCCATGGGGATGGCCTTGGGATGCTCCGCATCACACTGGGTTGTTAGCTTAGTTAAACAGGTTAATTAGATTTAGTTAATTAGACAGGGCCCACATGTCCGTCTCTGGTTAGTGGGTGGTTACCTCTAAACTATGTTAGGCTCTAATTAAAAAGGGCCATGGCCCATGTGGTAGAGAGCCGACTGGTGATAACCCACAAGTATAGGGGAATGTTTGTAGCCTTTTTCGATAAATAAGAGTGTCAAACCCAACGAGGAGCTAAAGTTAGAACAAATATTCCCTCAAGTTCTATTGACCACCGGTAAAACTCTACACAGACTTATCGTTTGCTTTACCTAGAACAAGAATAAAACTAGAAGTAATTTGTAGGTGTGGATAGGTTCGCAAGAGAATAAAGAACGTGAAAATAAAAGTTAGATGTTGTTTAAATAAAGAAACAATTAAATTTAATAAAACAAGTGTGGAATAGTGGTGATAGGATTTACAGAATTGTCCCTTAACAATTGACTACGTTACTAGACCGATAGCAGGTTTTTATGTGGGAGAGGCCACTGCTAGCATGTCGTCCCTTACTTGGAATTCTATGCACTTATGATTGGAACTATTAGCAAGCATCCGCAACTACTAATGTTCATTAAGGTAAAAACACCCAACCATAGCATCAAGATATATACTGGTCCACCTTCAATCCCGTACGTATCAATTTCTATGTTTAGGCTGAAGCTGCTATCACCCTTGCCCTCTAATGCATAGTCCTATCAACATACAACTAACCCTATGGTGTGATCCACACGCGCGCTCATATGATGGGCACCAAAGGACAACAACATAACCACAAGCAAATTAAACCAACCATAGCAATTAACCAATTACCGATAGGACAACAAAAATATACTCAGACATCATAGGATAGCAACATATCATTGGATAATAGTATCAAGCATAAAGAACCATGTTCAAGTAGAAGGTACATCGGGTTGCGGGAGAGTTGAACACTGAATATAGATGTGGGAAGGTGATGAAGATGTTGGTGAAGATGACCGAGTTGTTGGAGTAGATCGCCGTCACACGATGATTGCCCCGGCGGCGCTCCGGCGCCACCGAGAGAGAGGAGGAGAGAACCCCCCCCCTCCTTGGCCTCCCCCATAGATGGAAGGAGAGTTCCCCCTCTGGTCCATGGCCTCCATGGTGACGGAGGGGCGGGAGCCCCTCCGAGATTGGAACTATCCCTCTGTTCTCTTCTATTTCATGTTCCTGTTTTCCAGCCCTTCACCGTTTCTTAAATTCCCAGATATCCTAACTCTGATTGCGCTGAAATTTTTACACATTTTTTTCCATAAATCATCTTTCTTGAACTCGAAGAAGGGCCCCAACTGACTTACAGGGAGGGCACAAGACACCTGGGTGTGCCCTGGTGGGTTGTGGAGGCCTTGGGCTCTGTTAGCATTGGTTCCACCTCCCAAAAATCATAAATATTCCAAAATAATTCTCCATAAATTTTTATCGCATTTGGACTTCGTTTGATATGGATATTCTGTGAAACAAAAAACATGCAACAAATAGGAACTGGCACTGAGCACTGGATTAATACATTAGTCGAATAAATCATATAAAATGTTGCCAAAAGTATGTGAAAGTTGTATAATATTGGCATGAAACAATTAAAAATTATTGACACGACAGAGACGTATCAGCATACCCAAGCTTAATTCTTGCTCGTCCTCGAGTAGGTAATGATAAAAAAGATAATTTTTGATGTGGAATGCTACCTAGCATAATATTGATCATATATCTAATCATGGCATGAATATTAAGATAAGAGTTATTCAAACTAATAGTCTATAATTTGACATAAAGACATCAATACTTGAGCATCCCAACAAACAATCGTGTCTTTAAAAATATCAATGCTAAAGAAAGCTATCCCTACAAAATCATATAGTCTTGTCATGCTCTGTATTCTTAGCACAAAGTATTTATCATGCACAACCCCGATGACAACCCGAGCAATTGGTTCATACTTTTTAACGCGCTTCAGCTTTTTCAACCCTCACGCAATACATGAGCGGAAGCCATGGATATAACACTATGGGTGGAATAGAGTATGATGATAGGGGTAAATATTGAGAAGACAAAAATAGTAAGAAAGTCTCACATCGACGCGGCTGACCAATGGGCTATGGAGATGCCCATCAATTGATATCAATGCGAGGAGTAGGGATTGCCATGCAATGAATGCACTAAGAGCTATAAGTGTATGAAATCTCAATATGAAAACTAAGTGGGTGTGCATCAATTCCCACTAGTATATGAAAGTGACAACATAGAAGAGTCTCTATATGAATAACATGGTGCTACTTTGAAGCACAAGTGTGGAATTAGCATGCCCCTTCTCTCTTTGTCTTTTTTCTTTTTTCTTCTTCTTTTTTTCTCTCTCTTTGTCTGGAGTCTCATCCCGACTTGTGGGTTAATCATAATCTCCATCATCCTTTCCTCACTGGGGTAATGCTCTAATAATGAATAATGATGGTCATCACAATTCTATTTACTTACAACTCAAAAGAAATAAAAATTACAACTCGATACCTAGAACAAAATATGACTCTATATGAATGCCTCTGGCAGTGTACCAGGATGTGCGATGATCTAGCGTAGCGGGGATATAAAAAACCTACAAGCCATGGAAATAACATGCTAGCTATCTTACAATCATGCAAAGCAATATGACAATGAATGCTCAAGTCATCAAAACAGAAGTTGTGGAAGTTGCATGGCAATATATCTCAGAATGGCTATGGAAAGGCCATAATAGGTAGGTATGGTGGCTATTCTGAGGAAGCTATAATAAGTCTTATGTGTGATAGAGCATATCATATTACGGGGTTTGGATGCACTGGCGAAGTTTGCACCGACTCTCGAGGTGAGAAAGGGCAATGCATGGTACCGTAGAGGCTAGCAAATTGCGGAAAGGTAGGAGTGTGTATAATCCATGGACTCACATTAGTCATAAAGAACTCATACGAAGCAAAGTATTACTACGCATGCCCCTAGGGGGATAGATTGGTAGGAAAATACCATCGCTCATCCCCGACCGCCACTCATAAGGAAGACAGTCAATAATAAATCATGCTCCAACTTCATAGCATAACAAGAGACTATACGTGCATGCTTTGGGAATCACAAACATTAACACCAATATTCTTACTAACCACAACCGTTTACTAGTACCTCCCACATATTATCATCTCTATATCGCAAAAATATTGCAAGGAATCAAACATATCATATTCAGTGATCCACAAGTTTTATGTAGGATTTTATGACTAACCATGCAAATGACCAATTCCCGTTGACTCTTTAAATAGATATAAGTGAAGCATGAGAGTTTAGTTCTTTCTACAAAAGATCATGCTCTAATAAGAATAAGTGAAGCAAAATAGCATTCTAGAAATAACGGTTTTCTATGTAAAGAGAAACAAGCAATCCAAACTTCAAATGATATAAGTGAAGAACATGAAGCATTCTATAAAGCCATACTCAAAAAGATATAAGTGAAGTGCAATAAGCATTCTATAAATCAACAACGGACTATCTCATACCAGCATGGTGCATAAAACAAAAATGAAAACTAAACACAAAAGATGCTCCAAGATTTACACATATCACGTGAACGAAACGAAGACGAAAACATGTCGATACTTATTGAAGAAAGATGGGATGCCTTTCAGGGCATCCCCAAGCTTAGACGCTTGAGTCTCCTTGGATATTTACTTGGGGTGACTTGGGCATCCCCAAGCTTGAACTCTTGCCTCTCCTTCTTGTCATATCGAGACATCCTCAATCTTTGATCACTTCATCCACACAAAACTCAACAGAAAGCTGGTAAGATCCGTTAGTATAATAATGCAAATCACTACTTTAAGTACTATTGCAAACCCATTCGTATTTTGTTTTTACATTGTAACTACTATATTATAACTTTTTCATGGCTTATACCACCGATAAAATCGATAGTTTCATCGATAGTTTCATCAAAACAAGCAAAACCATGCATCAAAAACATAATCTGTCTTAAACAGGACATTCTGTAACAATCTGAACATCTACCATACTTCTGTAACTCCAAAAATTCTAAAAAAATAGGAAATAAACAATTTGTATAGAAATATTGTGCAAAAAGTTTCAGAAACTTTTGACGTTACAGTAAAAAATGTAAAATCACGCACTACAACCAAAGTTTTATTTTTACACCGCACATACCAACAAGCAATCTAATCATCCTAAAGGTAAATCTTGGCACATTATTTTTATAATACAATGGATTTGTACAAGGGGATAATTATTTTTGTTGAAAAGTTTCTGTAATTCAAGATTCACAAAGCTTCCATGGGCATGAACAAAGTTCAAGGCATGCTCCTGCTTCCATGATGCTCGTCTTTCTCACTTTCACTTTTCTTTTTGTGAAGCTTTAGGTTCCCCTCTATATTTTTTGGTTTTTAAACTTGATAAAAGCACTCAACAAAATAAAATGACTCTCTAAAACTTTTGGGTTGTCTCCCTGACAGCGCTTTCTTTAAGGCCATTAAGCTAAGCATAAAGTGCTCAAGTAAAGAGGTTTTTCATGTATCTCCCATTATCAAGTTGAATGGGGTTTTCTCGAGATTATCAAAGTAGTGTTTAATATTTTTCAAATAGCGAGCATCGAGGGTTTTACGAGGTTCCCCATCTACATGAGTAGCAAGTACAACTAATTTTTTTGGTGTTTCGTGTTCCATATCCATAAGTAAAGATAGAGAACAACTTAGAAAAGAAAAGAAAAACTACTTAGTGCTAAAGCAAAGAAGCACACACAAGAATATTCACCCCACGCTATTGCTCCCCGGCAATGGCGCTAGAAAAAGGTCTTGATAGCCCACAAGTATAGGGGATCGTTTGTAGCCTTTTTCAGTAAATAAGAGTGTCAAACCCAATGAGGATATAAAGGTAGAACAAATATTCCCTCAAGTTCTATCAACCACCGATGCAACTCTACGCACACTTATCGTTTGCTTTACCTCGAACAAGAATAAAACTAGAAGTACTTTGTAGGTGTGGATAGGTTCGCTAGATAATAAAGAACGTGGAAATAAAAGTTAGGTGATGTTTAAATAAAGAAACAATTAAATTTAGTAAAATGAGTGTGGAATAGTGGTGATAGGATTTGCGGAATTGTCCCTTTGCAATTGACTACGTTACTAGACCGATAGCAAGTTTTTATGTGGGAGAGGCCACTGCTAACATGTCGTCCCTTACTTGGAATTCTATGCACTTATGTTTGGAACTATTAGAAAGCATCTGCAACTACTAACGTTCATTAAGGTAAAAACACCCAACCATAGCATTAGGATATATATTGGTCCACCTTCAATCCCGTACGTATCAATTTCTATGTTTAGGCTGAAGCTGTTGTCACCCTTGCCCTCCAATGCATAGTCCTATCAACATACAAATAACCCTATGGTGTGATCCACATGCGCGCTCATATGATGGGCACCAAAGGACAACAACATAACCACAAGCAAATTAAACCAACCATAGAAATTCACCAATGACCGATAGGACAACAAAAATCTACTCAGACATCATAGGATTGCAACATATCATTGGATAATAGTATGAAGCATAAAGCACCATGTTCAAGTAGAGGGTACAGCAGGTTGCGGGAGACTGGATGATGTCTACTACACAACTTGTTCTTGTAGACTCGTGTTGGGCCTCCAAGCGCAGGGTTTTGTAGGACAGCAGCAAATTTCCCTCAAGTGCATGACCTAAGGTTTATCAATCTGTGGGAGGCTTAGGATGAAGATGGTCCCTTTCAAACAACCCTGCAATCAAATACAAGAAATCTATTGTGTCCCCAACACACCCAATACAATGGAAAAATGTATAGGTGCACTAGTTCGGCGAGGAGATGGTGATACAAGTGTAATATGGATGGTAGAAATATATTTTTATAATCTGAATAAATAAAAACAGCAAGGTAGCAAATAGAAAACGGGCACAAAAGCGGTATTGCAATGCTTGAAAATGAGGCCTAGGGTTTGTACTTTCACTAGTGCAATCTCTCAACAATGCTAATATAATTGGATCACATAACCATCTCTCAACGTGCAACGAAGAATCACTCCAAAGTTCTTATATAGCGGAGAACATAAGAAGAAATCATTTGTAGGGTACGAAACCACCTCAAAGCTATTCTTTCCGATTGATCTATCCAAGAGTTCATACTAAAATAACAGCAAAAAAATTTAGATTCATAATACTCAATCAAACACAGAGAACCTCCAAGAGTGCCCCAAGATTTCTATCGGAGAAACAAAGACAAGAACGTGCATCAACCCCTATGTGTAGATTACCCCAATGTCACCTCAGGAATCCGCGAGTTGAGTGCCAAAACATATATCAAGTGAATCAAAATAATACCCCATTGTCACCACGAGTATTCATTTGCAAGACATATATCAAGTGCTCTCAAATGCATAAAAGTATTCAATCCGACAAGAAAGAAATCTCAAAGGGAAAACTCAATTCATCACAACAAGGTAGAGAGGGGAAAACACCATATGATCCAACTATATTAACAAAGACCGTGATACATCAAGATCGGGCCATCTCAAGAACACGAGAGAGAGAAATTAAACACATACCTACTGGTACAAACCCTCGGCCCCGAGGGTGGACTACTCCCTCCTCATCGTGGTGGCCGCCGGGATGATGAAGATGGACACCAGTGATGATTTCCCCCTCTAGCGGAGTGCCAAAACAGGGTCCAGATTGTTTTTCGGTGGCTACAGAGGCCTGCGGTGGCAGAACTTCTCATCTAGGGTTACCCCGAGGTTTTTGGAAAATTTGGTGATTTATAGGGCAAAGAGGGGGTGTAGTAGGCCACCAAGGTGGGCACAACCCGCATGGGCGCGCCTGGGCCCCCAGGCATGCCCTGGTGGGTTGTGCCCCCCTTGGGGCACCCCCTAGGTGCTGCTCTGGCCCAATGGATGTCTTTTGGTCCATAAAAAATCCACAAAAAGTTTTGCATTGTTTGGAATCCGTTTGATATTGATTTCCTGCAATGTAAAAACAAGCAAAAAATTGCAATTGGCACTGGGCACTGGGTCAATAGGTTAGTCCCAAAAAATGATATAAAGTTGCTATAAAATGACTGTAAAACATCCAAGAATGGTAATAAAACAGCATGAATACTTTATAAATTATAGATACGTCGGGGACGTACCAGCATCCCCAAGCTTAATTCCTACTCGTCCTCAAATAGGTAAATGATAAAAGAAATAATTTATGAAGTGTGAATGCTAGCAAAGTGCACAAGTTTAATCAATGACAATTTCAATCACTTTTCCTAGCATCATAACATCAATTCTTTCTCATAAAACTTCTCATGTTAAAGTCGCAACCAATTCACATGTTAAGGTTGAGACAATGAATTCTCTTAAAACTCAACAACCTATGTTCTCAGTCACCAAGCAAATGCAATTCAACTTATTCAACAGAGTCTAAGTAAGAGCTCCACATACTCAACCATCATATAGTCTTCTATGATTGCTAACACTCACCACATACACATGAGCAAAACTTTTCAACCAGACACATAGAAAGATAAGGGCTTATAATTTCGCCACCCGATGTATGCATCTCAAGCGTGATGTCAACAATAATAACTCATGCTACCCATATCCAACTGGATATATGTGCCCAGATCTTTCCTCACCACATGATGCTTGCCAAAAGAGAAAAATAAAATGGAATAGAGAGAAAAACTTTGACTCTTGCACGAAAGTAAATACATAAAAGTAAAAGATAGACCCTTCGCAGAGGGAAGCAGAGGTTGCCATGCGCTTATTTGTTTGTATGTTCAACCCCTTAGTGCAAAAGAACGTCATGTTATACTGCCCCTTATGATAGCAACCTTTATTATGCAGTTTATCGCTTTTATTCTTTGCCATCACAAGTTCGTACAATGCTCAATTTTCTCTTACACTAAATGATCTAACACTTTTAGAAGCAATTTTTATTGCCTTATTGCACCGATGACACCTTACTTGAAGGATCTTGCTCAATCCTTAGGTAGGTATGGTGGACTCTTGAAAATAAGATTTGGGTTTAAGGGTTTTTGGATGCGCAAGTAGTACCTCTACTTGGTGCGGAATTTTTGGCTAGCAAGGATGGGGGGCAAGCACCACATGTTGAAGGATCTATGACAATATAACTTCTATGTGACTATGAACAAACATAAACCATTACGTTGTCTTCCTTGTCCAACGTCAACAATTTTGGCATATAATATTTTGATGGGGGCTCACAATCACAAAAGATTTCCAAGATAGTGTATTTGCATGTGAAAGTTCTCTTCCATATACTAATTATTCATGTATTGCTTGTATGACCAATATTGTGATTGCCAAGCTTCAAAAGATTTCACTTCCTAAACCCAATGTGAAGCTACCACTAGGCATGACATAATTTCAACTTCATGATATTCAATTCATTCAACAATTTACTCATAGGATATAAGTGAAGCACAAGAGTAAATGACAAGCTAGTCCAAAAAGATATAAGTGAAGATCAAATGAGTAGTTAAGTAAATGGGTAGATATTTGAGGACTCTCTCTTATTTTAAAACTTTCAGATCTAAGTATTTTATTAAAACAGCAAGCAAAACAAAAGAAACTGACATTCAATAATAG
Source organism: Triticum dicoccoides (assembly GCF_002162155.2). NCBI lineage: Eukaryota > Viridiplantae > Streptophyta > Magnoliopsida > Poales > Poaceae > Triticum > Triticum dicoccoides. Next base: position 133,110,456 of record NC_041388.1, on the reverse strand, counting down.
CACACCTCATGTGAAGAAGCAAAACTTAGGCTCAACCGATACTAACCGACAATTGTTGAAGAAGAAAGGTGGGATGCCTACTGGGGCATCCCCAAGCTTAGATGCTTGATACTTCTTGAAATATTTTCTTGGGGTGCCTTGGGCATCCCCAAGCTTGAGCTTTTGTGTCTCCTTAATTCCTCTCATATCATGGTTTTCCTAAATCTCAAAAACTTCATCCACACAAAACTCAACAAAAACTCATGAGATAAGTTAGTATAAACCAATGAGAAAACCTTATCATTCTCTACTATAGAAAATCAATAAATTATTATACAACATTGCATAATAAATGCCTCTACATATTTAATACTCCTATCCTCAAATGGAATCATTAAACAAGCAAACATATGCAAACATAACAGCAATCTGCCAAAACAGTACAGTCTGTAAAGAATGCAAAAGTATCAATACTTTTTTGCTCTAAAAATTATGAAACTTTACCACACTGTAGAAAATTTATCAAAACTTATAGTGCAAAAAGTTTCAGCATTTTATCACATCCTGACTTTCCTAGGGAATTTTTGCAACAGCGGTAAACTTTCTGTTTTGAAACAGCAACATGTATACTTGCAAAATAGCATGGTAAAGGCTATCCTTGCCACTTTAATTGAAATAAAAGATGCAAAAAATTATTCTAAATAACAGAAAGCAAATCCTAACAAAAGAAAATTACGCTCCAAGAAAAACACATATCATGTGACGAATAAAAATGTAGCTCCAAGTGAAGTTACCGATAATGTTGGAGACGAAAGAGGGGATGCCTTCCGAGGCATCCCCAAGCTTAGTTGCTTGGATATTCCTTGAATATTAACTTGGGGTGCCTTGGTCATCCCCAATCTTAGGGTCTTGTCACTCCTTATTCTCCTCATATCGATGTCTCACCCAAAACTTGAAAACTTCAATGACACAAAACTTAACGGAACTTCGTGAGATAGGTTAGTATGATAAAGATCAAACCATTTCACTTTCATACTATCAAAGACAAGATTCATAATTGTTCTCACACAATTCCTACTGTAGCATATCATTTCCGAATTTATATTGATCAATATAAGCCATAGAAACTAGAAAACAAGCAAACTATGCATTGAAAATAGAATCTGTCAAAAACAGAACAGTCTGTAGTAATCTGTACTCCAACCATACTTCTGATACTCCACAAATTCTAAAAAATTAGGACAACCTGGACAATTTTTCTATTAATCTTCTGCAAAAAGAATCGTCATTTTATTATGCTTATGTTAAAAATGAGAATTATTTTCCTGACCACATAAGTTTTTGTTTTTCAGCAAGATCAAATCAACTACCACCATAGACCATCCCAAAGGTCTTACTTGGCACTTTATTGAAACGAAAGAAATAAAACATGATTACTACAGTAGGCTAATCATGTGAACACACAAAAACATAGGTAAAAATGTTGGGTTGTCTCCCAACAACGCTTTTCTTTAATGCCTTTTAAGCTAGGCATGATGAGTTCAATGGTGCTCGCCTAAAAGATAAGGATTGACACATAACAAGAGCATCATGAATCATAATTTCCTCTCTCATGATAATTTTCAGTAGCATCATGAATGGATTCATCAATATAACCATCACATAAAGCATTCTTTTCATGATCCAAAAGCATAGAAAAATTACTACTCTCCATATAAGCAATTTTATTCTCATTCACAATAGTGGGAGTATCATATGAAACTTGAATACTAAAAATTGTTCCCACATTAAGAGAGTAATGTTCAGTAAAAGGATATTCAAAGTTATGACAATAATTATCACTACTTTTTATAACATAAGTATCATCACAATAATCATCATAAGTAGGAGGCATGCAATCATCATAGCAAATTTCATCATTCAAAGTAAGGGGACTAAAAAGATCATATCCATTAAGCATAGCACCCCCAAGCTTGGGACAAACATTAATTGTAGTAAATAAATTCTCAAACATGTCATTCTCATCAAACATAGCATCCCCAAGCTTGTGGCTTGGCATATCATAAGCATAATCATTCTCATCATTAATAGTATGAATATCACCAGCGGTATAGTAATTGCTATCATCATAATTTCCCAAGTTGGGGCCAAAAAGATTTCCAAGATTATAAGAAGTATCATTATCTTCCCAATCATAATCATCACAACAAGTAATGGGCATAACAAAATCATCATCAATAGTTGATGTCTACTACACAACCTTCTTCTTGTAGACGTTGTTGGGCCTCCAAGTGCAGAGGTTTGTAGGACATCAGCAAATTTCCCTCAAGTGGATGACCTAAGGTTTATCAATCCATGGGAGGCGTAGGATGAATATGGTCTCTCTCAAACAACCCTTCAACCAAATAACAAAGAGTCTCTTGTGTCCCCAACACACCCAATACAATGGTAAATTGTATAGGTTCACTAGTTAGGCGAAGAGATGATGATACAAGTGCAATATGGATGGTAGATAAAGGTTTTTGTAATATGAAAATATAAAAACAGCAAGGTAACTAATGATAAAAGTGAGCACAAATGGTATTGCAATGCTTTAAAACAAGGCCTAGGGTTCATACTTTCACTAGTGCAAGTTCTCTCAACAATAATAACATAATTGGATCATATAACTAACCCTCAACATGCAACAAAGAGTCACTCCAAAGTCACTAATAGCGGAGAACAAATGAAGAGATTATTGTAGGGTATGAAACCACCTCAAAGTTATCCTTTCTAATCGATCTATTCAAGAGTCTGTAGTGAAATAACATGAAGCTATTCTTTCTGTTCGATCTATCCTAGAGTTCGTACTAGAATAACACCTTAAGACACAAATCAACCAAAACCCTAATGTCAGCTAGATACTCCAATGTCACCTCAAGTATCTGTGGGTATGATTATACGATATGCATCACACAATTTCAGATTCATCTATTCAACCTACACAAAGAACTTCAAAGAGTGCCCCAAAGTTTCTACCGGAGAGTCAAGACGAAAATGTGTGCCAACCCCTATGCACAAGTTCACGAGGTCACGGAACTCGCAAGTTGATCACCAAAACATACATCAAGTGGATCACGTGATATCCCATTGTCACCACAGATAAGCACATGCAAGACATACATCAAGTGTTCTCAAATCCTTAAAGACTCAATCCTATAAGATAACTTCAAAGGGAAAACTCAATTCATCACAAGAGAGTAGAGGGGGAGAAACATCATAAGATCGAAATACAATAGCAAAGCTCGCGATACATCAAGATCGTGCCGACTCAAGAACACGAGAGAGAGAGAGAGAGATCAAACACATAGCTACTGGTACATACCCTCAGCCCCGAGGGTGAACTACTCCCTCCTCGTCATGGAGAGCGCCAGGATGATGAAGATGGCCACCGGAGAGGGATTCCCCCCTCCGACAGGGTGCCGGAATGGGTCTAGATTGGTTTTCGGTGGCTACGAAGGCTTCTGGTGGCGGAACTCCCGATCTATTCTGCTCTTTGATGTTTTTAGGGTATATGGACATATATAGGCGAAAGAAGTCGGTCAGGGGAGGAACGAGGGGCCCACGAGGGTGGGGGCGCGCCCAAAAGGGTAGGGCGCGCCTCCCTGCCTCGTGGCTTCCTCAAAGCTTCCCTGACGTCTACTCCAAGTCTTCTAGATTGCTTCCGTTCCAAGAATAACTCTCCCGAAGGTTTCATTCTGTTTGGACTCCGTTTGATATTCCTTTTCTTCGAAACACTAAAATAGGCAATAAAACAGCATTTTGGGCTGGGCCTACGGTTAATAGGTTAGTCCCAAAAATAATATAAAAGTGTATAATAAAGCCCATAAACATCCAAAATGGGTAATATAATAGCATGGAACAATCAAAAATTATAGATACGTTGGAGACGTATCAAGCATCCCCAAAGCTTAACTCATGCTCGTCCTCAAGTAGGTAAATGATAAAAATAGAATTTTTGATGTGGAATGCTACCTAACATATTTATCAATGTAATCTTCTTTATTGTGGCAAGAATATTCAGATCCATAAGATTCAAGACAAAAGTTTTAATATTGACAAAAAAATAGTAATACTTCAAGCATACTAACAAAGTAATCATGTCTTCTCAAAATAACATGGCCAAAGAAAGCTATCCCTACAAAATCATATAGTCTGGCTATGCTCTAACTTTATCACACAAAATATTTAAATCATGTGCAACCCCGATGACAAGCCAAGCAATTGTTTCATACTTTTGATGTTCTCTAACTTTTTCAATCTTCACGCAATACATGAGCGTGAGTCATGGACATAGCACTATAGGTGGAATGGAATGGTGGTTGTGGAGAAGATAGTCTCACATCAACTAGGCATATCAACGGGCTATGGAGATGCCCATCAATAGATATCAATCTGAGTGAGTAGGGATTGCCATGCAACGGATGCACTAGAGCTATAAGTGTATGAAAGCTCAAAAAGAAACTAAGTGGGTGTGCATCCAACTCGCTTGCTCACAAAGACCTAGGGCATTTTGAGGAAGCCCATCACTGGAATATACAAGCCAAGTTCTATAATGAAAAATTCCCACTAGTATATGAAAGTGACAACATAGGAGACTCTCTATCATGAAGATCATGGTGCTACTTTGAAGCACAAGTGTGGTAAAAGGATAGTAGCATTGCCTCTTCTCTCTTTTTCTCTCATTTTTTTTTGGGCCTTCTATTTTTTATGGCCTCTTTTTTCTCTTTTTTTTATTTTTTGTCCGGAGTCTCATCCCGACTTGTGGGGGAATCATAGTCTCCATCATCCTTTCCTCACTGGGACAATGCTCTAATAATGATGATCATCACACTTTTATTTACTTACAACTCAAGAATTACAACTCGATACTTAGAACAAAATATGACTCTATATGAATGCCTCCGGCGATGTACCGGGATGTGCAATTAATCAAGAGTGACATGTATGAAAGAATTATGATCGGTGGCTTTGCCACAAATACGATGTCAACTACATGATCATGCAAAGCAATATGACAATGATGAAGCGTGTCATAATAAATGGAACGGTGGAATGTTGCATGGCAATATATCTCGGAATGGCTATGGAAATGCCATAATAGGTAGGTATGGTGGCTTTTTAGGAAGGTAAATGGTGGGTTTGTGGTACCAGCGAAAGTTGCGCGATACTAGAGAGGCTACTAATGGTGGGAGGGTGAGAGTGCGTATAGTCCATGGACTCAACATTAGTCATAAAGAACTCACATACTTATTGCAAAAATCTATTAGTTATCGAAACAAAGTACTACGTGCATGCTCCTAGGGGGATAGATTGGTAGGAAAAGGCCATCGCTCGTCCCCGGCCACCACTCATAAGGAAGACAATCAGTAAATAAATCATGCTCCGACTTCATCACATAACGGTTCACCATACGTGCATGCTACGGGAATCACAAACTTTAAAACTAGTATCTCTCAAATTCAAAACTACTCAACTAGCATGACTCTAATATCACCATCTTTATATCTCAAAACAATCAAGTATCAAACTTCTCATAGTATTCAATGCACTTTATATGAAAGTTCTTATTATACCCATCTTGGATGCCCATCATATTAGGACTAGTTTCATAACCAAAGGAAATTACCATCCTGTTTAGGACTCTTAAAATAATATAAGTGAAGCATGAGAGTTCATCTATTTCTTCAAAATAAAACCACCGCCGTGCTCTAAAAGGATATAAGTGAAGCACTAGAGCAAATGACAAACTACTCCAAAAGATATAAGTGAAGATCAATGAGTAATCGAATAATTATGTAACTATGTGAAGACTCTCTAACATTTAAGAATTTCAGATATTGGTATTTTATTCAAACAGCAAGCAAAACAAAAGAAAATAACTTGACGCTCGAAGCAAAACACATATCATGTGGTGAATAAAAATATAGCTCCAAGTAAAGTTACTGATGAACGAAGACGAAAGAGGGGATGCCTTCCGAGGCATCCCCAAGCTTAGGATCTTGGTTGTCCTTGAATATTACCTTGGGGTGCCTTGGGCATCCCCAATCTTGGGCTATTTCCACTCCTTATTTCATAGTCCATCGAATCTTTACCCAAAACTTGAAAACTTCACAACACAAAACTTAACAGAAAACTTGTAAGCTCTGTTAGTATGAGAAAATAAATCACCACTTAGGTAATGTTGTGAACTCATTCTAAATTCATATTGGTGTAATATATACTGTATTCCAACTTATCTATTGTTCATACCCTCCGATACTACTCATAGATTCATCAAAATAAGCAAACAACACATAGAAAATAGAATCTGTCAAAAACAGAACAGTATGTAGTAATGTTGATCAAACGTATACTTATGGAACCCCAAAAATTCTAAAATAAATTGATGGACGTGAGGAATTTATCTATTAATCATCTGCAAAAATAATCAACTAAATAGCACCCTCTAGTAAAACATAGCAGCAAATCTCGTGAGCGCTAAAGTTTCTGTTTTTTACAGCAAGATCGCAAAGACTTTCCCCAAGTCTTCCCAAAGGTTCTACTTGGCACAAACACTAATTAAAACATAAAACCACATATAAACAGAGGCTAGATGAATTATTTATTACTAAACAATAGCAAAAGGCAAATAAAAAATAAAGATTGGGTTGCCTCTCAACAAGCGCTATCGTTTAACGCCCCTAGCTAGGCATGATGATTTCAATGATGCTCACATAAAAGATAAGAATTGAAACATAAAGAGAGAATCATGAAGAATATTACTAGCACATTTAAGTCTAACCCACTTCCTATGCATAGTGATTTTGTGAACAAACAACTTATGGGAACAATAATCAACTAGCATAGGAAGGCAAAACAAGCATATCTACAAGATTTTCAACACATAGAGAGGAGACTTGATATTATTGCAATTCCTACAAGCATATGTTCCTCCCTCATAATAATTACATGTAGGATCATAAGCAAATTCAACAATATAGCTATCACAAAACATATTCTTAACACGATCCACATGTATGCAAAGTTGACACTCTTCCAAAATAGTGGGATTAACATTAACTAAAGTCATGACCTCTCCAAACCCACTTTCATAATTATCACAATGAGATTCAACACCCTCCAAAATAGTGGGATCATTACTTCCTAAAGTTGACACTCTTCCAAACCCACTTTCATCAATATAATCATCATAAATAGGAGGCATGCTATCATCAAAACAAATTTGCTCATCAAAACTTGGGGGACAAAAAATATCATCTTCATCAAACATAGCATCCCCAAGCTTGTGGCTTTGCATATCATTAGCATCATGGATATTCATAGAATTCATACTAACAACATTGCAATAATGCTCATCATTCAAAGATTTAGTGCCAAACATTTTAATACATTCTTCTTCTAACACTTTGGCACAATTATCAGAATCCTTATTTTCACGAAAGACATTAAAAAGATGAAGCATTTGAGGTACCCTCAATTCCATTTTTTCTAGTTTTCTTTTATAAACTAAACTAGTGATAAAACAAGAAAAAAATATTCGACTGCAAGATCTAAAGATATACCTTCAAGCGCTAACCTCCCGGGCAACGGCGCCAGAAAAGAGCTTGATGTCTACTACACAACCTTCTTCTTATAGACGTTGTCGGGCCTCCGATTGCAAAGGTTTGTAGGACAACAGCAAATTTCCCTCAAGTCGATGACCTAAGGTTTATCAATCCGTGGGAGGCGTAGGATGAAGATGGTCTCTCTCAAACAACCCGACAACCAAATAACAAAGAGTCTGTTGTGTCCCCAACACACCCAATACAATGGTAAATTGTATAGGTGCACTAGTTCGGCGAAGAGATGGTGATACAAGTGCAATATGGATGGTAGATAAAGGTTCTTGTAATCTGAAAATATAAAAACAGCAAGGTAACTAATGATGAAAGTGAGCACAAATGGTATTGCAATGCTTTGAAACAAGGCCTAGGGTTCATACTTTCACTAGTGCAAGTTCTCTCAACAATAATAACATAATTGGATCACATAACTATCCATCAACATGCAACAAAGAGTCACTCCAAAGTCACTAATAGTGGGGACAAACGAAGAGATTATTGTAGGGTACGAAACCACCTCAAAGTTATCCTTTCTGATCGATCTATTCAAGAGTCCGTAGTGAAATAACACGAAGCTATTCTTTCCGTTCGATCTATCCTAGAGTTCGTACTAGAATAACACCTTAAGACACAAATCAACCAAAACCCTAATGTCACCTAGATACTCCAATGTCACCTCAAGTATCCGTGGGTATGATTATACGATATGCATCACACAATCGCAGATTCATCTATTCAACCTACACAAAGAACTTCAAAGAGTGCCCCAAAGTTTCTACCGGAGAGTCAAGACGAAAACGTATGCCAAACCCTATGCATAAGTTCATGAGGTCACGGAACTCACAAGTTGATCACCAAAACATACATCAAGTGGATCACCTGATATCCTATTGTCACCACAGATAAGCACATGCAAGACATACATCAAGTGTTCTCAAATCCTTAGACTCAATCCAATAAGATAACTTCAAAGGGAAAACTCAATTCATCACAAGAGAGTAGAGGGGGAGAAACATCATAAGATCCAAATATAATAGCAAAGCTCATGATACATCAAGATCGTGCCAACTCAAGAACACAAGAGAGAGAGAGAGAGAGAGAGAGAGAGAGAGAGAGAGAGAGAGATCAAACACATAGCTACTGGTACATACCCTCAGCCCCGAGGGTGAACTACTCCCTCCTCGTCATGGAGAGCGCCAGGATGATGAAGATGGCCACCGGAGAGGGATTCCCCCCCCCCCGGCAAGGTGCCGGAACGTGTCTAGATTGGTTTCCGGTGGCTATGGAGGCTTCTGGTGGCGGAACTCCCGATCTATTCTGCTCTCTGGTGTTTTAGGGTATATGGACATATATAGGCGAAAGAAGTCGGTCAGGGGAGCCACAAGGGGCCCATGAGGGTGGGGGCATGCCCAGGGGGTAGGGCGTGCCTCCCTGCCTCGTGGCTTCCTTGAAGCTTCTCTGACGTCTACTCCAAGTCTCCTAGATTGCTTCCGTTCCAAAAATAACTCTCCCGAAGGTTTCATTCCGTTTGGAATCCGTTTGATATTCCTTTTCTTCGAAACACTGATATAGGCAATAAAACAACATTTTGGGTTGGGCCTCCGGTTAATAGGTTAGCCCCAAAAATAATCTAAAAGTGTATATAAAGCCCATAAACATCCAAAACGGGTAATATAATAGCATGGAACAATCAAAAATTATATATACGTTAGAGACGTATCAATAGTGCTCTCGGACATTGTGCCATAAGACATAGAAGCAATATCATCATCAAGTGCGTCATCTTCCACAATTACTTTTGATTCAGTTTCATGAGGCACAACAATAATAGGAGCAACACTATTTGGGAGAGATACCTTTTTACCTCTATTCTTTCTTCTCTTCTTCTTCTTCACTGCATCACGTGTGGGTTTAATTAATTTTTTCAAGTTTCTTATTGATGAGATTGGTTGAATAGGGAGCTCCTCCTCGTCACATATTTCATCATGAGAGACAATAGGAGGGAAAGTGGAAATCTTTACCCTTTCATTAGTATTCCTTTTATATTCTATTGGTTTTCCCATCTTTCTATAGTTGGCAATATAAGCATTCTCATTGCAATTTACCATACAAAACATATAGATATTCTTTAGTTTAGTTCAGTGTCATCTGTGAGAATGAATACCTCAAACCAACTATTTTTATGTGTCAATTCTTCACTCGCCAAAGTAGACAAAGCTCATTATAAAGTTCAAGGGTGATCAAGTTATTGCAATATTTGGACACGATTCGATCATGAAAAAGCATGCATTGGAAATTAAGGCGACCAACTTTATTGCAAAGATCACAAGTAATAGGACAAAGAGAACATGATTTTGTAGTGAATTCATCTATCGCTTTGAGCAAAGAATTGGTTCTATCATGTTTATGCTTCTTACAAAATCTATCTTCCCTATAAGGCACGTCTTCACAAAGTTTATGCACTCCACAAAAATTGACATGCTTATAAGAAACATTTTTCTCATGCTAGTGCAATAATCATTAGCATTTTGGCTATTCAAAGAATTCATACTAACAACATTGCAATCATGCTCATCATTCAAATATTTTGTGCCAAACATTTTAATGACTTCTTCCAACAATTGAGCACAATTTTCTGATCCATCATTTTCAAGAAAGATATTATAAAGATGATCAATAGTATGATGCAACCTCAATTCCATTTTTTGTAGTTTTCTTTTTTTAACCAAACTAGTGATAAAATAAGAAACTAAAAGATTCAATTGCAAGTTCAAAAGATATACCTTCAAGCACTCACCTCCCCGGCAACGGCGCCAGAAAAGAGCCTTATGTCTACTACACAACTTGTTCTTGTAGACTCGTGTTGGGCCTCCAAGTGCGGAGTTTTGTAGGACAGTAGCAAATCTCCCTCAAGTGGATGACCTAAGGTTTATCAATCCGTGGGAGGCGTAGGATGAAGATGGTCTCTCTCAAACAACCCTGCAATCAAATACAAGAAATCTCTTGTGTCCCCACCACACCCAATATAATGGCAAATTGTATAGGTGCACTAGTTCGGCGAAGAGATGGTGATAAAAGTGTAATATGGATGGTAGAAATATATTTTTATAATCTGAAAAAATAAAAATAGCAAGGTAGCAAATAGTAAACGGGCACAAAAATGGTATTGCAATGCTTGAAAATGAGACCTAGGGTCCGTACTTTTGCTAATGCAATCTCTCAACAATGCTAATATAATTGGATCACATAACCATCCCTCAACGTGCAACGAAGAATCACTCCAAAGTTCTTATCTAGTGGAGAACATAAGAAGAAATCATTTGTAGGGTACGAAACCACCTCAAAGCTATTCTTTCCGATCGATCTATCCAAAAGTTCGTACTAAAATAACACCAAATAATTCTAGATTCATAATACTCAATCCAACTCAAAGAACCTCAAAGAGTGCCCCAATATTTCTACTGGAGAAACAAAGAAAAGAACATGCATCAACCCCTATGCGTAGATTACCCCAATGTCACCTCGGGAATCCGCGAGTTGAGTGCCAAAACATATATCAAGTGAATTAAAATAATACCCCATTGTCACCACGAGTATTCATTTGCAAGACATATATCAAGTTCTCTCAAATCCATAAAAGTATTCAATCCGACAAGAATGAAATCTCAAAGGGAAAACTTAATTCATCACAACAAGATAGAGAGGGGAAAACACCATACGATCCAACTATATTAACAAAGCCCGTGATACATCAAGATCGTGCCATCTCAAGAACACGAGGGAGAGAGAGGGAGAGATTAAACACATAGCTACTGGTACAAACCCTCGGCCCCGAGGCTGGACTACTCCCTCCTCATCGTGGTGGCCGCCGGGATGATGAAGATGGCCACTGGTGATGATTTCCACCTCCGGCGGAGTGCCGGAACTGGGTCTAGATTGTTTTTCGGTGGCTACAGAGGCTTGCGGTGGCGGAACTTCTCATCTAGGGTTACCCCGAGGGTTTTGGAATATTTGGTGATTCATATGGCAAAGAGGGGGTGCAGGAGGCCACCGAGGTGGGCACAACCCACCTGGGCGTGCCTGGGCCCCCAGGCGCGCCCTGGTGGGTTGTGCCCCCTCGAGGCACCCCCAGGTGCTGCTCTGGCCCAATGGATGTCTTCTAGTCCATAAAAAATCCACAAAAAGTTTCGCGATGTTTGGACTCCGTTTGATATTGATTTCCAGAAATGTAAAAAACAAGCAAAAAAACAGCAACTGGTACTGGGCACTGGGTCAATAGGTTAGTCCCAAAAAACGATATAAAGTTGCTATAAAATGATTGTAAAACATCCAAGAATGATAATAAAATAGCGTGAATACTTCAAAAATTATAGATACGTCGGAGATGTATCAGTGGACCGCTGAATATAGATGGGGGAGGGTGATGAATATGTTGGTGAAGATGACGGAGTTGTTGGAGTAGATCACCGTCACATGATGATTGCCACAGCGGCGTTCTGATGCCACCGGGAGAGAGGGGGAGAGAGCCCCTTTCCTTCTTCTTCCTCCTTGGCCTCCCCCTAGATGGGAGGAGGGTTCCCCCTCTAGTCCATGGCCTCCATGGCGGCGGAGGGGTGGGAGCCCCTTCGAGATTGGATCTATGTAGGATCGAAAGTATGTCTAGAGGGGGTGTGATTAGACTACTTGACCAAATAAAAATCTGGCCTTTTCCCAATTTTAAGTCTTGGCAGATTTTAGCAACTTAGCACAAGTCAAGCAATCAACCTACACATGCAAGTCTAAGAGTATAGCAGCGGAATGTAAAACATTTGCATATGAAGGCAAAGGGAGGAGTTTGGAGGGAGCAACCGCAATGTAGACACGGAGATTTTTGGCGTGGTTCCGATAGGTGGTGCTATCGTACATCCACGTTGATGGAGACTTCAACCCATGAAGGGTAACGGTTGCGTGAGTCCACGGAGGGCTCCACCCACGAAGGCTCCACGAAGAAGCAACCTTGTCTATCCCACCATGGCCATCGCCCACGAAGGACTTGCCTCACTAGGGTAGATCTTCATTAAGTAGGCAATCTCCTTGCCCGTACAAACTCCTTGGTTCAACTCCACAATCTTGTCGGAGGCTCCCAAGTGACACCTAACCAATCTAGGAGACACCACTCTCCAAAAGGTAATAGATGATGTGTTGATGATGAACTCCTTGCTCTTGTGCTTCAAATGATAGTCTCCCCAACACTCAACTCTCTCTCTCTCTCACTGATTTGGATTTGGTGGAAAGATGATTTGGGTGGAAAGCAACTTGGGGAAGGCTAGAGATCAAGATTCATATGGTTGGAATGGAATATCTTGGTCTCAACACATGAGTAGGTGGTTCTCTCTCAGAAAATGAATGCTGAAGTGTAGGCACGTTCTGATGGCTCTCCCTACTAATGAAGGAAGGGTGGAGGGGTATATATAGCATCCACAAAAAATCTAACCGTTACACACAATTTATCAAACTCGGTGGGACCGAATCAGAAAAGTCGGTCATATCGATTCAGTTCAAAATGTGAACGTTAGGCTTTTTGATGGGACCGACATGTCAACTCAATGGAACCGATTCTATTAGGGTTAGGGCATAACGTAATCTCGGTGAGACTGATTACACAAACTCGGTGGGACCGATTTTGGTAATAGGTAACCAGAGAGTTGGTCAGGAAAACTCGGTGGGACCGAATCGCTCATTTCGGTGAGACCGAAACGTTACGAAAGGGAAACAGAGAGTTTGCATTGCGAACTCGGTGGGACCAATCGCTCATCTCGGTTGAACCGAAACGTTACGAAGGGAAACGGAGAGTTTGCAACCCCATCTCGGTGAGACCGAGATCCCTATCAGTGAGACCAATATGACTAGGGTTTGTGGCAGTGGCTATGTCAAGTGAACTCGGTGGCGCCGGATAGAACATTTCGGTGGGGCCAAGTTTGACTTTTGGTTTGGGACATATGTGGATATGACAAAGTGGTTGAGGGTTTTGGAGTATATCACTAAGCATTTTGAGCAAGCAAGCCATTAAGCAACACCTCATCCCCTTTTAATAGTATTGGCTTTTCTTATGGACTCAATGTGATCTTGAATCACTAAAATGAAAAAGTAGAGTCTTGAGCTTGAGCCAACATGTGTCCTTAGCATTTTGTGGGGTCCACATTCTTAATACATGACATGCCAATCATTAAACTTTCTGAAATGATCATCTTGAAATAGTATTAGTTTAATGATCTATATGTTGTTAATAATTACCAAAACCACCCAGGAATAGTTGCACTTTCAATCTCACCCTTTTTGGTAATTGATGACAACATATAGATCAAAGCTTCGACAAATGGTAATAAGATTTAAATACATCATCGCTTTGATAAATATGTGATAAGCAAGAGCTCCCCCTAAATTTATTCACTATGTAAGACACTACAGGAAACAGATAATTTGTCGTCTGTGGATCACAGACGGCAAAGACCCAAATCCAGACGGCAAAGATTTTGCCGTCAGGAAGCAGACGGCAAACTCAGACGGCAAAGATAAGTCGGCAAAAAATACTTTGCCATCAGCCTTTTGTTGAGATGACGGCAAAGATTTTGCCGTCAGTCAATATAGTTTTGCCATCTGCCGCAAAAATAACATACGGCAAAAAAAATGTTCTTTGCCGTCAGTCAAAACGTGGGCTTTGCCGTCATCTAGATTAAAGTACAGACGGCAAAGATTGTTTTTCAAAAAAATTTAAAAGTGGCGGCCGACCAGAGCATCTCGCCGGACACAGGAACAACAAACCAAAACAGGCTCATCTCACAGAGATTTTGGATTCGACACGCCGTGCTGTATTGCATTCATCATCGGTGAAGTTACAGAGAAGTTACAAGCTGTCCTGAAAATTTACACAAGGACCCCTAGAAACTAAAAAGGAAAAGCAATCAAGTCCTCCATCACAACAACAGGTACTTCACCGCCGGCCGTCCTTCTTCTCGCCGGGGACAATACCACAGGGACACCACTGCCGCCGCCTCGCCCTGCTCACCGCGCCGCTCGCCCGACCATACTCGCCGCGCCACCGAACAGCCACGCTCGCACGCGCCGCTCTCCCGACCCTGGTTTCCGCACCGCCGCCCGGCCGTGCTCGCTGGTTCCTGGAGAGAGAGAGGGGCACCGCCGCGCACCGGTGCAGCGTCGGGCGGCCGACGCCGGAGGGAGGAGGCCGCCGCGCGCCCGAGGGAAGAGGCAGCCGCGCGCTCGAGGAAGAGGCCGCCGCGCGCCCGAGGGAAGAGGCCGCTGCGCGCTCGAGGGAAGAGGCCGCCGCGCGCCCGATGGAAGAAGTCGTCGGTGGAGTGAGCCGCCCACGCGCGCCATGCTCGCCGTCCTCGCGTCTGCCATGCTCGCTGCCCGCGCGGCCTCCCTGCTCTCCGCCCGCGCGGATGGCCTGCTTGCCCGCACCGGCCGTGGATGGATGGATTCGTTGCCCGCGCGTCCGCCAGGCTCGCTGCCTGCGCGGCCTCCCTGCTCCCCGTCCGTGCGGCCTCGCTGCACACCGCCCGTGCGGATGGCTTGCTTGCCCGCGCCGGCCATGGATGGATGGATGTGTGTTGTGCTTGTGCGTTTCGAGGTGTGAGTGGCTGTGTGGTGTGCGTGGGTGGGTCGGGTGTGGGAGCGTGCGTTGGTGGGTGGGTGGGTGGGGCTGTGAGCTTGGGTTAGTGGGTGTGTCAGGATGGGTGGGGCTGCGTGGGTATGGAGTGACCGCCACGTCATCGATCCGCGATCCGCGTGGTGTGCTTCTTCTTTGCCGTCTGCATTTTTTATACAGACGGCAAAGTATGTCTTTATCGTCTGTTTTTTTAATTATAGACGGCAAATCTTATACTTTGCCGTCTGTAATAAAAAACACAAACGGCAAAGACTTTGCTATCTGTATTTTATTTTATAGACGGCAAAGTATGAGATTTGCCATCTGTAATAAAAAAACAGACGACAAAGACTAATTTGTTGTCTGTAATAAAAAAAATGCAGACGGCAAAATATGTTTTGCCGTTAGTCATTCTTTGCCATCTGCAGCTGATGGTAAAATTGCTCTTTGCCGTCTGCCTCAACAAAAAGCTGACGGCAAAGATGTTCACTGACGGCAAATTAGCTGTTTCCTGTAGTGATTTGCTTTTGAATGCAAATGCACAATCAATTAGAATCATGGGTCACTCTTCCATGTCACATATATCTTGGTGGAGCGCTCAAATTGATATGAATTAAAACATGCACTCATCATCAAGTAAAGTGAATGATCATATAAGGATATAAAAGATAATTCCATCCAAGCAAACATTAAAGTATGATATGATCAAACACATGATCATACAAGTATCTCACGGAGACATAAAGTATCAAACGAGCACACACACAAGTTCAACTAAAAAGCAAGAAAGCAAGAGAGACAAAGCAGCAAAGAAACACTCTCTCTCAAAGCCTACAATCTATAAATTCCGCCCCCCTTGGCAACAAGTTACAAAAAGTTCGAAAATGCATAGTGCTATGCGTCTCTCAGGCTTGGTCTTCCGGAGGTGGTGTAGATAGAAGTCCAAGGATGAAGGCATCAGTGGATGATGTTGGAGCTGGTGGAGCAAGTGCTGGAGGTGGTACTGAAGCCGTTGCTGGTGCAGATGAAGTAGCTCTTGTATCTGAGATTAGCACTGCAGCTGACCTCTGACTCCTTGGCACTAGCTGAAAAGCATCAGTAGTTGCCTCCCCTCTCTTCTCCTTGGCTTCCTCCTGGAGCTGCTCGATTGCAGTCTGTATCTCAGTCACCTTGAGGTCAAGATCATAGAATTTTGTTTCAACAATACTTTCCAAGCTCTCTTGATTCTGAGTCGGGGTGGCCAAGCCCTTATCAATCCTCAATGTTGCTTGTATCAGATAACCCAATTGATCTTGTTTGCTCTTTAAGAACACCTGAGATACTTCCTCGGCACTTGGCATCCTTGCAGCCTTTTCTGTCTTTGCCTTAGCTCTCTTCTCTTGTGCTTGTGCTGATGAAGGTTCATTCTCATTCATCACAACTATGTTATCCTAAAATTCTGGGTGCAAAGGTAAGTTCTCCTTATCCAACAGGTAACTACTTGTGCCATCTTGGAGTTGATGAGCACCTAAATATGTGGAGCATACCCGCAAGATCTTTTCTGATCTGCTGCAGTCCTCTTGATTGTCTCAACAATCAGACTCATGACCTTGAATTTTTTAGGGACATCAAATATTTGTAGTGGGTTGATTGAATGTCCTCTTATCATCTTGTGATCTCCAGATTTGGGTAATAGAGTATGCCTCATGATAGTGTTGATTGTAGGCAGACCAGACAGTAGATAATGCACAGATCCAAGCTTGTGTGTCTCCAAAGTTTTATCGGGGATCTCCTTGTACATATTTGCCATGAAGTTGTGGTCTTTCTTCTTCTTGGCATACACATCCAAATAATCCTCATTTTCCTTTGGGGCATTGATCAACTTCGCCCACTCATCAACAGTTGATTGGTACCTCGTACCCTCAGACATCCACACTATTCTGTCATCTGGATAGAAATGAGCAGTGGAGTAGAACTACATAACAAGCTCATCATTCCATTTGGTTAACTTTTGACACACAAACTCATCAACTCCACAAGCTTTGAAGCTTTCATGTACACTTGGGAAAAAGTCTTCATTCTCATCAATGAATTCCCGATCGACCCATCTCATATCATAGACAATTGGCTTCTTGCCAAGCAGAATGGTCTCATAGAAATCCTGTTGTTCCTTGGTGTGGAACATATAGTCCACCCCAGTCCTCCTCCTCACAGCATAGGGATCAGACTATCTCCAAAGTCTCAATCATGTATCCTTCATGATGTTCATGTCCTCAGCCACTGGATGAGTGTCATTGTGTTCTGGAATCTTTGGTTTCAGTTTTCTCAGCACTTGGGCTTCTGCATCTTCTTCTTCAACTTCAGGCACTGGAGCCTTGTTTTGTTCTTCAGCAGGGATATTCCTGGTGCTTCTCTTGGGCTTAGAAGGATTTTGAGCAGCAACTTTGGGCTTTGATGGAGCAGCCCCCTGACCTGATTGCATCTCCCATGAGCTTCTGTGACTTGGGTGCTGGTGCAGCATCCTCTTCCTCTTCATCTTCTTCTGGCTCTCTCATTATGGAGGATCTACCAAGGACTCTGACAGTGGTCTTCTTGACCCTCTCCTTCCTCTTCTTTCCCTCTCCAACAGCCTCTCTAGTTGACTTAGAGGTTCCAGCAGTTGAGGCCCTGGCCTTAGACATTGGGATTATTTTTGCAGGTGCCTTCTTATTCAACCCTGGCTTAGTTGTTGCAGCAGTGCCATACTTGTCGGGGATATACCCCGCGGTATGACCCGGCCGGAGATATGACCCGACTCGGACTTGGTGTTTCATTGGTAAGCCGTCAGATATGTTAATCGGATATTAAGCCGGCAAATGTTAAGCTAGCAGATGTTAAGTCAGATATTAAGCCGGCAGATGTTAAGCTGGCAGATGTTAAGTTAAATGGTAAGCCGACAGATGTTAAGTCAGATATTAAGCCGACAGATGTTAAGCTGGCAGATGTTAAGTCAGATGGTAAGCCGGCAGATGTTAAGTCAGATGGTAAGCCGGCAGATGTTAAGTCAGATATTAAGCCGGTAGATGTTAATCTGGGAGATGTTAAGTCAGATGGTAAGTCGGCAGATGTTAAGTTAGATATTAAGCCGGCAGATGTTAAGCTGGCAGATGTTAAGTCAGATGGTAAGCCGGCAGATGTTAAGTCAGATGGTAAGCCGGCAGATGTTAAGACAGATGGTAAGCCGGCAGATGTTAAGCCAGATGTTAAGTCAGATGGTAAGTCGGCAGATGTTAAGCCAGATGGTAAGTCAGATTGTAACAGAGTCACCTGGGGTTAATAAGCCCAAGGCGTTAAGAAGCCCATGGAGAGAAGCCCGTGATGACAAGTCAGAATAGTTTAAGTTTTAATCCAAGTTGGACTCTACATGTAACCCGCCCCTTGAACTTATATAAGGAGGGGCGGGGCACCCCAAGAGAGACAGAAAATAATCGTTAAGGCTAGACACAACTAGGAGAGACGGTTTATGGTGACTCTCTCATGATCATAATGAGACATAGCCACAAATATCATGTAGGGTTGTTACTGGATGATGTTTCCCGGGGCCCGAAGCTATCTAAATCCTTGTCTTGTGTTACATCTCTTGATTCCGCTCAACCCCTCTCAAGCTACCACATAGATGTGTTGGCTTCATGACTAAGTCCTCACACTAGGACATCTGTCGTGACAAATCCACGACAGTTGGCGCCCACCGTGGGGTTCGCACACGATGGTGATGAGTTCTTGGAGGGATCTCCCAGGGATCAAGAAGTTCACAATTTTCCGAATGAAGAATACCGGGTTTTCAAGAAATTAGGGTTACAGTCTGTTCGCTGCCGCCGTCCTGCAATTTATTCGGTGGGTTTTTGAGTCGTCGAGTCTGCTACACACGAATCGCCGCAAGTCGCCGCCGCTGCCTCCGTCATGGTTCGCCATGGCCACAGCAGCCCTGCCTCGGTGTCGCTCTGCCTCCGCCTTGAACCGGGTTCGCCTTCGAGCCGGCCGGCCTCTATCGTCGCAGCCTCGGCCTTGCTTTGAATCGCCAGGAGGGCCTCGCTCCGAGCTGTCGTCGCTGGCTCGCCTCCGCTGTCGGGCCGCCAACTCGTCATTCCACCGTCGGGCATCGAACCGCCTTTGCACTGCCCTTCAACCGGATGTTAAACCGCCATGGTGCGCCCTGTCTCATTGTTTTTCCGCAGACTCGCCTACGCCGATGAGTCGCCGTTGCCGCGCCTCGTTTTGGCTTTGAGCCGCCCGCCTCCACTGCAAGTCGTCTCAAGGGCTGGCCCTTGCTCTGCTGACCTACGGACCAGCCGACTGCCGTGCTTTGCACCGCAAGGTCATCTCGTCCCGCTGCAGACACGCCCGTGCGTGCTTAAACTACCAGTCTAGTGCTGAGTCACCGCCACCACCACCTGGGCCCAGTCGGACCCTGCCTCGCCGGATCACCCACGCAGTTGCAAGTCGCTGCTGCCGTCATGGCTTCATCCTGAGCCACGCGGCCGAGTCGCCACCAGTTCATCCCTGTGCTTCAGGCCGCCGCTGACGGACTCCCTACATCAAGTCGCCAGGAGGGCCCTCCGACATTGTTTTTAGCGTCCGAGTCCGGCTCCACTTCCACCCGAGAGCCGGTCGGCCCAGATGAGTCACCGGCTACGCCTCCATTGTCCTGCTGTTCTAAGTCGGCCCTGCATCGCCGCTTCTGCCTCCAAATTGTAGTTGCCTCTTCCCCCCACGCACTGAGCAGCGCCCTTTGCTCTCCACTGTTCTAACTCGCCACAGCACAGCCCTGCGCGGATCTGCCTGCATCGGGTCCCCGTTGGTTGTTGTTGTTCTAAGCCACCATGCACGACCCGCCTTACTCTGTCGTGTTGGCCGCACACTAGTTTCTTGAGCCGCGGCGCTCCTGCCCCTGCCCCGCTTCTGGAGCTCGTCTGTGAGCTGGTTTTGAGCGCCCCTAATACAACAGTTTGCTAAGGAGGGAGAGACAAAGCAAAGAAGGGTTTGTTGAGTACTGTACTAGCGAGTTGCATGAATGGCTATGAACGGTGGTTATTGTTGATCAATCAACCTGGCTGTCTGTTTGCTTACTAGCGTTGAACACACAATGAATTACAAGAATGCAGGCATTTGTGTCATGCCATGTCGCCATGGTGTCTGATATTACAACTTGTGAAGAACTGACATCCAGAGATAAATACCAATATTGATGCATGGGGTCATCTGGCTAAAGTATTTGTTGGCTCGACAAGATATGAAGGATAAGAGCTACGGCAGCATCTTGCGAGGTCCTCGAGGGGATCAGTGAAAAATCCTTTGGATGCATATAAGGTTCAAACGAAATTTAGCAACAGTACTAAAAGGTTATCTACGTATGCCACATACGGATCATCTGTCGTACGAACAAATCAGGTGATATCCATCTAAGTCTAGCACATATTGTTTTTTGTCGAAGAACAATTTTTCTCTGCCATGGTCTGCAATATTGTTTATGAAAGACAGTTCACTATAAGAGCAATGGTCATTGTCGGTGGAAACGACACCTATGGAATCACTGGGATCCCTTCTATGGTTGGCGGGCGCGGGGTTGTGCAAAGAGCGGGTCTGGTAGCCAGCACAAAGATCGTTTACCCAGGTTCGGGCCACAAGGATGCGTAATACCCTAATCCTTCTTTGGTGTATATTTGAGTGTTCTTGAGCTTTCGAACTAGCTGTGGTGTGTGCGTAGTCCAAAAGATCTGAATCCTTCTCCAGTATGCCTCGGGCCTCCTTTTATAGTCAAAAGGGGTCGCCATAGTGGCACACAGGAGGTGGAAAGGTATACAGTGTACAAGCTTATCGCCGGTCATTGCAGGACAAGGCGCATTAAATGCGCTCCTTAGGTGTCTCGTTGCTTTATCGGGGGCGGTAACGAGGCTCGTCCCGTCCGTCGCTGCTCCACCTTACACCGACATGCATCCAGGCCAACGAGGCATGCAGCGCCACGTAGGCTGGCAGGTGATACGTCTCCAATGTATCTATATTTTTTTATTGTTCCATGCTATATTATATTCTGTTTTGGACATTATTGGGCTTTATTATATACTTTTATATTTTTTGGGACTGACCTATTAACCGGAGGCCCAACACAGAATTGTTGTTTTTTGCCTATTTCAGAGTTTCGCAGAAAAAGAATATCAAACGGAGTCCAAACGGAATGAAACCTTCGGGGACGTGATTTTCGAAACGAACGTGATCCAGAGGACTTGGACCCTACGTCAAGAAAGCAACCAGGAAGGCACGAGGTAGGGGGCGCGCCTACCCCCCCCCCCCTCCCCAAGCGTGCCCTCCACCCTTGTGGGGCCCATGTTGCTCCATCGACGTACTTCTTCCTCCTATATATACCTACGTACCCCCAAACTACCAGATACGGAGCCAAAACCCTAATTCCACCGCTGCAACCTTCTGTACCCGTGAGATCCCATCTTGGGGCCTTTTCCGGAGCTCTGCCGGAGGGGGCATCGATCATGGAGGGCTTCTACATCAACACCATAGCCTCTCCGATGATGTGTGAGTAGTTTACTTCAGACCTTCGGGTCCATAGTTATTAGCTAGATGGCTTCTTCTCTCTTTTTGGATCTCAATACAATGTTCTCCCCCTCTCTTGTGGAGGTCTATTCGATGTAATCTTCTTTTGCGGTGTGTTTGTTGAGACCGATGAATTGTGGGTTTATGATCAAGTTTATCTATGAACAATATTTGAATCTTCTTTGAATTCTTTTATGTATGATTGGTTATCTTTGCAAGTCTCTTCGAATTATCAGTTTGGTTTGGCCTACTAGATTGATCTTTCTTGCAATGGGAGAAGTGCTTAGCTTTGGGTTCAATCTTGCGGTGTCCTTTCCCAGTGACAGTAGGGGCAGCAAGGCACGTATTGTATTGTTGCCATCGAGGATAACAAGATGGGGTTTATATCATATTGCATGAGTTTATCCCTCTACATCATGTCATCTTGCTTAAATTGTTACTCTATTCTTTTGAACTTAATACTCTAGATGCATGCTGGATAGCGGTCGATGTGTGGAGTAATAGTAGTAGATGCAGGCAGGAGTCGGTCTACTTGTCTCGGACGTGATGCCTATATACATGATCATACCTAAATATGCTCATAACTATGGTCAATTCTTTCAATTGCTCAACAGTAATTTGCTTACCCACCGTAATACTTATGCTCTCGAGAGAAGCCACTAGTGGAACCTATGGCTCCCGAGTCTATTTTCCATCATACTAATCTCTCATCAACAAGCTATTTCTTTTGCCATTTTTATTTTGCTTTATTTACTTTGCATCTTTATCATAAAAATACCAAAAATATTATCTTATCATATCTATCAGATCTCACTTTCGTAAGTGACCGTGAAGGGATGGACAACCCCTTTATTGCGTTGGTTGCGAGGATTTTATTTGTTTGTGTAGGTGCGAGGGACTCGTGCGTGGCCTCCTACTGGATTGATACCTTGGTTCTCAAAAACTGAGGGAAATACTTACGCTACTTTGCTGCATCACCCTTTCCTCTTCAAGGGAAAACCAAAGTAGTGCTCAAGAGGTAGCAAGAAGGATTTCTGGCGCCGTTGCCGGGGAGTCTGCGCAAAAGTCAACATACCAAGTACCCATCACAAACCCTTATCTCTCGCATTACATTATTTGCCATTTGCCTCTCGTTTTCTTCTCCCCCACTTCACCCTTCCCGTTTTATTTGCCCTCTCTCTCCGTCCTCCTTCTCTTTCCCTATTTGCCTCTTTTTGCATATTTCTTGTTTGCTTGTGTGTTGGATTGCTTGCGTGTCATGATGGCTCAAGATAATACCAAATTGTGTGACTTTACTAATACCAACAACAATGATTTTATTAGCACTCCGATTGCTCCTCTTACCGATTCTGAATCTTGTGAAATTAATGCTGCTTTGCTGAATCTTTTCATGAAAGATCCGTTTTCCGGCCTTCCTAGTGAAGATGCTGCTACCCATCTAAACAACTTTGTTGATTTGTGTGATATGCAAAAGAAGAAAGATGTGGATAATGGTATTGTTAAATTGAAGCTATTCCCGTTTTCACTTAGAGATCGTGCTAAAGCTTGGTTTTCGTCTTTGCCTAAAATAGTATTGATTCATGGAATAAGTGCAAAGATGCTTTTATCTCTAAGTATTTTCCTCCCGCTAAGATCATCTCTCTTAGAAAAGATATTATGAATTTTAAGCAACTTGATCATGAACATGTTGCACAATCTTGGGAGAGGATGAAATTAATGATACGTAATTGCCCTACACATGGTTTGAATCTTTGGATGATTATACAAAACTTTTATGCCGGATTGAATTTTGCTTCTAGAAATCTTTTAGATTCGTCCGCGGGAGGCACTTCTATGGAAATCACTTTAGGAGAAGCTACTAGACTCCTAGATAATATTATGGTTAATTATTCTCAATGGCACACTCAAAGAACTATTAATAAAAAAGTGCATACAATTGAAGAGATTAATGTTTTGAGTGGAAAGATGGATGAAC
Source organism: Triticum dicoccoides (assembly GCF_002162155.2). Classification (NCBI taxonomy): domain Eukaryota; kingdom Viridiplantae; phylum Streptophyta; class Magnoliopsida; order Poales; family Poaceae; genus Triticum; species Triticum dicoccoides. Next base: position 133,086,653 of record NC_041388.1, on the reverse strand, counting down.
TTATGAAATTGTTTGCTAATAAGAGTGCTCCTACTGATCCTAATGATATGCCTTTGTCTACTTTGATTGAGAATAATAATGAATCTATGGATGTGAATTTTGTTGGTAGGAACAATTTTGGTAATAACGCGTATAGAGGAAACTTTAATCCTAGGCCGTATCCTAGTAATTTCTCTAATAATTATGGTAATTCCTACAACAATTCTTATAGAAATTTTAATAAGATGCCCTCTGAATTTGAGACTAGTGTTAAGGAGTTTATGAATTCACAAAAGAATTTCAATGCTTTGCTTGAAGAAAAATTGCTTAAAGTTGATGAATTGGCTAGGAACGTTGATAGAATTTCTCTTGATGTTAATTCTTTGAAACTTGGATCTATTATCTATTCCACCTAAACATGATATCAATGATTCTCTCCAAGCCATGATAATTTCCATTGATGAGTGCAAAGAAAGAACCGCTAGGATGTGTGCTAAGAAAGATTGTTTTGTGAAAACGTGTTCTTCTAGTTTCTATGAAAATAAAGATGAAGATCTAAAAGTTATTGATGTTTCCCCTATTAAATCTTTATTTTGCAATATGAATCTTGATAATGATGGGACTGAATATGATCCACCTTTACCTAGAAGGCGTTCCAAAAATTCGGAATCTTTTGATCTTGATGCTAAAATTGTTAAAAGTGGGATTGAAGAGGTCAAAACTTTAAATATCAGTGAACCCACTATTTTGGATTTCAAGGAATTTAATTATGATAATTGCTCTTTGATAGATTGTATTTCCTTGTTGCAATCCGTGCTAAATTCTCCTCATGCTTATAGTCAAAATAAAGCTTTTACTAAACATATCGTTGATGCTTTGATGCAATCTTATGAAGAAAAACTTGAGTTGGAAGTTTCTATCCCTAGAAAACTTTATGATGAGTGGGAACCTACAATAAAAATTAAAATTAAAGATCATGAGTGCTATGCTTTGTGTGATTTGGGTGCTAGTGTTTTCACGATTCCAAAGACTTTGTGTGATTTGCTAGGTTTCCGTGATTTTGATGATTGCTCTTTAAACTTGCACCTTGCGGATTCCATTATTAAGAAACCTATGGTAAGAATTAATGATGTTCTTATTGTTGCAAATAGGAATTATGTGCCCGTAGATTTTATTGTTCTTGATATAGATTGCAATCCTTCATGTCCTATTATTCTTGGTAGACCTTTCCTTAGAACGATTGGTGCAATTATTGATATGAAGGAAGGGAATATTAGATTCCAATTTCCGTTAAGGAAAGGCATGGAACACTTCCCTAGAAACAAAATTAAATTACCTTATGAATCTATTATGAGAGCCACTTATGGATTGCCTACCAAAGATGGCAATACCTAGATCTATCCTTCCTTTTTATGCCTAGCTAGGGGCATTAAATGATAGCGCTTGTTGGGAGGCAACCCAATTTTATTTTTATTCCTTGCTTTTTGCTCCTGTTTAGTAATAAATAATTTATCTAGCCTCTGTTTTGGTTGTGTTTAATTAGTGTTTGTGCCAAGTAGAACCGTTGGGAAGACTTGGGGAAAGTCCTTTTAACCTTGCTGTAAAAAACAGAAACATTAGCGCTCACGAGAACTGCTGCCATTTTTATTTGGAAGGTGATATTTAGTTAATTATTTTTTCATATGATTAATAGATAAATTCCTCACGTCCAGAAATTTATTTTATAATTTTTGGGGTTCCAGAACTTGCGTTAGCTACAGATTACCACAGACTGTTCTGTTTTTGACAGATTCTGTTTTTCGTGTGTTGTTAGATTATTTTGATGAATCTATGGCTAGTAAAAGAGTTTATAAACCACAGAGAAGTTGGAATACAGTAGATTTAACACCAATATAAATAAATAATGAGTTCATTACAGTACCTTGAAGTGGTGTTTTGTTTTCTTTCGCTAACGGAGCTCACGAGATTTTCTATTTTGAGTTTTGTGTTGTGAACTTTTCAAGTTTTGGGTAAAAGATTTGATGGATTATGGAATAAGGAGTGGCAAGAGCCTAAGCTTGGGGATTCCCATGGCACCCCAAGATAATCTAAGGACACCTAAAATCCAAAGCTTGGGGATGCCCCGGAAGGCATCCCCTCTTTCGTCTACTTCCATCGGTAACTTTACTTGGAGCTATATTTTTATTCACCACATGATATGTGTTTTGCTTGGAGCGTCTTGTATTATTTGAATCTTTGCTTTTTAGTTTACCACAATAAACCTTTCTGTACACACCTTTTGAGAGAGACTCACATGATTTGAAAATTGTTAGAATACTCTATGTGATTCACTTATATCTTTTGAGTTATATAGTTTTTGCTCTAGTGCCTCACTTATATCTTTGAGAGCACGGTGGTGGATTTTTTTTATAGAAACAATTGTTCTCCCATGCTTCACTTAGATTATTTTGAGAGTCCTAAAAAACAGCATCACAATTTTCTTTAATTATGATAGGCATTCAAGATTAGTAAAAAAAATTCTTATGAGTGTGTTGAATACTATGAGAAGTTTGATACTTGATAATTGTTTTGAGATATGGAGATGGTGATATGAGAGTCATGCTAGTTGAGTAGTTGTGAATTTGAGAAATACTTGTGTTGAAGTTTGTGATTCCCGTAGTATGCACGTATGGTGAACTGTTATGTGATGAAGTCAGAGCATGATGTATTTATTGATTGTCTTCCTTATGAGTGACGGTCGGGGACGAGCGATGGTCTCCTACCAATCTATCCCCCTAGGAGCATGCGCGTAATACTTTGTTTTGATAACTACTAGATTTTTGCAATAATTATGTGAGTTCTTTATAACTAAGGTTGAGTCCATGGATTATACGCACTTTCTTCCTTCCACTATTGCTAGCCTCTCTAATACCGCGCACTTTTCGCCGGTATCATACACCCACCATATACCTTCCTCAAAACAGCCACCATACCTACCTATTATGGCATTTCCATAGCCATTCCAAGATATATTGCCATGCAACTTTCCACCGTTCCGTTTACTATGACACGCTCCATCATTGTCGTATTGCTTTGCATGATCATGTAGTTGACATTGTATTTGTGGCAAAGCCACCATTCATAATTCTTTCACACATGTCACTCTTGATTCATTGCATATACCGGTATACCGCCGGAGGCACTCACATAGAGTCATATTTTGTTCTAAGTATCGAGTTGTAAGTAAATAAAAGTGTGATGATCATCATTTTTAGAGCATTGTCCCAAGTGAGGAAAGGATGATGGAGACTATGATTCCCCCACAAGTCGGGATGAGACTCTAGACTAAATAAAAAAAAGAGGCCATAAAAAGGCCCAAATAAAAAAATGAGAGAAAAATAGAGAAGGGACAATGCTACTATCCTTTTAACACACTTGTGCTTCAAAGTAGCACCATGATCTTCATGATAGAGAGTCTCCTATGTTATCACTTTCATATACTAGTGGGAATCTTTCATTATAGAATTTGGCTTGTATATTCCAATGATGGGCTTCCTCAAAATTCCCTAGGTCTTCGTGAGCAAGCGAGTTGGATGCACACCCACTTAGTTCCTTTTGTTGAGCTTTCTTATACTTATAGCTCTAGTGCATCTGTTGATGGCATTCCCTACTCACTCACATTGATATCTATTAATGGACATCTCCTTAGCCCGTTGATATGCCTAGTTGATGTGAGACTATCTTCTCCTTTTTTTGTCTTCTCCACAACCACCATTCTATTCCACATATAGTGCTATGTCCATGGCTCACGCTCATGTATTGAGTGAAGATTGAAAAGGTTTGAGAACACCAAAAGTATGAAACAATTGGTTGGCTTGTCATCGGGGTTGTGCATGATTTAATTACTTTGTGTGGTGAAGATAGAGCATAGCCAGACTATATGATTTTGTAGGGATAACTTTCTTTGGCCATGTTATTTTGAGAATACATAATTTCTTAGTTAGTATGCTTGAAGTATTATTATTTTTATGTCAATATTAAACTTTTGTCTTGAATCTTTCGGATCTGAATATTCATACCACAATTAAGAGAATTACATTGAAATTATGCCAACTAGCATTCCACATCAAAAATTCTATTTTTTATCATTTACCTACTCAAGGACGAGCAGGAATTAAGCTTGGGGATGCTTGATATGTCTCCAACGTATCTATAATTTTTTATTGTTCCATGCTATATTATATTCTGTTTTGGACAATATTGGGCTTTATTACACACTTTCATATTATTTTGGGACTAACCTATTAACCGGAGGCCCAGCCCAGAATTGTTGTTTTTTGCCTATTTCAGAGTTTCGCAAAAAAGAATATCAAACAGAGTCCAAACGGAATGAAACCTTCGGGAACGTGATTTTCGGAACGAACGTGATCTAGAGGACTTGGACCCTGCGTCAAGAAAGCAACCAGGAAGGCACGAGGTAGGGGGGGCGTGCCCTCTACCCTCGTGGGGGCCATGTTGCTCCACCGACATACTTCTTCCTCCTATATATACCTACGTACCCCCAAACTACCAGATACGGAGCCAAAACCCTAATTCCACCGCCGCAACCTTCTGTACCCATGATATTCCATCTTGGGGCCTTTTCCGGAGCTCTGCCGGAGGGGGCATCGATCACAGAGCGCTTCTACATCAACACCATAGCCTCTCCGATGATGTGTGAGTAGTTTACTTCAGACCTTCGGGTCCATAGTTATTAGCTAGATGGCTTCTTCTCTCTTTTTGGATCTCAATACAATGTTCTCCCCCTCTCTTGTGGAGGTCTATTCGATGTAATCTTCTTTTGCGGTGTGTTTGTTGAGACCGATGAATTGTGGGTTTATGATCAAGTTTATCTATGAACAATATTTGAATCTTCTCTGAATTCTTTTATGTATGATTGGTTATCTTTGCAAGTCTCTTCGAATTATCAGTTTGGTTTGGCCTACTAGATTGATCTTTCTTGCAATGGGAGAAGTGCTTAGCTTTGGGTTCAATCTTGCGGTGTCCTTTCCCAGTGACAGTAGGGGCAGCAAGGCACGTATTGTATTGTTGCCATCGAGGATAACAAGATGGGGTTTATATCATATTGCATGACTTTATCCCTCTACATCATGTCATCTTGCTTAAAGCGTTACTCTGTTCTTTTGAACTTAATACTCTAGATGCATGCTGGATAGCAGTTGATGTGTGGAGTAATAGTAGTAGATCCTGGCAGGAGTCGGTCTACTTGTCTCGGACGTGATGCCTATATACATGATCATACCTAGATATGCTCATAACTATGCTCAATTCTGTCAATTGCTCAATAGTAATTTGTTTACCCACCGTAATACTTATGCTCTCGAGAGAAGCCACTAGTGAAACCTATGGCCCTCGGGTCTATTTTCCATCATATTAATCTCTCATCAACAAGTTATTTCTTTTGTTGTTTTTATTTTGCTTTATTTACTTTGCATCTTTATCATAAAAATACCAAAAATATAATCTTATCATATCTATCAGATCTCACTTTCGTAAGTGATCGTGAAGGGATTGACAGCCCCTTTATTGCATTGGTGCGAGGATTTTATTTGTTTGTGTAGGTGCGAGGGACTCGTGCGTAGCCTCCTACTGGATTGATACCTTGGTTCTCAAAAACTGAGGGAAATACTTACGCTACTTTGCTGCATCACCCTTTCCTCTTCAAGGGAAAACCAACGCAGTGCTCAAGAGGTAGCAGCAGGCTGCTGAGTCATCATGGTGGTAAGGTCTTCACGAAGATCTGCATGCCGCCACACTAGTGTTTGGCTAGTTGGATTAGCATCCACGTACTGCCACGTGGGTACTAGCCTCAGTTGGTGGGTTGGCCGCTGAGCTGGGGCGGCAAGGTCTTGTCGCGGTCCCGTGTATATTCTCGGCAAGGGTCTTGTCGGGGTCTTGTGAGCACCCTCGACAAGAGTCTTGTCGGGGCCTTGCGAGCGTTTTCGGCAAGGGGGCTTGCGGTTGTCTTGTTTTCTGGTCATCGTCTAGTCTTGTGGGATCTTTGTCTTCACAAAGATCTGCATGCCAACTATGCAGGTGCTTCCCGAGCCTTGGCTCCAATGCTGCCGATGGTGTCGGTACTCTTAGGCTCAAGGGTGGCCGCGATGTTGGCTTTGGGTGAGCTGCCCTGGCAAGGCTCTTGCCGGGGCTGTGTAGGCCGCCCCGACAAGGATCTTGCCAGGGAAAAACCCGTTTTGCTGCTTCGTCTTCTACGCCCCCTGGCTGGAGCGCTGCTCTAGTATTCTTGTGCTGCTGCTTCCTCCCTTTGTCCCGCTAAGTGTGGCCGCAGGTGCGGCTCTAAATGTTCGTGCACAAGTAGAGGGGTAAAAAGGAGAGCGCCTACTTTTGTACACCGATAGGAGCCCCTGGTCTTGGGCCACAGATAAGCGCAACATGTTGTTAGGCCAGGCCCAGAACGGTGTGCGGGCATGTGGGTGGAGTTTTACTGCGGTAATTCCCTTGCCGGTCGCGCTTCCCCGCGACCCGTGTTGAATGCGTGACATGGGGGTCGTGCGTGGAATGACCGCGGCATGCTTGCATCATCCATGGTGAACAGTAAAGAGGCGGCTTGCATGTTCTCTCGAAACGGCAAAGCCACCGCTCATTTACTCTCTTCCCGTTGGAACCATCGTTCCACGTTTCCCACTACGCCTGCTCCTTACGCCATGTATGCCGCATGCACGACGCGGGGTAGGTGACAGACGCATGGAATATGGGAAGGCGTGCGGGGGTGATGCTCACGTGCCTTCGATTGGGCGGGGAGGGCGGTCGATGGCCTCGCTTGGTGCCACTTTAATAAGTCGGATTCGAGCGGGCTCTTCAGGGGCGTAGAGCTAGTATTTCGGCCTCCCCTCCCCAACTATAAAAAGGGAACTCGGGGGTAGGAGGAAGAGCATCTCCCTGCGTCTCCCCTTTGTCTCCATCCCCACCCAAGGTCATGGTGAGGGGGCGTGGCCGCGGCCGTTCTTCTGCGGAGGCGACTAGGTCCTCCTCCCGCCAGAGAGCTGCGGCAGTCGAGGAAGAGATAGATGCCCAGGGTGGCGGCCATGCTCGAGGCGGGGCCGTGGTCAGCGAGGCGGTCGAGGCAGAGGCGGCTGAGGCAGAGGTGGGCGTGGAAGGGGATGCCTGCGTCGTCTCCGTCTCCATCGCCATCTCCCCCGCCAACTCCTCCTGCTTCGCCGAGTGGCCATGTCGGGGACTCGGCGCTCGAGTTTATCCTACAGCTGCATGGGCCACTGCGCCACCGCCTTCGTCTTCCCTGGGCGTTCACGAGGGTGCTGGAGATCGACCAGCCACCGCGGTTGAGGCTTCACATGAAGGGGTGTTGCCATGGCGACATGTGGGTGAACACAGGGTTCCCCGCCCCTCAAGTGATGCTCCTTCGCCGGGGCTGGAAAACCTTTGCACGCGCCCATTGCTTGATGGATGGGCACGTCCTATGCTTCAAGCTAGCGGAGAGAGATTTTCTCTCCGTCAAGGTCTTCGGGCGCTCGGGACACAGGCGAGGGTGCTGTGCGGAGAGCTCGACTGATGGCGAAAGCTCCTCTGTGGGCGAGAGTGAAGAGGAGGACAGCGACAGCGACGACGAGGGTAGTGGGCGGGAGGATGACGGGCCTGACTAGGCGTCGGGCACACCGTTCCTGGGCGATGCCGGCAGCACCATCATCTGCATCGCCAGCTCCTTGAACTTCTCGGGGTTGTCGCCTTGGGCGGCTGGCGTTGGAGGGACGGGGAAGACGAAGAAGGCGGGTGGCGGCCCATCAAGTCGGAGTACGATGGCCTCGACACCTTCGTCGCATATTGTCGGGCTGCTGCCTCATCTTTCGGCTCTTCCTCCGGCACCGTCATCACCAGCCACCTTCCGGACGATCGCCGATGTGTTCTCTTGGCGTCTTCTGTTGCTCGTACCTCGCCTAGGCACTCATTTTGCCCTTCCGCCATCTTGTTCCGTTTCCTGAGGAGAGGGACAATAAAGGGATTATCGGCATCTTATCTCTTTTTAGTTTTTAAGCCTACGGGCCTTTGTAAGATTTAAATCTCGTAACCCCCTTGCTCATGTATGCATTCTGTACGAATTGTACTTGTTAGCAACGTATTAATGAGGAGAAGGGTGTTTGTCGGGTTTTGTTTGTGCGTGGGCGAGGGCCACACCAAGGAACGAGTCCTCGTTATCTTAAGATAAACAATGTACCCCGGCAATAGGCCTTGCCGTCTTTCTGCTCTATAGCTCGGCTACACTCACGCCCTTGGCGGAGGTAGAGGCCGAGTAGGATTAGGCCCTTCGCTCCTCCCCTTCCCATCGCACTACAACCAAGTTCCGGCCCAAAGTAAGGTTTTCGGACATGGGACAGAGGGAGCAAGATGGTATGAGAGCGAGCGAAGTCTCGTACGTTCAAGTTTCATATGGAGGCACAGAGTGGGGAAAAACTTATCTGATGTTGCAACCCCCGGCAACCTTGGCTTGTCATGATCGGATCCTTAGACCTGTAGCCCCTGGCAACCTTGGCTTGTCGGGGTCGGGGCGTCGGATGTTGGGGAACGTAGCATAAATTCAAAATTTCCCTACGTGTCACCAAGATCTATCTATGGAGTCATCTAGCAACGAGGGAGGAGTGGATCTACCTACCCTTGTAGATCGCGCGCGGAAGCGTTCAAGAGAACGGGGTTGATGGAGACGTACTCGTCGTGATCCAAATCACCGATGATCCTAGTGCCGAACGGACGGCACCTCCGCGTTCAACACACGTACGGAGCAGTGACGTCTGTACATGCTAGGCTCGTCAAGTCAACCTAAGTGTTTCGCGTGTGTAAATCTGTGTTACACCCGTTGTATGTGAACGTTAGAATCTAACACCCGATCATCACGTGGTGCTTCGAAACAACGAACTGTCGCAACGGTGCACAGTTAGGGGGAACACTTTCTTGAAATTATTATGAGGGATCATCTTATTTACTACCATTGTTCTAAGTAAACAAGATGCATAAACATGATAAACATCACATGCAATCAAATAGTGACATGATATGGCCATCATCACTTTGCTCCTCTTGATCTCCATCTTCGGGGCTCCATGATCATCATCGTCACCGGCATGACACCATGATCTCCATCATCATGATCTCTATCATCGTGTCTTCATGAAGTTGTCTCGTCAACTATTACTTCTACTACTACAGCTAACAGTTAGCAATAAAGTAAAGTAATTACATGACGTTTATGTTGACACGCAGGTCATAAATAAATTAAGACAACTCCTATGGCTCCTGCCGGTTGTCATACTCATCGACATGCAAGTCGTGATTCCTATTACAAGAACATGATCAATCTCATACATCACATATATCATTCATCACATCCTTTTGGACATATCACATCACATAGCATACCCTGCAAAAACAAGTTAGACGTCCTCTAATTGTTGTTTGCATGTTTTACGTGGCTGCTATGGGTTTCTAGCAAGAACGTTTCTTACCTACGCAAAAACCACAACGTGATATGCCAATTGCTATTTACCCTTCATAAGGACCCTTTTCATCGAATCTGATCCGACTAAAGTGGGAGAGACAGACACCCGCTAGCCACCTTATGCAACTAGTGCATGTCAGTCGGTGGAACCAGTCTCACGTAAGAGTACGTGTAAGGTCGGTCCGGGCCGCTTCATCCCACAATGCCACCGAATCAAGATTGGACTAGTAACGGTAAGCATATTGAACAATATCAACGCCCACAACTACTTTGTGTTCTACTCGTGCATAGAAACTACGCATAGACCTAGCTCTGATACCACTGTTGGGGAACGTAGCATAAATTCCAAATTTCCCTACGTGTCACCAAGATCTATCTATGGAGTCATCTAGCAACGAGGGAGGAGTGGATCTACATACCCTTGTAGATCGCGCGCGGAAGCGTTCAATAGAACGGGGTTGATGGAGTCGTACTCGTCGTGATCCAAATCACCGATGATCCTAGCGCCGAACGGACGGCACCTCCGCGTTCAACACACGTACGGAGCAGCGACGTCTCCTCCTTCTTGATCCAGCAAGGGGGAAGGAGAGGTTGATGGAGATCCAATAGCACGACGGCGTGATGGTGGAAGTAGCGGGATTCCAACAGGGCTTCGCCAAGCGCTGTGGGAGGAGGGAGATGTGTCATGGGAGGGAGAGGGAGGCGCCAGGGCTTAGGTATGGTTGCCCTCCCTCCGCCCCACTATATATAGGGCCAAGGGAGAGGGGGAGGGCGCAGCCTTTCCCCTTCCTCCAAGGAAGGGTGCGGCCAAGGGGGGAGGAGTCCATCCTCCCCAAGGCACCTCGGAGGTGCCTTCCCCTTTTAGGACTCTCCCCTCCTCTTGTCCCTTTGGCGCATGGGCCTCTAGGGGCTGGTGCCCTTGGCCCATGTAGGCCAAGGCGCACCCCCTACAGCCCATGTGGCCCCCGGGGCAGGTGGCCCCACCCGGTGGACCCCCGGGACCGTTCCGGTGGTCCCGGTACAATACCGATGACCCCGAAACTTGTCCCGATGCCCGAAATAGCACTTCCTATATATAATTCTTTACCTCGGACCATTCCGGAACTCCTCGTGACGTCCGGGATCTCATACGGGACTCCGAATAACTTTCGGGTTACCGCATACTTATATCTCTATAACCCTAGCGTCACCGAACCTTAAGTGCGTAGACCCTACAGGTTCGGGAGACATGCAGACATGACCGAGATGACTCTCCGGTCAATAACCAACAGCGGGATCTGGATACCCATGTTGGCTCCCACATGTTCCACAATGATCTCATCGGACGAACCACGATGTCAAGGACTTAATCAATCCCGTATACAATTTCCTTTGTCTAGCGGTACGATACTTGCCCGAGATTCGATCGTCGGTATCCCGATACCTTGTTCAATCTCGTTACCGGCAAGTCTCTTTACTCGTTTCGTAACACATCATCCCGTGATCAACTCCTTAATCACATTGTGCACAATATGATGATGTCCTATCGAGTGGGCCCAGAGATACCTCTCCGTTTACACGGAGTGACAAATCCCAGTCTCGATTCGTGCCAACCCAACAGACACTTTCGGAGATACCCGTAGTGCACCTTTATAGCCACCCAGTTACGTTGTGACATTTGGCACACCCAAAGCACTCCTACGGTATCCGGGAGTTGCACAATCTCATGGTCTAAGGAAATGATACTTGACATTAGAAAAGCTTTAGCATACGGACTACATGATCTTGTGCTAGGCTTAGGATTGGGTCTTGTCCATCACATCATTCTCCTAATGATGTGATCCCGTTATCAACGACATCCAATGTCCATGGTCAGGAAACCGTAACCATCTATTGATCAACGAGCTAGTCAACTAGAGGCTTACTAGGGACATGGTGTTGTCTATGTATCCACACATGTATCTGAGTTTCCTATCAATACAATTCTAGCATGGATAATAAACGATTATCATGAACAAGGAAATATAATAATAACTAATTTATTATTGCCTCTAGGGCATATTTCCAACAGTCTCCCACTTGCACTAGAGTCAATAATCCAGTTCACATCGATATGTGATTAACACTCAAGGTCACATCCCCATGTGAGTAACACCCAAAGAGTTTACTAGAGTCAATAATCTAGTTCACATTACCATGTGATTAACACTCGATGAGTTCTGGGTTTGAACATGTTATGCTTGTGAGAGATGTTATAGTCAACGGGTCTGAATCTTTCAGATCCGTATGTACTTCACAAATTTCTTATGTCATCTTGTAGATACAACTAGTACGCTACATTTGGAGCTATTCCAAATAACTGTTCTACTATACGAATCCAGTTTACTACTCAGAAAAATCTGGATTAGTGTCAAAGTTTGCATCGGCGTAACCCTTTACGGCGAACTCTTTTACCACCTCCATAATCGAGAAAATTCCTTAGTCCACTAGTTACTAAGGATAACTTTGATCGCTGTCCTGTGATCCATTCTTAGATCACTCTTGTACCCCTTGACTGACTCATGGCAAGGCACATTTCAGGTGCGGTACACAGCATAGCATACTGTAGAGCCTATGTCTTAAGCATAGGGGACGACCTTCGTCCTTTCTCTCTATTCTGCCGTGGTCGAGCTTTAAGTCTTAACTTCATACCTTACAACTCAGGCAAGAACTCCTTCTTTGACTGATCCATCTTGAACACCTTCAAGATCATGTCAAGGTATGTGCTCATTTGAAAGTACCATTAAGCGTTTTGATCTATCCTTATAGATCTTGATGCTCAATGCTCAAGTAGCTTAATCCAGGCTTTCCATTGAAAAACCCTTTCCAAATAACCCTATATGCTTTCCAGAAATTCTACGTCATTTCTGATCAACAATATGTCAACAACATATATTCATCAGAAATTCTATAGTGCTCCCACTCACTTCTTTGGAAACACAAGTTTCTCATAAACTTTGTATAAACCCAAAATCTTTGATCATCTCATCAAAGCGTACATTCCAACTCCGAGATGCTTACTCCAGTCCTTAGAAGGATTGCTGGAGCTTTGCATACTTATTAGCATCTTTTAGGATTGACAAAACCTTCCGGTTGTATCACATACAACCTTTCCTCAAGAAAATCGTCGAGGAAACAATGTTTTGACATCCTATTTGCAAGACTTCATAAATAATGCAGTAATCGCAAATATAATTCCAACAGACTCTTAGCATCGCTACGAGTGAGAAAGTCTCATCATAGTCAACTCCTTGAACTTGTCAGAAAAAATCTTAACGACAAGTCGAGCTTTCTTAATGGTGATACTTACCATCATTGTCCGTCTTCCTTTTAAAATCCATCTGTACTCAATAGCCTTACGACCATCGAGCCGTTCTGCCAAAGTCTACACTTTGTTTTCATACATGGATCCTCTCTCGGATTTTATGGCCTCGAGCCATTTATCAGAATCCGGGCCCACCATCGCTTCTCCATTGCTCGTAGGTTCATTGTTGTCTAGCAACATGACTTCCAAGACAGGATCACGTACCACTCTGAAGTAGTACGCATCCTTGTCATCCCACGAGGTTTGGTAGTGACTTGATCTGAAGTTTCATGATCACTATCATAAGCTTCCACTTCAATTGGTGTAGGTGCCACAGGAACAACTTCCTGTGCCCTGCCACACACTAGTTAAAGAGACGGTTCAATCCACCATCCTCCCACTCAATTCTTTCGAGAGAAACTTTTCCTCGAGAAAGGACCCGATTCTAGAAACAATCCCTTATTGCTTTCGGATCTGAGACAGGAGGTATACCCAACTGTTTTGGGTGTCCTATGAAGATGCATTTATTCGCTTTGGGTTCGAGCTTATCAGCCTAAAACTTTTTCACATAAGCGTCGCAGCCCCAAACTTCTAAGAAATGACAGCTTAGGTTTCTCTAAACCATAGTTCATACGGTGTCATCTCATCAGAATTACGTGGTGCCCTATTTAAAGTGAATGTGGTTGTCTCTAATGCCTAACCCATAAACTATCGTGGTAATTCGATAAGAGACATCATGGTATGCATCATATCCAATAGGGTGCAGTTATGATGTTCGGATACACAATCACGCTATGGTGTTCCAGGCTGTATTAGTTGTGAAACAATTTCCACAATGTCTTAATTATGTGCCAAACTCGTAATTCAGATATTCATCTCTATAATCATATCATAGATCATTTATCCTCTTGTCACGACGATCTTTCAACTTCACCCTGAAATTACTTGAACCTTTCAATAATTCAGACTCGTGATTCATCAAGTAAATATACTCAACATCCACTCAAATCATCTGTGAAGTAAGAACATAACGATATCCACTACACGCCTCAGCACTCATTGGACTGCACACATCAAAATGTATTACTTCCAACAAGTTGCTTTCTAGTTCCATTTTACTGAAACCGAGGCTTTCAGTCATCTTGCCTATGTGGTATGATTTGCATGTCTCAAGTGATTCAAAATCAAGTGAGTCCAAACGGTCCACTTGCATGGAGTTTCTTCATGCATATACACCAATAGACATGGTTCGCATGTCTCAAACTTTTCAAAAAACGAGTGAGCCCAAAGATCCATCAACATGGAGCTTCTTCATGCGTTTTATACCGATATGACTTACGTGGCAGTGCCACAAGTAGGTGGTACTATCATTACTATCTTTTGGCATGAACATGTGTATCACTACGATCGAGATTCAGTAAACCATTCATTTTAGGTGCAAGACCATTGAAGGTATTATTCAAATAAACAGAGTAACCATTATTCTCCTTAAATGAATAACCGTATTGCGATAGACATAATCCAATCATGTCTATGCTCAACGCAAACACCAATCTCGATGGTAGAGGGAGCGTGCGATGCTTGATCATATCAACATTGGAAACACTTCCAACACATATCGTCAGCTCACCTTTAGCTAGTCTCCGTTTATTCCATAGCTTTTATTTCGAGTTACTAACACTTAGCAACCGAACCGGTATCTAATACCCTGGTGCTACTAGGAGTACTAGTAAAGTACACATTAACACAATGTATATCCAATATACTTCTATCGACCTTGCCAGCCTTCTCATCTACCAAGTATCTAGGGTAATTCTGCTCCAGTGGCTATTCCCCTTATTACAGAAGCACTTAGTCTCGGGTTTGGGTTCAACCTTGGGTTTCTTCACTAGAGCAGCAGCTGAATTGCCGTTTCATGAAGTATCCCTTCGTGCCCTTGCCCTACTTGAAACTAGTGGTTTCACCAACCATCAACAATTGATGCTCCTTCTTGATTTCTACTTTTGTGGTGTCAAACATCGCGAATATCTCAAGGATCATCATATATGTCCCTGATATATCATAGTTCATCACGAAGCTCTAGCAGCTTGGTGGTAATGACTTCGGAGAAACATCACTAACTCATTTGGAAGATTAACTCCCACTCGATTCAAATGATTGTTGTACTTAGACAATCTGAGCACAAGTTCAACAATTGAGCTTTTCTCCCTTAGTTTGCAGGCTAAGAAAATCGTCGGAGGTCTTATACCTCTTGACGTGGGCACGAGCCTGAAATCCCAATTTCAGCCCTCGAAACATCTCATATGTTTCGCGATGTTTCAAAACTATCTTTGGTGCCTCCATTCTAAACCGTTTAACTGAACTATCACGTAGTTATGAAAATGTGTATGTCAGATGTTCGCAACATCCACAGACGACGTTCGGGGTTCAGCACACTGAGCGGTGCATTAAGGACATAAGCCTTCTATGAAGCAATGAGGACAATCCTCAGTTTACGGACCTAGTCCGCATAATTGCTACTACCAACTTTCAACTAAATTTTCTCTAGGAACATATCTAAACAGTAGAACTAAAGCGCGAGCTACGACATAATTTGCGAAGATCTTTTGACTACGTTCAGGATAATTAAGTTCATCTTATGAACTCCCACTCAGATAGACATCCCTCTAGTCATCTAAGTGATTACATGATCCGAGTCAACTAGGCCGTGTCCGATCATCACGTGAGACGGACTAGTCATCATCAGTGAACATCTTCATGTTGATCGTATCTACCATACGACTCATGCTCGACCTTTCGGTCTCTTGTGTTCCGAGCCCATGTCTGTACATGCTAGGCTCGTCAAGTCAACCTAAGTGTTTCGCGTGTGTAAATCTGTCTTACACCCGTTGTATGTGAACGTTAGAATCTAACACCCGATCATCACGTGGTGCTTCGAAACAACGAACTGTCGCAATGGTGCACAGTTAGGGGGAACACTTTCTTGAAATTATTATGAGGGATCATCTTATTTACTACCGTCGTTCTAAGTAAACAAGATGCATAAACATGATAAACATCACATGCAATCAAATAGTGACATGATATGGCCATCATCACTTTGCTCCTCTTGATCTCCATCTTCGGGGCTCCATGATTATCATCGTCACCGGCATGACACCATGATCTCTATCATCGTGTCTTCATGAAGTTGTCTCATCAACTATTACTTCTACTACTACGGCTAACGGTTAGCAATAAAGTAAAGTAATTACATGACGTTTATGTTGACACGCAGGTCATAAATAAATTAAGACAACTCCTATGGCTCCTGCCGGTTGTCATATCATCGACATGCAAGTCGTGATTCCTATTACAAGAACATGATCAATCTCATACATCACATATATCATTCATCACATCCTTTTAGCCATATCACATCACATAGCATACCCTGCAAAAACAAGTTAGACGTCCTCTAATTGTTGTTTGCATGTTTTACGTGGCTGCTATGGGTTTCTAGCAAGAACGTTTCTTACCTACGCAAAAACCACAACGTGATATGCCAATTGCTATTTACCCTTCATAAGGACCCTTTTCATCGAATCCGATCCGACTAAAGTGGGAGAGACAGACACCCGCTAGCCACCTTATGCAACTAGTGCATGTCAGTCGGTGGAACCAGTCTCACGTAAGAGTACGTGTAAGGTCGGTCCGGGCCGCTTCATCCCACAATGCCACCGAATCAAGATTGGACTAGTAATGGTAAGCATATTGAACAATATCAACGCCCACAACTACTTTGTGTTCTACTCGTGCATAGAAACTACGCATAGACCTAGCTCTAATACCACTGTTGGGGAACGTAGCATAAATTCAAAATTTCCCTACGTGTCACCAAGATCTATCTATGGAGTCATCTAGCAACGAGGGAGGAGTGGATCTACATACCCTTGTAGATCGCGCGCGGAAGCGTTCAATAGAATGGGGTTGATGGAGTCGTACTCGTCGTGATCCAAATCACCGATGATCCTAGCGCCGAACGGACGGCACCTCCGCGTTCAACACACGTACGGAGCAGCGACGTCTCCTCCTTCTTGATCCAACAAGGGGGAAGGAGAGGTTGATGGAGATCCAATAGCACGACGGCGTGATGGTGGAAGTAGCGGGATTCCAACAGGGCTTCGCCAAGCGCTGTGGGAGGAAGGAGATGTGTCATGGGAGGGAGAGGGAGGCGCCAGGGCTTAGGTATGGTTGCCCTCCCTCCCCCCCACTATATATAGGGCCAAGGGAGAGGGGGAGGGCGCAGCCTTGCCCCTTCCTCCAAGGAAGGGTGCGGCCAAGGGGGGAGGAGTCCATCCTCCCCAAGGTACCTCGGAGGTGCCTTCCCCTTTTAGGACTCTCCCCTCCTCTTGTCCCTTTGGCGCATGGGCCTCTAGGGGCTGGTGCCCTTGGACAATGTAGGCCAAGGCGCACCCCCTACAGCCCATGTGGCCCCCGGGGCAGGTGGCCCCACCCGGTGGACCCCCGGGACCCTTTCGGTGGTCCCGGTACAATACCGATGACCCCGAAACTTGTCCCGATGCCCGAAATAGCACTTCCTATATATAATTCTTTACCTCCGGACCATTCCGGAACTCCTCGTGACGTCCGGGATCTCATCCGGGACTCCGAACAACTTTCGGGTTACCGCATACTTATATCTCTATAACCCTAGCGTCACCGAACCTTAAGTGTGTAGACCCTACGGGTTCAGGAGACATGCAGACATGACCGAGATGACTCTCCGGTCAATAACCAACAGCGGGATCTGGATACCCATGTTGGCTCCCACATGTTCCACGATGATCTCATCGGATGAACCACGATGTCAAGGACTTAATCAATCCCGTATACAATTTCCTTTGTCTAGCGGTACGATACTTGCCCGAGATTCGATCGTCGGTATCCCGATACCTTGTTCAATCTCGTTACCGGCAAGTCTCTTTACTCGTTTCGTAACACATCATCCCGTGATCAACTCCTTAATCACATTGTGCACAATATGATGATGTCCTATCGAGTGGGCCCAGAGATACCTCTCCGTTTACACGGAGTGACAAATCCCAGTCTCGATTCGTGCCAACCCAACAGACACTTTCGGAGATACCCGTAGTGCACCTTTATAGCCACCCAGTTACGTTGTGACGTTTGGCACACCCAAAGCACTCCTACGGTATCCGGGAGTTGCACAATCTCATGGTCTAAGGAAATGATACTTGACATTAGAAAAGCTTTAGCATACGGACTACATGATCTTGTGCTAGGCTTAGGATTGGGTCTTGTCCATCACATCATTCTCCTAATGATGTGATCCCGTTATCCACGACATCCAATGTCCATGGTCAGGAAACCGTAACCATCTATTGATCAACGAGCTAGTCAACTAGAGGCTTACTAGGGACATGGTGTTGTCTATGTATCCACACATGTATCTGAGTTTCCTATCAATACAATTCTAGCATGGATAATAAACGATTATCATGAACAAGGAAATATAATAATAACTAATTTATTATTGCCTCTAGGGCATATTTCCAACATCGGATTGTTCTCTTTCTTCCAAAATAGCTCAGCAGAAATGTCCACACACCCTGCGAACCAAAAATGACAGGAAGGAACAGATAGATGCATACTCGACCTCTATGCTAAGGGTTAGTCGCTGCCAAGCACTATCAACCCTAACACAGAGAGAGACTCAATCTAGCATGCGTGTTAAAACTTAGGGCGCCAGCGCTTCATTTATTTATGCTCAGGGTCTGCGCCTAGCTTTGTACAAAGGGTTACTTGCCTTGCCGGCAAGGCTTGCACAAAAGGTGGTTTGCCGGGGAGCCCGGCAACCGTGCCTTATGGGTAAAACTTGTGAAGATGTTCGATGTTCCATGAGTTGCTCACTGGAATACCATCTTCGGTCTCCAGGTGGACTGCGCCGGGCCTGGTGACTCGTATTACCCGATAAGGGCCTTCCCACTTTGGCGCCAACTTGTTGGAATTCTTGGTCGACTGAACGTACCTAAGAACAAGGTCGCCTTCCTCAAAGCTTCGGGCACGAACCTTGCGGCTATGGTAGCGGCGCAAGGCTTGCTGGTAGCGTGGTGCTTGCACAGCCGCCCGAAGACGATCTTCCTCAAGGAGCGTTGCGTCATCTTGCCGCAACTGCTCTTGCTCAAGCTCATCATAAGCGAGCACTTGAGGTGACCCATGCGTGAGTTCCATGGGGAGAACTGCTTATGCCCCGTAAATGAGGGACAAAGGGGTCTGGCCGGTGGCTCGATTTGGTGTCGATCTGATTGACCAAAGAACCGCTAGCAATTCATCAATCCAGCGTCGTCCGCACTTGTGTAGCCTGTCAAAAGTTCTTGTCCAGAGGCCTCACAATACTTCAGCATTTGCCCTCTCAGCCTGGCCGTTGCTTCGTGGGTGTGTAACAGAAGCAAAATAGACCTTGCTACTGAGGTCCTGGCTGTACTACATGAAGGTGCGGCTTGTGAACTACGTGCCGTTGTCGGTGATGACTCTATTTGGCACACCAAAATGGTAGACTAGTCCCTTGAAGAATTTGACGGCCGACTGTGTTGTCACCTTTCTCACTGCCTCCACCTCCGGCCACTTTGTGAACTTGTCAATTGCGACGTACAAGTACTCAAAGCCCCCGACAACACGGGGAAAGGGGCCCAGTATGTCGAGCTCCCAGACCGAGAATGGCCAGGAAAGAGGGATTGTCTGGAGAGCTTGAGCTGGTTGATGATGCTTCTTTGAATGGAACTGGCACGCTTCACACTTGGTTACTAAGGCCGTTGCATCCTGGAGGGTAGTGGGCCAGAAGAAACCTTGCTGGAATGCCTTGCCAGCAAGGGCCCTTGACCATATGTGGGAGCCACATATGCCTCCGTGGATCTCTTCCAACAGCTCCAGTCCTTCCTTCCAGGGAATGCACTTCAATTTCACACGTTTCGGCCTTTTTCTGTACAGAACGTCGTCGACGAACTGATACATGATAGGTCGACGGACTACTTTCTCCTCCTCTTCCTGCTCCTCAGGAAGTTCCCCTGTTTGGAGGAATCGGACGGTATGTTGTGCCCATGCCAGAGCATGAGGCTCGACGACAAGGGCTAAAGGCGTTTCCTCTGGCATGGGAGCGGCTGTCTCTATGGCCAGGGCTTGACGCCCTGCCGAAGTCTGTTGCCCCATGGCAGGCCCAGTGTCCACAGCAACATCTTTGTCGGCGGCTCCTGGGAGCTCGGCGGGAAAGTACTTGCCGGGGCCTAATTTCCTTTGCTTGTTCTGCCATGTCGATGGTTCAACGGATGGTTGAGTTAATCAAAGCACAAAAGTACCTGGTTCCACAGGCAATTTGAAGGCAGTGTGTTTCGACAAGTAGTCGGCGATGCCGTTCTCCACCCGGGGAACATGCTCCGCTTGTATACCATCAAAACACTCTTCCAGCTTCCTCACTTCATCTATGTAGGCCTCCATCAATGGGCTTTGATAATCTTTGTCAACTTGCTTGACGACAAGCTATGAATCACCCCTCACGTTGATCTTCCTGATTCCGAGGTCTGCCATGTTCCTTAGACCAGCAAGTAACCCCTCGTATTCAGCAGTGTTGTTTGTTGACATCTCCCTGGAAAGTGCATCTGGACTACATACTTGAGGTGCTCTCCAGGGGGTGCGACGAGCAGCACACTAGCACCGGCGCCTTGCAGCGAGAAAGCCCCGTCAAAGTACATAATCCAGTCGTGACTTGTTACCTTGCCGGGGAGAGTGGTCTCCTGAATCTCTTCGTCGAGCGTTGAGGTCCATTCCGCAATGAACTCTGCCAAGACTCTACTCTGAATTGTCGAAGTGCTTTCAAACTTCAAACCAAATCTCGACAGTTCCAAAGCCCATTCCACAATCCTCCCGGTTGCGTCTGGGTTATGCAATATCCTTTGCAACGGGAAGCGGGTGACGACGATGATTTCGTGTGCTTGGAAGTAATGACGCAGCTTCCTCGAGGCCATAAGGAGGCCGAAGAGCAATTTCTGCACACCAGAGTACCTTGACCTAGCCCCTGCAAGAGGGGGCTGACAAAGTAAACTGGGTGCTGCATCATCTTCTTCTTCTGCACTATTTCATTTGGTTGCGTCGCTTCTGCTTCGCCAGAGCTGGACTCTGCCGGGGGCCTTGCCTTACCGGCGCCAGGCCCTGTCGGGGGGAGCTCTGGTTTGCCATCCGCCAGCCCTGCCGTTGTCATTGCCTCTTCGTCGACCTCCCTCTATGCCACTAGCGCGGCGCTGACCACTTGGTTTGTTGCCGCTAGATATAACAGCAACGGTTCTTGTGGTTTAGGCGCAACGAGTATTGGCATAGAGGAGAGGTACTTCTTCAAATCCTGCAGGGCCGCCTCGGCCTCTGGGGTCCATTCCATTGGGCATGCCTTTTTCAAGATTTTGAAAAAAGGAAGGGCACGTTCAGCAGACTTGGAGATGAATCTTCTCATGGCGGCAATGCAGCCAGCGAGCCGGCGTACATCCTTGATCCACCTAGGTGCCGATCTGCTCAATGGCCTTGATCTTGTTTGGATTCGCCTTGATCCCACGTTGTGACACAAAGAACCCGAGAAGTTTGCCAGACACAACACCGACGACACACTTCTCAGGATTCAGCTTGAGGTTGATCTTGCGCAAATTTGCAAACGTCTCTTCTAAATCTTGTACGAGTGTTGCCCTGTCCTTGGTTTTGACCACTATGTCATCCATATAAGCTTCCATATTTCTATGTAGCTGGGGCTCAGAACCAATTTGGACTGCTCTTAAAAACGTTGAGCCAGCACTCTTCAACCCGAAAGGCATTCGTAAAAAACAATACATACCACATGAGGTGATGAATGTTGTCTTCTCTTCATCTTCTCTCGTCATGAAGATCTGGTGGTATCCTGAGTAGGCGTCAAGGAATGATGACAAGTCGCACCTGGCCGTGGAGTCAACAATCTGGTCAATGCGCACCAACGGGAAAGGGTCCTTCGGACAAGCCTTATTGATATCTGTGTAATCAATACACAGCCTCCACTTCCCATTTGCCTTGCGCACCACCACCGGATTGGCCAACCATGTCGGATGAAGTACTCCCCTCACCAAGCCTGCCGCTTCTAACTTCCTAATCTCCTCCATGATGAACTCCTGCCGTTCCAAAGCTTTGTTCCTGACCTTCTACTTGACGGGTCGCGCATGAGGACAGACAGCATGATGGTGCTCAATCACCTCCCTGGGAACGCCAGAGATGTCGGATGCTTGCCATGCAAACACATCGACATTCGCCCGCAGGAAGGTGACGAGCACGCCTTCCTATTTGCTGTCAAGGGAGGAGCTTATGGTGAAAGCCCCTCCCGTGCCATCCTCCTTGACGAACACCTTCTTGGTCTCTGGTGGTGTAGCTCTAGATTTCTTTCTCTTGTCGGTGGAGCTATCTGGCACGTCCTCAACGGGAGCACAGCACTCCGAAGAGGTGCGCTTGCCGGAGTGGGTGCGAGAGGTCTTGCTGGTCTTCTTCCCTCCCGGGGCGTCGGCGGCAGGAGCAAGTGCCTTGGCGGCAGTCGCTACAACTGCCTCCCGGTAGAGTTAGTTAGCGCAGATCAGCGCATCCTTCTTGTCGGAGGGGGCGGTGATGATAGTCATCGGCCCAGGCATCTTCAGTGTGTTGTAGGTGTAATGTGAGGCCGCCATGAACTTGGCTAGTGTTGGGCGGACGAGGATCCCGTTGTAGGGCAAGGGGATCTCGGCTACATCGAAAACAATCCTCTATGTCATGTAGTTTAACTCGCCTCCAAACGTCACGAGCAGCGTGACCTTACCCTTCGGCTGACTCCTTCCCGGGTTGACCCCTTGAAATGTGTCCGTCTCTCCGAGGTCTCCATCAGGAATCTGCAGCCTTTTGATCACAACATGCGAGATCAAGGCCCCACCATCAACTAGCATTTTTGTCACCTTGAGGTTGCATATTGCTGGCGGAACCAACAACGGCAAACACCAGACCGCAGTTGTGCGATCAGGGTGGTCCTTGGTGTAAAAAATGATAGGCGTGATGGACCACTTCAGTGGCTTTCGAGCATCGAATGATGGTTCCGCTGTTGTGATCTCACGCGCCCACTGCTTGAGCTGGCGGTGAGAGGTGTGCAGCGAGGCGCCACCGTCAACACACATGGCCTCCGTAGCTTTCTGGAACTCATGCTCGCCGGACTCGTCATCCTCGTCATGACCATCGTCTTCCTGCTTCTTGTCGCGGCCCCGGGAGGGCCTCTCTTGCTGGTTATCCTTGCCTCGGCAACCTCCTTGGCCGCCACGCTTCTTGCCGGATCTTTCGGCACCATCCTGACCCTTCTCCTTGTCCGCCTCTCAAACTCAGCTTTTTGCTTCTCAGCAAGCAACTCAACTTGTCGGCAATTCTTGAGGTCGTGGCCCTTCGTGCGGTGGATCTTGCCGTACTGCTTGTCGGAGCCTCCTGGCAAGCGGCACACCCGGCAATTTCCTTGCTGGGGTCGTCTGCCTTGGCCTTCTTGGCAGCGCCGGTGTCCTCGGATCCCTCAACGGCAAGCACGGTCTTGCCCTTGTGCTTCCTGTTGTGGCGCCGGCCCTTCTTCGTCCGGACGGCTGTGTCTTCGTCTATGGAGTCGGTTTCCGCACCGGCGTCCTCGCCGGGGTACTTCCTCCCCTCTTCAGCTCGAGCACACCTATCGGCCAGAACATAAAGTTTGGCCACATCTTTGACCTTGTTTATCGCAAAATCTTCACGCATCTTGCGGTTGCGCACATTCTGATGGAATGCGCTGATCATGGCGGCAGGATGAACATCTGGGATGTTGTACTGCACCCGGCTGAACCTGTGTATGTACTTGCGCAGGTTTTCACCTTCCTTCTGGGGGATGATATGAAAATTGCTTGCCTGGCCATGAGCTTGGTGGCCTCCAGTGAAGGCGCCAACGAACTCATGACACAAATCCGACCAAGAAGAAATGGAATCCGCCGGCAAGTGCATCAACCATGACATGACATTGGGTTTAAGTGCCAACGGGAAGTAATTGGCAAGCACCTTGTCGTCGCGAGCTCCAGCACCTTGCATCGCGATGGTGTAGATGCTGAGGAACTCCGACGGGTGGGTCTTGCCGCTGTACTTCTCGCTAACGCCGGGCTTGAACGTGCGGTGGGAGGGCCACTGGAACTGCCGCAACTCACGAGTAAAGGCTGGGCAACCCACCTCGTAGGATAGGCCACCAGACCTCCCGGTAGTGGGTGGTCCATAGTGGACCCCTCCCGCCTATCTGACTGGTGGCATGCTTCGCACCAGCGCTCGATGGTGGTTCGAGCGTCTTCATGGGCTCGCTCTCGAAGAACTTGGCGCTGATCGCGGTGGTTCCGTGGGTCAGACGATGCTATGGAAATGCTATCACAAGCGTCATCACAACGGACCGACACCCACGGTGGCTGGCGTGGGGGAGGAGAGTGCGCCATGGCCGCGGCACCTCCGGTCCTTCCACCACTGGCATGCAGTGGCTCGACGAAGCTTCGGCCTGAGGGCCCCACTGGTCGCGGCTCATCTTTGTTGGCAACGCCAACGAGGCTCCGGATGGTGGCTCTCCACTCGTCGAGCTTTTCCGCGGCAGGAGGAAAGTCGAGGAGCAACTGCACGCGCGCCAAAGCTTCTGCTGGCGTGGGTGGCGGCGAAAGCTGCATGGACCGTGACGCGCTCAGACTTCTAACCACGTTAGAAGGAGCTCTGTCACGGCCTTGTGGCTATGCGCCATTTTTGACAGTGCCTCGGCGTGCATGCTGGCCTTCTACGTCCCGCGAATGAGTCACATGACTCTTCCCACGTCGGCGCCCGAGGTCACCAGCGTGGTGACGCTGCTCGTCGCGCACAACCTGGGAAGAGCGCGTCATGGGCGGCGGCGTAGGCGTCTTGGAAGTCGCCGCGCCGCCTATGGGTGGCATGACGCCGCCCTTGGGGGGCCCCACGCCGCCTGTGGGGGCCCCGACATATCCTCACAAATACCGACAGGTATAGTAGTTGATTTATCAGCCATTTGCAAAGATATTTCAGTAGGTGTTAACTTATTCAAATCAAGTCTACGATATAAAGAGAGAGGCATAACACTAACACCGGCTCCAAGATTACATAAAGCAGTTTTAACATAGTTTCTTTTAATGGAGCATGGTATAGTTGGTACTCCTGGATCTCCAAGTTTCTTTGGTATTCCACCCTTAAAAGTATAATTAGCAAGCATGGTGGAAATTTCAGCTTCCGGTATCTTTCTTTTATTTGTAACAATATCCTTCATATACTTAGCATAAGGATTCATTTTAAGCATATCGGTCAAACGCATACGCAAAAAGATAGGTCTAATCATTTCAGCAAAGCGCTCAAAATCCTCATCATCCCTTTTCTTGGATGGTTTAGGAGGAAAGGGCATGGGTTTCTGAACCCATGGTTCTCTTTCTTTACCATGCTTCCTAGCAACATAGTCTCTCTTATCATAACGTTGATTCTTTGATTGTGGGTTATCAAGATCAGCAACAGGTTCAATTTCTACATCATTATTATTACTAGGTTGAGCATCAACATGAACATCATCATTAACATTATCACTAGGTTCATGTTCATTACCAGATTGTGTTTCAGCGTCAGAAATAGAAATATCATTGGGATTCTCAGGTGTGTCAATAACAGGTTCACTAGAAGCATGCAAAGTCCTATCATTTTTATTTTTCTTCCTTTTAGAAGCACTAGGTACATCTACATTATCTCTCTGAGAATCTTGCTCAATTCTCTTAGGGTAGCCTTCAGGATACAAAGGTTCCTGAGTCATTTTACCACCTCTAGTCATAACTCTAACAGCATTATCATTCTTCTTATTACTTAATTCGCTGAGCAAATCATTCTGAGCTTTAAGTACTTGTTCTACTTGAGTGGTAACCATAGAAGCATGTTTACTAATAAGTTTAAGTTCACCTTTAACATTAGCCATATAATCACCCAAGTGTTCAAGCATATCAGCATTGTGTTTCAATTGTCTACCAACATAAGCATTGAAGTTTTCTTATTTAACCATAAAGTCATCAAACTCATCCAAGCATGGGCTAGCAAACTTAGTAAATGGGATTTCACATTTATCGAATCTATAGAGAGAATTTACCTTTACTACATGTGTCGGGTTATCAAGACCATGTGTTTCTTCAACGGGCGGCAAATTAAGACCATGTATTTCTTCAATAGGTAACATCTTCAGTTTTAATACCTTTTTCTTTCATAGATTTCTTTGCCTCTTGCATATCTTCAAGAGTGAGAAATAGAATACCCCTTTTCTTCGGAGTTGGCTTAGGAGTTGGTTCAGGAAGTGTCCAATTATTTTCATTGGGCAACATATTATTCAATAGAATTTCAGCTTGATCAACTGTTTTTTCCCTGAAAACACAACCAACACAACTATCCAGGTGGTCTCTGGAAGCATCGGTTAGTCCATTATAAAATATATCAAGTATTTCATTTTTCTTTAGAGGATGATCAGGCAAAGCATTAAGTAATTGGAGAAGCCTCCCCCAAGCTTGTGGGAGACTCTCTTCTTCAATTTGCACAAAATTATATATTTCCCTTAAAGTAGCTTCTTTCTTATGAGCGGGGAAATATTTGGCGGAGAAGTAGTAAATCATATCTTGGGGACTACCCACACAACCAGGATCAAGAGAATTAAACCATATCTTAGCACCACCCTTTAATGAGAACGAAAATAATTTAAGGATATAATAGTAGCGAGTTTTCTCATCATTAGTGAACAGGGTAGCTATATCATTTAATTTAGTAAGATGTGCCTTTCAGATTCATAGCCATAGAAAGGATCAGATTCAACCAAAGTAATTAACTCAGGATCGACAGAGAAATCATAATCCTTATCAGTAATAAAGATAGGTGAAGTAGCATAAGCAGGATCATATTTCATTCTAGCATTTAGAGATTTTTCTTTCAGCTTAGCTAATAATTTCTTAAGATCACTTCTATCATTGCAGGCAAGAAAGTCTCTAGCAGTTTCTTCATACATAACATAACCCTTAGGGACAACAGGAAATTCATATCTAGGGGGAGAATCTTCAACATCACTTTCATCAATATTATCAGTTTCAATAATTTCATTGTCTCTAGCCCTACCAAGTTGTTCATCAAGAAATTCACCTAGTGGCACAGTAGTATCAAGCATAGAAGTAGTTTCATCATAAGTATCATGCATAGCAGAAGTGGCATCATCAATAACATGCGACATATCAGAATTAATAGCAGAAGCAGGTTTAGGTGTCGCAAGCTTACTCAAAACAGAAGGTGAATCAAGTGCAGAGCTAAATGGCAGTTCCTTACCTCCCCTCGTAGTTGAGGGAAAAATCCTAGTTCTTTCGTCTTTCAAGTTCCTCATAGTGACCAGCAGGGATAAATCCCAAGTGACTCAAAGAATAGAGCTATGCTCCCCGGCAATGGCGCCAGAAAATGGTCTCGATAACCCATAAGTATAGGGGATCGCAACAGTTTTTGAGGGTAGAGTATTCAACCCAAATTTATTGATTCGACACAACGGGAGCCAAAGAATATTCTCAAGTATTAGCAGCTGAGTTGTCAATTCAACCACACCTGGAAACTTAATATCTGCAGCAAAGTAATATGATAGTAGTGGTAACGGTAGCAAAAGTAATTTTTTTCGGTTTTGTAGTGATTGTAACAATAGCAACGGAAAAGTAAATAAGCGAAGAACAATATATGAAAAGCTCGTAGGCATTGGATCGGTGATGGAGAATTATGTCAGATGCGATTATTCATGCAAAAGTTATAACATAGGGTGACACAGAACTATCTCCAATTCATCAATGTAATGTAGGCATGTATTCCGAATATAGTCATACGTGCTTATGGAAAAGAACTTGCATGCCATCTTTTGTCCTACCCTCCCGTGGCAGCGGGGTCCTATTAGAAACTAAGGGATATCAAGGTCTCCTTTTAATAGAGTACCGGACCAAAGCATTAACACATAGTGAATACATGAACTCCTCAAACTACGGTCATCACCGGTATGGTCCCGATTATTGTCACTTCGGGGTTAACGGAACATAACACATAATAGGTGACTATAGACTTGCAAGATAGGATCAAGAACTCACATATATTGATGAAAATATAATAGGTTCAGATCTGAAATCATGGCACTCGGGCCCTGGTGACAAGCATTAAGCATAGCAAAGTCATAGCAACATCAATCTCAGAACATAATGGATACTAGGGATCAAACCCTAACAAAACTAACTCGATTACATGATAAATCTCATCCAACCCATCACCGTCCAGCAAGCCTATGATGGAACTACTCACGCACGGCGGTGAGCATCATGAAATTGGTGATGGAGGAAGGTTGATGATGACGATGGCGACGGATTCCCCTCTCCAGAGCCCCGAATGGACTCCAGATCAGCCCTCCCGAGAGAGTTTAGGGCCTGGCGGCGGCTCCGTATCGTAAAACTCAATGAGTCCTTCTGTATGATTTTTTCTCCCTGAACATGAATATGTAGAGTTGGAGTTGAGGTCGGTGGAGCACCAGGGGGCCCACGAGGCAGGGGGCACGCCCCCACCCTCGCTGACAGGGTGTGGGCCCCCTGACCTTGATTTTTTCACCAATATTTTTTATTAATTCCAAAAATAATCTCCGTTGATTTTCAGGTCATTCCGAGAACTTTTATTTCTCCACAAAAATAACACCATGGCAATTCTACTGAAAATAGCGTCAGTCTGGGTTAGTTCCATTCAAATCATGCAAGTTAGAGTCCAAAACAAGGGCAAAAGTGTTTGGAAAAGTAGATACGATGGAGACGTATCAACATCTCTCTCCCATAAATCTTTGAAGCTCTCAGTATCCGGTTTAAACGGTTGAAAAAGAAATTCATCTCTCGCAAGTTCGAGTTCTCAGAAAAATTAAAGGTTTCCAAAGAGAACTTGCTGCCATGATGTGTGGTGCAAACATGGGTATCCTGTCTTATGGGCTTATCTTATTATGATCACATGGGGGCTTCCTGCTCAGTGCTCATTGAGCAAAGCTATGATTACCCTTTGATCCAGCTTATATGCTATGCTTACAAAACACTTGGGGGCTTGCTACCCATGTTAAAGGTACCAAAGAGAGTCTGTTGCAAAGCACAACTCAAACATAGGTACCCGGCGAGCACAGCTCAAAAATATATTACTGGGGGGCTCCTTGTTCAATGGACAAGAGTTTTTATGACCCTTGTAATAGGCTATAAAAGCCAGGCTTGGAAGCCAGGTGTATTCACCTAGAAACCTGAGTTACCTGCCTTTTTAAGTCTACCACTCCGCCCAGGTAATCCTGGAACAACCCGTCGTACTTTTGACAAGTCAATCTTACACAGACCCTGAACTTGTCAAAGTTAAAACGACGAGTGGTTATGTGAGGTCCGGCTTATAAGGTTTGTATGAAGGTTTAACTCAGTGGCTGTGCGGCCCTTGAAAGCACTTGAGATTTAAGCTCGGCATCCTATGAAAGCCTTTTTTCGGATTTATTATTTCTATTTGAACATTTTTGGGTTCATCCTTGTTCCATATTAACATATGGTTTACAACAATTCAGGCCATGTAGCCTTAATATTTATGTCTCATATTTGAAGCATCTTTGGGTCTTTGCAACCCGCCATGATGACAGATTCTAAGTCGCCGCAGAATAATCATCTTACGTTCAGAGTTATGGCTCTAAACACTTGGGATATTACCCCTTATGGAAGTGCGGCATTATAAGGCCTACAAGCATGAGTCCATTGAATAGGACAATGCGTCCTAAGTCTTCCCTTAGTGCATGGATCTGCTAAGCCGACAGTTTAAGCAAATACCATAAGTATGATGTTATTGTATAAGAATTGTGTTATACCGGCCCTGGTTATGGACTTGTATGGTCACTAGTGGATTTATACTCGGCATCATGACCTGCCCTGCGGTAAACCGCCCGGGTACTTGTGAGTTGTTTGTGTGCAGGAATTGGTTTTCAAACCGGGTTATATTATTCAAATCTTTAATAGCCAACATGGCTGGATTTTTATTGTGGTTATCAATAACCAGTATTATGATTGAGGTTTTCAAAGCCGCTCCAGA
The DNA here is from genome assembly GCF_002162155.2 of Triticum dicoccoides. Taxonomy (NCBI): domain Eukaryota; kingdom Viridiplantae; phylum Streptophyta; class Magnoliopsida; order Poales; family Poaceae; genus Triticum; species Triticum dicoccoides. Next base: position 133,056,669 of record NC_041388.1, on the reverse strand, counting down.
ATAATGGCTATTATTTCTTCATTCAAGAAGACCGGCTCACAACAGAGAGAAAGGTTCAATATTGATATGCAGAGCATTCAACAATATCATCCAGACAGAGGATATGATTTATCCCACAATGGAAGGAATAGTCCTGAGTCGCTGCAGGTTTATGACCTGGCACTTGGGGGCTACATTATTCAGATTGAGATTACATCAAATATGCGAGTCCCATGTCACTGCCAGCATGCACCATGGCACTTTGGGGCTAATGCAAAGTCACTTTTTGATCAACTTATTGAAGACCCGACTCATCACATCGTAATGAGACGGCCCTCGGGGGGCTACCAATTTCTCCTATCAAGAATTCAAGGTACACAAGCCTTAATCCATTATATTGAAAGATCCACTACTCAGTTGGTAGAGTACAAAGCTCTTAACCTTGTGGACGTGGGTTCGAGCCCCATGGTGAGGGTTACATCATATGATGTTATTTTCAATGAAAGTCCCAGCTCAGTATTATCTTACTGACCCGGCCCTTGGGGGCTACACATTGTTGTTCAAGTCTACATGATCATATCTACAAAGTCCCTTCTCATTATTGCATAATGACCCGACCCTTGGGGCTACACTGGTTGAAGTTTTCATGAGCATAAGGCAATTACAAGTCCCAGGTTGCTGCAAGCATGACAACCCGGCACTTGGGGGCTACATATGTGGAATATTCAGTTTGACTAGTGACTGGGATGAACAAATCGGATTTCTTCAAGGTTGTGACACTTATATTGAAGCAAGTCTTAAGCTGTTCTACGCTACCTTCTTAAGACTTGGGGGCTACAAGTGATATGCATATAAGAGGTACATTTTCAAGCTTGATGTTAACTACAATTATGACCCGGTGTCATCAATATTTACAAGCCGGCAATTTTGGTAATGATAAACCGGCAAGTTTTTTCATCTTTAAGCCGGCTGAAGAAGAAGGAAATGACAAGGACTTAAGGATGTTCAAGTGCCGGCTTACAGGAGTTCTTAACCCGGAGCATTATCTATCAAAGTTGTTCTTGTGTTTGTTTTACAGGGTCAGTTTAACATGGATAAATCCAAATTAAACTGGGTGCTAATATCGGGGATATACCCTGCGGTATGACTCGGACGAAGATATGACCTGGTCGGAGATATGACCTGACTGGGACTTGGTGTTTCATTGGTAAGCCGGCAGATGTTAAGTCAGATATTAAGCCGGCAGATGTTAAGCTGGCAGATGTTAAGTCAGATATTAAGTCGGCAGATGTTAAGCTGGCAGATGTTAAGTCAGATGGTAAGCCGGCAGATGTTAAGTCAGATATTAAGCCAGCAGATGTTAAGCTGACAGATGTTAAGTCAGATGGTAAGCCGGCAGATGTTAAGTCAGATGGTAAGCCGGCAGATGTTAAGTCAGATATTAAGCAGGCAAATGTTAAGCTGGCAGATGTTAAGTCAGACGGTAAGCCGATAGATGTCAAGTCTCATATTAAGCGGGCAGATGTTAAGCTGGCAGATGGTAAGCCAGCAGATGTTAAGCAAGATGTTAAGCCAGATGGTAACAGAGTCGCCTGGGGTTAATAAGCCTAAGGCATTAAGAAGCCCATGGAGAGAAGCCCGTGATGACAAGTAAGAATAGTTTAAGTCTTAATCCGAGTTGGACTCTACATATAACCCGCCCCTTTAACTTATATAAGGAGGGGCGAGGCACTCCGAGAGGACAGAAAATAATCGTTAAGGCTAGACACAAGTAGGAGAGCCAGTTTATGGCGACTCTCTCATGATCATAATGAGACCTAGCCACAAACAGCATGTAGGGTTGTTACTGGATGATGTTTCCCGGGGCCTGAAGCTATCTAAACCCTTGTCTTGTGTTACGTCTCTCGATTCTGTTCAACCCCTCTCAAGCTACCACATAGATGCGTTGGCCTCACGACTAAGTCCTCACACTAGGACATCTGCCGTGACAAATCCACGACAATACTCTTTCTTCAGCACCTTCTTTTTGGAGCTAACTTCCTCCTCAACAACCACATAGTCCTCATCTTCAGAACCTGAGGTTTTCTTCTTCCTTGTCCCGGTGGCTGCCTTTGGCAGGTTACTAGGAGTGCTCCTGCTGCCATCATCTGAGCTGCTTGAGGGACTAGTTCCCTCACTCATTTCCACTGGCTCTTCAGATATGTTTTGGCTATCACTCTGGTCAGACATCTTGGCAGGCAAACTGACAGCAAACCTTGTGAATAGATGTAAATGAGGTAGAATGGATGAGCATCACAAAGTGCAGAGTTTTGCAAAACAAATGAGTCGAGAACTTAGTTTTAGTTCTCCACATAAAGCATATTGGAGCTACCGATTTGTTAAACTCGGTGATACCGAAGCAACTGTTGGAGTCTAAACTAGTGAACTCGCTTAGACCGAGTCACAGTTCGGTGGCTCCGAGATTGCTAGGGTTTCACAGAGAATCGAACTCAGTCACACCAATTTACGATTTTCGGTCAGACCGAAAAGTGCATGTGCAATGCCTAAGACAAATCGGTGAGACTGATTTCTACAACTCGGTCAGTCCGAGATGAGTTTGGCGGAGACTTAACCCTAAATTTTCGAATCAAACTAACCTAAAGGGAGTTTTATCTAGATAGATTGATTTCATACGTGGTAATGATCATGGCAAAGCAATGTTCTAGGAATCGGAGTAAGGAATTTAGCACACAAGATCGAACTCATACCCTAGTTTGGCGGGAGTTCGCTACAGTGACAACGGCGGGGCAGAATCCCGTTGACGGCAACGGAGATCAGTGGCAGGAGGTCGCTGGCAACAAGGAGACGATCCGGAGACCCGAGATGGCAGAGCAGGACATGCACGGGATGAAGAGTTTTGGAGAATCTTCCAAAATTCAACTCGTCGGTATATATATCCCGACCCTGTCGGTGTGACCAAGTGGACTAAATCGGTGGCACCGAGATGCAGAATCGCAAGCGGTTACTCCAACTCGATGTGACCAAAAAGTTCAAATCGGTTGCATCGAGATTGAAAACCTATATCAACTCAGTGAACTCGGTGTGACCTGAAAGGATGGATCGGTCAGACCGAAATGCACAGAGAGGTTTTGGAAGTTTAATTCTATGACGAATCAAGGACTCCGAGTGCTCCTCACACAGAGTGGTTCGAATCTGACTTGGTCAAACTTTGTGATGTAGCAAGAATAGAGTTTGAGACGAGAAAAGCATAGATAGCTAGAGGAGGTTCTTAGGCATTCTTGTCCATCCACTTGGGAAAAGAGAAAACGCCAAACAATCAAAACAACAAGTGGATGTCCTCAAATGAGTAAAATATGCATCAACATGCTCACACAATAAAATGGCAAATGAAATATGTGGCAAAGCATGCACAAACACTCTACTCCCTCCTTCCATCTATATAGGGCCTAATACATTTTTCAAGACCTCCTTTGACTATTGATAGATTAATAGTCATACATGATATGTATAATCTAAAGATTATATCATTGGAAGCTCCTTTCACATATGAATTTGACGGTATGATTTGTTTAAGTTGCATGTCATATATTATTTCTCTAACATTTGGTCAAAGTTAGCCTCGAAAATTGCATTAGGCCCTATATAGATGGAAGGAGGGAGTAGCATCTATCAAGCAATTAGCGATGACTAGGGCATCTATATATGAGTATATTGACTTAGGAGTCAAATGAGAACATTTGATCATAGGTCATATTCATCGTTTAAGCACAAGTGGGGTTACCACTTTTACATAAAGCATTGTTGTGTTCACACCTTTAGAGTTGCTTTAGCTCAATGGTTAGAGTAAAGCTCCCCCTAGATGTGATATCGCCCCTAAAAGGGATGAACTAACCTTGGGTCTTGTCGATGATGACTTCATGTAGATGTTGAAGATGTGGATGCGCAATGTTGATCATTTGGAGCAATCCATTGGAGTGAGTTGCACTTTCAATACCTACACGGGTAAGTCCCACAAGGAATAAACAAGGATATCCATAGACATAGAGTGATGTACACACAAGATGATGTCCATGAAAGTATTAGGTTACCTTGTCCCTTGTCTTACCAACAAGAGGGTTTGTGACTCCTTGAACTAGTGCAAGATGTGGAAGTTGCTTACACTTGTTCTCGCCAAAGTGATAGGAGTGAAGTATGTTGGCGGAGTCACCCTCAAGAACTCTCTAGTTCTTCTTCTTTGGGATCCACATCATCTTGATGGGAATCCTTGGAGTTGTAGTCATACTTGATGAAGTATAACTTGATGTAGTCTTGAGAACCCACTTGACCAAGGCCTTGGGAGATTCTTAAAATGCATCAATCTCCTCTTGAAGCTTGTCCTTGCCGTTTTGCTTGTGGTCTTGTGGTGGAAGATCATCTTGAGCTTGTGTCCCTTGGAAGGAAGTAGGATCATACTTCTCTTGTTGAGGAACAAACTTTGTCTTGGCGTATTGTTCTTCTTCCCACTCAACTCCATTGGCATTGAACTTTCGTTCAAAACCAGTACATTGATTCTTCCGGTGCCTTCCTTGCTTGTGTACAATTTCCTCAAATTGCTTACTTCCGGCAAGACTCTTGTAGACACCTTTCTCTATAGTTCCCTTCAATAAGCTATTTTCTTGCACAAGTGTAACTTGGCTAAGAGAATCATTAGTGGAATCAAGAGAACTACTAGAAGCAACAATATTGGATTTAACATGATTGTTGTTACTACTAGAAGAAGAATCTTTCTTACTCTTGTTGCTAGATTTAACTTGTGGCATGTAAGTAGACAAGAGTAAATGCTTGGCAATGTAAGACGAACTTTTCTTGCGGAGATCATCATTAATTGCTTTTAAGAACCCATGCTCTTTCTCAAGGTTGAGCTTTTCAAAGCGTAACTTCTCATGAGTCTTTAAAAGCTCTCGATGATTTTCCAAGGTAGTTTCATGAGCTAACTTAAGAGTGTTTAGCTCTTTAGTTAGACGCTCAATCTCCTTCTTATCATCATCATTCATTTTATCTTGATTATCATGATTAATAGCAAGCTCATCATAGTTTTCATCGCTAGAGTTGTCAACAAGTAGATCATCATCACCTAACAAATCATATTCATCACTATTGAAATCAACATACTCAGGGTGTGATACCTTTGGACCTTTAGCCATGAAGCATCTTCCAATTCCTTCATTTGGTGAGTCAAATATGTCGTAGGAGTTGGTTGACACAAGTGCTAGACCGACAACACCTTCATCTTGAGTATATTCAGAGTCGGAGTGATAACTTCTCTCTGAGTGATTGTCGGAGTCGGAGTCGGATACCCATTCACCAACATGAGCTTGATGTCTTCATTTTGTGTAGCTCCTTGATGATTTGTCCTTCCTTTCCGAATCCTTCCTTCTCCGTGATGTTCTTCATTCATAACAGTCATCTCTACTCCTTCTCTCTCTTGGTGGTGATTCTTCTCTTCTACTTCTCCTTTTGGGTGAATCTTCTCTTCTTTTGTAGGGAGTCGTACACTCATTGGAGTAGTGTCCGGGTCTTCCACAATTGTAGCAATTACGTTCACGACTCGTAGATCTTTTGTCATTGTAGGACCTTGACTTGGAACTTCTTTCCTTGCTTCTACTCTAGAACTTGTTGAAGTTCTTCACCGTTAGGCTCAATTCTTCATTGAAGGCTTGTTTCTCACATGAGACTTTGTAAGCACCACTTGACTTGTTGTGAAGCTCTTCCTTATCCTAGATGGCCATAGTTTTCACTAGAGGCTTCTTTCTTGAAGATAGCATACGGTGGGTAAATAAATTACTATGAGGCAATTGATAGAAAAGCGAATAATCATGACGATATCCAAGGCAATGATCATGTATATAGGCATCACGTCCGAGACAAGTAGATCGATTCCTGCCTGCATCTACTACTACTAATCCACACATTGCCGCTATCCAGCATGCATCTAGAGTATTAAGTCCATAAAGAACGGAGTAATGCCTTAAGCAAGATGACATGATGTAGACAAAGTAAACTCACGCATGAATAAATCCCATCTTTTTATCCTTAATGGAAACAATACAAATATGTGTCTTGTCCCTTTCTATCGCTGGGATATAGATCAGTGCAAGATCGAACCCATTACAAAGCACCTCTCCCATTGCAAGAAAAATCAATCTAGTTGGCCAAGCCAAATCAATAGACCGGAGAGAAATACAAAGCTTTAATAATCATGCATAAAAGAGTTCATAGAAGACTCAAAAAATATTCATGGATAAACTGATCATAAAGGCAAAATTCATCGGGTCCCAACAAACACATCGCAAAAAGTGATTACATCGAATAGAACTCTAAGAACATCGAGGAGAACATTGTATTGAAGATCAAAGAGAGAGAAGAAGCCATCTAGCTACTAGCTATGGACCCGTAGGTCTATAGTAAACTACTCACACATCATCGGAAGGGCAGCAAGATAGACGTAGAGCCCCTCCGTGGTCGATTCCCCCTCCGACATAGTACCGGAAAAGGACTCTAGATGGGATCTCACGAGAACAAAAGCTTGCGGCAGCGAAAAAAGTATTTTGGGTGGCCCTCTGTTGGTTTCCCGATTTTAGAGAATTTATAGAGGCGGAATTAGGTCAAACGGATGCACATGGGCCCCATAAGACACCAGGGCGTGCCTGGTGCCTTGTGGGTGTTGGGGAACGTAGTAATTTCAAAATTTTCCTACGCACAGCAAGATCATGGTGATGCATAGCAACGAGAGGGGAGAGTGTTGTCTACGTACCCTCGTAGACCGTAAGCGGAAGCGTTATATCAACGCGGTTGATGTAGTCGTACGTCTTCATGATCCGACCGATCCAAGCACCGAAAGCATGGCACCTCCGAGTTCTACACACGTTCGGCTCGGTGACGTCCACGCCTTCTCGATCCAGCAAGAGGGGCGAAGTAGTAGATGAGTTCCGGTAGCACGACGGCGTTGTGACGGTGTTGGTGAAGAACAATCTTCATAGGGCTTCGCCTAAGCACTACGAAAACTATGACGGAGGATAAACTAGAGGAGATGGGGTTGCCGGCACACGGCTTGGTGTTTCTTGATGTGTCTTTGGTGCTAGCCCTACCCCTCTATTTATATGTTGAGCCCTGGGGTCGAAACTTGGAGTAAAAGCCACCTCAAAGTCGGTTTCACCCGAAAGGCAAGAGTCCTTCTCGGACTCCAGGGCTAGACGCCAGGGTTCCTGGCGTCTACCCCCTAGACGCCAGGGTTCTTGGCGTCTAGCCTCTGGTCTCCACAAAACTTCCTTTTGCACTTTCCAAAAGCCTCGTGGGCTTTCCCCTTTGGCCCAGATAAAGTGTTCTCGTGCCCAAACATTTCAGGAAACATCCAGAACCCCTTCCGGTGAATTCCAGAACCCTTTCGGCAATCAAACACTACTATCCACATATCAATTTTTACTTCCGGACCATTCCGGAGTTCCTCGTCATATCCGTGATCTCATCCAAAACTCCGAACAACATTCGGTCACCAACATACATAACTCATAGTACTATATCGTCAACGAACGTTAAGCGTGCGGACCCTACGGGTTCGAGAACTATGTAGACATGACCGAGACACATCTCTTGTCAATAACCAATAGCGGGACCTGGATGCCCATATTGGCTCCTACATATTCTATGAAGATCTTTATTGGTCAAACCGCATAACAACAAACGTTGTCCCCTTTGTCATCGGTATGTTACTTGCCCGAGATTCGATCGTCGGTATCTCAATACCTAGTTCAATCTCGTTACCGGCAAGTCTCTTTACTCGTTCCGTAATACATCATCCCGCAACTCACTCATTAGTTGCAATTCTTGCAAGGCTTATAGTGATGTGCATTACCGAGTGGGCCCAGAGATACCTCTCCGACAATCGGAGTGACAAATCCTAATCTCGAAACACGCCAACCCAACAAGTACCTTTGGAGACACCTGTAGAGCACCTTTATAATCACCCAGTTACATTGTGACGTTTGGTGGCACACAAAGTGTTCCTCCGGTAAACGGGAGTTGCATAATCTCATAGTCATAGGAACATGTATAAGTCATGAAGAAAGCAATAGGAACAAACTAAACGATCAAGTGCTATGCTAACGGAATGGGTCAAGTCAATCACATCATTCTCCTAATGATGTGATCTCGTTAATCAAATGACAACTCATGTCTATGGTTAGGAAACATAACCATCTTTGATCAACGAGCTAGTCAAATAGAGGCATACTAGTGACACTCTATTTGTCTATGTATTCACACATGTATTATGTTTTCAGTTAATACAATTCTAGCATGAATAATAAACATTTATCATGATATAAGGAAATAAATAATAACTTTATTATTGCCTCTAGGGCATATTTCCTTCAGTCTCCCACTTGCACTAGAGTCAATAATCTAGTTCACATCGCCATGTGATTTAACATCAATAGTTCACATCACCATGTGATTAACACCCATAGTTCACATCGACATGTGACCAACACCCAAAGGGTTTACTAGAGTCAATAATCTAGTTCACATCGCTTATGTGATTAACACCCAAAGAGTACTGAGGTGTGATCATGTTTTGCTTGTGAGAGAAGTTTAGTCAACGGGTCTGCCACATTCAGATCCGTAAGTATTTTGCAAATTTCTATGTCGACAATGCTCTGCATGGAGCTACTCTAGCTAATTGCTCCCACTTTCAATATGTATCCAGATTGAGACTTAGAGTCATCTGGATCAGTGTTAAAACTTGCATCGACGTAACCCTTTACGACGAACCTTTTGTCACCTCCATAATCGAGAAACATATCCTTATTCCACTAAGGATAATTTTGACCAATGTCTAGTGATCTACTCCTAGATCACTATTGTACTCCCTTGCCAAACTCAGGGCAGGGTATACAATAGGTCTAGTACACAACATGGCATACTTTATAGAACCTATGGCTGAGGCATAGGGAATGACTTTCATTCTCTCTCTATCTTCTGTGGTCGGGTTTTGAGTCTTACTCAACTTCACACCTTTGTAACACAGGCAAGAACTCCTTCTTTGACTGTTCCATTTTGAACTACTTCAAAATCTCGTCAAGGTATGTACTCATTGAAAAACTTATCAAGCGTCTTGATCTATCTCTATAGATCTTGATGCTCAATATGTAAGCAGCTTCACCGAGGTTTTTCTTTGAAAAACTCCTTTCAAACATTCCTTTATGCTTTGCAGAATAATTCTACATTATCTCCGATCAACAATATGTCTTTCACATATACTTATCAGAAATGCTGTAGTGCTCCCACTCACTTTCTTGTAAATACAGGCTTCACCGCAAGTCTGTATAAAACTATATGCTTTGATCAACTTATCAAAGCATATTCCAACTCCGAGATGTTTGCACCAGTCCATAGATGGATCGCTGGAGCTTGCATATTTTGTTGGTACCTTTAGGATTGACAAAACCTTCTGGTTGCATCATATACAATTCTTCTTTAATAAATCCATTAAGGAATGCAGTTTTGTTTATCCATTTGCCAGATTTCATAAAATGCGGCAATTGCTAACATGATTCGGACAGACTTAAGCATATATACGAGTGAGAAACTCTCATCGTAGTCAACACCTTGAACTTGTCAAAAACCTTTTTGCGACAATTCTAGCTTTGTAGATAGCAACACTACTATCAGCGTCCGTCTTCCTCTTGAAGATCCATTTAATCTCAACGGCTCGCCGATCATTGGGCAAGTCAATCAAAGTCCATACTTTGTTCTCATACATGGATCTCATCTCAGATTTCATGGCCTCAAGCCATTTCGCGGAATCTGGGCTCATCATCGCTTCCTCATAGTTCATAGGTTCGTCATGGTCAAGTAACATGACCTCCAGAACAGGATTACCGTACCACTATGGTGCGGATCTCACTATGGTTTACCTACGAGGTTCGGCAGTAACTTGATCCGAAGTTACATGATCATCATCATTAGCTTCCTCACTAATTGGTGTAGTAGTCACAGGAACAGATTTTTGTGATGAACTACTTTCTAATAAGGGAGCAGGCACAGTTACCTCATCAAGTTCTACTTTCCTCCCACTCACTTCTTTCAAGAGAAACTCCTTCTCTAGAAAGGACCCATTCTCAGCAATGAATATCTTGCCTTCGGATCTGTGATAGAAGGTGTACCCAATATTTTCTTTTGGGTATCCTATGAAGACGCACTTCTCCGATTTGGGTTTGAGCTTATCATGTTGAAACTTTTTCACATAAGCATCGCAGTCCCAAATTTTAAGAAACGACAGATTAGATTTCTTGCTAAACCATAGTTCATACGGTGTCGTCTCAACGGATTTAGATGGTGCCCTTTTTAATGTGAATGCAGCTGTCTCTAATGCATAACCCCAAAACGATAGTGGTAAATCGGTAAGAGACATCATAGATTGCACTAAATCAAATAAAGTACGGTTATTATGTTCGGACACACCATTACGCTGTGGTGTTCCAGGTGGCGTGAGTAGTGAAACTATTTCACATTGTTTTAACTGAAGGCCAAACTCGTAACTCAAATATTTTACTTCTGCGATCATATCGTAGAAACTTTTATTTTTGTTATGATGATTCTCCACTTCACTCTGAAATTCTTTGAACTTTTCAAATATTTCAGACTTGTGTTTCATCAAGTAGATATACTCATATCTGCTCAAATCATCTGTGAAGGTCAGAAAATAACGATACTTGCCGTGAGCCTTAACACTCATCGGACCGCATACATCAGTATGTATTATTTCCAATAAGTTAGTTGCTCGCTCCATTGTTATGGAGAATGGAGTCTTAGTCATCTTGCCCATGAGGCATGGTTCGCAAGCATCAAGTGATTCATAATCAAGTGATTCAAAAAGTCCATTAGCATGGAGTTTCTTCATGCGCTTTACACCAATATGACCTAAACGGCAGTGCCACAAATAAGTTGCACTATCATTATTAACTTTGCATCTTTTGGTTTCAATATTATGAATATGTGTATCACTACGATCGAGATCCAACGAACCATTTTCATTGGGTGTGTAACCATATAAGGTTTTATTCATGTAAACAAAACAACAATTTATTCTCTTACTTAAATGAATAACCGTATTGCAATAAACATGATCAAATCATATTCATGCTCAATGCAAACACCAAATAACACTTATTTAGGTTCAACACTAATCCCGAAAGTATAGGGAGTGTGCGATGATGATCATATCAATCTTGGAACCACTTCCAACACACATCGTCACTTCACCCTTAACTAGTCTCTGTTCATTCTGCAACTCCCGTTTCGAGTTACTACTCTTAGCAACTGAACCAGTATCAAATACCGAGGGGTTGCTATAAACACTAGTAAAGTACATATCAATAACATGTATATCAAATATAGCTTTGTTCACTTTGCCATCCTTCTTATCCACCAAATACTTGGGGTAGTTCCGCTTCTAGTGACCAGTCCCTTTGCAGTAGAAGCACTTAGTCTCAGGCTTAGGTTCAGACTTGGATTTCTTCACTTGATCAGCAACTTGTTTTCCGTTCTTCTTGAAGTTCCCCTTCTTCCCTTTGCCCTTTCTCTTGAAACTAGTGGTCTTGTCAATCATCAACACTTGATGTTTTTCTTGATTTCTACCTTCACTGATTTTTGCATCGCGAAGAGCTTGGGAATTGTTTTCGTCATCCCTTGCATATTATAGTTCATCACTAAGTTCTACTAACTTGGTGATGGTGACTAGAGAATTCTGTCAATCACTATTTTTATCTGGAAGATTAACTCCCACTTGATTCAAGCGATTGTAGTACCCAGACAATGTGAGCACATGCTCACTGCTTGAGCTATTCTCCTCCATCTTTTAGCTATAGAACTTGTTGGAGACTTCATATCTCTCAACTCGGGTATTTGCTTGAAATATTAACTTCAACTCCTGGAACATCTCATATGGTCCATGATGTTCAAAACGTCTTTGAAGTCCCGATTCTAAGCCGTTTAAGCATGGTGCACTAAACTATCAAGTAGTCATCATATTGAGCTAGCCAAACATTCATAACATCTGCATCTGCTCCTGCAATAGGTTTGTCACCTAGCGATGCATCAAGGACATAATTCTTCTATGCAGCAATGAGGATAAACCTCAGATCACGGATCCAATCCGCATCATTGCTACTAATATCTTTCAACTTAGTTTTCTCTAGGAACATATCGAAACATAGGGAAGCAATAACGCGAGCTATTGATCTACAACATAGATATGCAAATACTATCAGGACTAAGTTCATGATAAATTAAAGTTCAATTAATCATATTACTTAAGAACTCCCACTTAGAAAGACATCCCTCTAATCTTCTAAGTGATCACGTGATCCAAATCAACTAAGCCATAACCGATCATCACGTGAAATGGAGTAGCTTTCAATGGTGAACATCAATATGTTGATCATATCTACTATATGATTCACGCTCGACCTTTCGGTCTCAGTGTTCCGAGGCCATATCTGCATATGCTAGGCTCGTCAAGTTTAACCTGAGTATTCTGCGTGTGCAAAAACTGGCTTGCACCCGTTGTAGATGGACGTAGAGCTTATCACACCCGATCATCACGTGGTGTCTGGGCACGACGAACTTTGGCAACGGTGCATACTCAGGGAGAACACTTTTATCTTGAAATTTAGTGAGAGATCATCTTATAATGCTACCGTCAATCAAAGCAAGATAAGATGCATAAAAGATAAACATCACATGCAATCAATATAAGTGATATGATATGGCCATCATCATCGTGTGCTTGTGATCTCCATCTCCGAAGCACCTTCATGATCACCATCGTCACCGGCGCGACACCTTGATCTCCATCGTAGCATCGTTGTCGTCATGCCAATCTTATGCTTCCACGACTATCACTACCGCTTAGTGATAAAGTAAAGCATTACAGGGCGATTGCATTGCATACAATAAAGCGACAACCATATGGCTCCTGCCAGTTGCCGATAACTCAGTTACAAAACATGATCATCTCATACAATAAAATTTAGCATCATGTCTTGACCATATCACATCACAACATGCCCTGCAAAAACAAGTTAGACGTCCTCTACTTTGTTGTTGCAAGTTTTACGTGGCTGCTACGGGCTTAAGCAAGAACCGTTCTTACCTACGCATCAAAACCACAACGATAGTTTGTCAAGTTGGTGTTGTTTTAACCTTCGCAAGGACCGGGTGTAGCCACACTTGGTTCAACTAAAGTTGGAGAAACTGACACCCGCCAGCCACCTGTGTGCAAAGCACATCGGTAGAACCAGTCTCGCGTAAGCGTACGCGTAATGTCGGTCCGGTCCGCTTCATCCAACAATACCGCCGAACCAAAGTATGACATGCTGGTAAGCAGTATGACATATATCGCCCACAACTCACTTGTGTTCTACTCGTGCACAACATCAACGCATAAAACCTAGGCTCTGATACCACTATTGGGGAACATAGTAATTTCAAAAATTTCCTACGCACACGCAAGATCATGGTGATGCATAGCAACGAGAGGGGAGAGTGTTGTCTACGTACCCTCGTAGACCGTAAGCGGAAGCGTTATATCAACGCGGTTGATGTAGTCGTACGTCTTCACGATCCGACCGATCCAAGCACCGAAAGCACGGCACCTCTGAGTTTTGCACACGTTCGGCTCGGTGACGTCCTCGCCTTCTCGATCCAGCAAGAGGGGCGAAGTAGTAGATGAGTTCCGGCAGCACGACGGCGTAGTGACGGTGTTGCTAAAGAACAATCTTCGCAGGGCTTCGCCTAAGCACTACGAAAACTATGACGGAGGATAAACTAGAGGAGACGGGGTTGCCGGCACACGGCTTGGTGTTTCTTGATGTGTCTTTGGTGCTAGCCTTACCCCTCTATTTATATGTTGAGCCCTGGGGTCGAAACTTGGAGTAAAAGCCTCCTCAAAGTCGGTTTCACCCGAAAGGCAAGAGTCCTTCTCGGACTCCAGGGCTAGACGTCAGGGTTCCCGGCGTCTACCCCCTAGACGCCAGGGTTCCTAGCATCTAGCCTCTAGTCTCTGCAAAACTTCCTTTTGCACTTTCCAAAAGCCTCGTGGGCTTTCCCCTTTGGCCCAGATAAAGTGTTCTCGTGCCCAAACATTTTGGGAAACATCCGGAACCCCTTCCGGTGAATTCCGGAACCCTTCCAGAGATCAAACACTACTATCCACATATCAATCTTTACTTCTAGACCATTCCAGAGTTCCTCGTCATATCTGTGATCTCATCCAAAACTCCGAACAACATTCGGTCACCAACATACATAACTCATAGTACTATATCGCCAACGAACGTTAAGCGTGCGGACCCTACGGGTTCGAGAACTATGTAGACATGACCGAGACACCTCTCTTGTCAATAACCAATAGCGGGACCTGGATGCCCATATTGGCTCCTACATATTCTACGAAGATCTTTATCGGTCAGACCGCATAACAACATACGTTGTTCCCTTTGTCATCGGTATGTTACTTGCCCGAGATTCGATCGTCGGTATCTCAATACCTAGTTCAATCTCGTTACCAGCAAGTCTCTTTACTCGTTCCGTAATACATCATCCCGCAACTCACTCATTAGTTGCAAGGCTTATAGTGATGTGCATTACCGAGTGGGCCCAGAGATACCTCTCCGACAATCGGAGTGACAAATCCTAATCTCGAAATACGCCAACCCAACAAGTACGTTTGGAGACACCTGTAGAGCACCTTTATAATCACCCAGTTATGCTGTGATGTTTGGTGGCACACAAAGTGTTCTTCCGGTAAACGGGATTTGCATAATCTCATAGTCATAGGAACATGTATAAGTCATGAAGAAAGCAATAGCAACAAACTAAACGATCAAGTGCTATGCTAACGGAATGGGTCAAGTCAATCACATCATTCTCCTAATGATGTGATCCCGATAATCAAATGACAACTCATGTCTATGGTTAGGAAACATAACCATCTTTGATCAACGAGCTAGTCAAATAGAGGCATACTAGTGACACTTTGTTTGTCTATGTATTCACACATGTATTATGTTTCCATTTAATACAATTCTAGCATGAATAATAAACATTTATCATGATATAAGGAAATAAATAATAACTTTATTATTGCCTCTAGGGCATATTTCCTTCAGTGGGTTGCTCCTTCATTTTCTGGCCCTCTCCCGATGCTTCCAGGGTCTCTTATGTCTAGGAAAAAATCTCCAAAAAGTTTCGTGGCAATTGGAGTTCATTTGATATTGATATTCTGGAAAACCAAAAACAGGCAAAAAACAACAAGTGACACTTGGCACTAAGTTAATAGGTTAGTCCCAAAAAATGATATATAAT
Source organism: Triticum dicoccoides (assembly GCF_002162155.2). Classification (NCBI taxonomy): domain Eukaryota; kingdom Viridiplantae; phylum Streptophyta; class Magnoliopsida; order Poales; family Poaceae; genus Triticum; species Triticum dicoccoides. The sequence goes on along the minus strand of NC_041388.1, from coordinate 133,041,285 downwards.
GACATATAGTTGCATATAAAACATCCAAGATTGATACTATAATAGCATGGAACAAAAAAATTATAGAGACATTGGAAACGTATCATTGCCCTTGGCCACAAGGCACGCCTTGTACTTCTCAATAGTACCATCGGGCCTTTAGCTTCATTTTGAACACCCACTTATGGCCCACGGGTTTACAATCATATGGTCGTTATGTTAGCTCCCAAGTTCCATTAGAAAGAAGTGAGTCTATCTCATTATGAGCGGCTTCTTTCCAGTCATCTACATTTGGAGATGCATATGCTTCTACAATATACTTGGGAGTGTCATCCACAAGGTATACAATGAAATGGTTACCAAAAGATTTTGCAATCCTTTGTCTCTTGCTCCTCGCAGGAGCTTCATTGTTATCATTCTCAAGGACTTCCTCAGGTGATTGTTCCAAATACTCATCAGATATACTAGATTCATGATTTATCTCAGAAGAAAATCTAGCAATGCTATGCATATCTTTCATAGGAAATATATTCTAAAAAATTGCATCACAAAATTCCATTATAGTATCAACATGCATATCAGGTAGCTCAGATTTAACTACTAAAAATCCATATGCAATGCTCCGCTGAGCATAGCCTAGAAAGACACAATCCACTATCTTTGATCCAAGTTTGCATTCCTTAGGGATATGAATATTGACCTTCGCCAAGCATCCCCAAGTGCGCAAATAAGAAAGTGATGGTTTTCTCCCAACCCACTCCTCATAAGGGGTTTTCTCTTTATTCTTGTTAAGAACTCTATTCATGACATGACATGAAGTCAATATAGCCTCCCCACCATGCCTTCGATAAACTAGCAGTGTCTAACATGGCATTCACCAAGTCAATCAGTGTGTTGTTTTTCCTCTCGGTGACCCCGTTCGATTGGATGAATAGGGAGGTGTCCTCTCTGGAATAATACTGTGTTCCTCATAAAATTCATCAAATAATATGGGAAAATACTCTCCACCATGATCTGACCTAAGACGCTTAATCTTTCTCTCTAGTTGATTTCCAACTTCAACTTCATAGATTTTGAAGTTGTCTAAAGCTTCATCTTTAGTTTGCAACAAATAAACATAGCAAAATCTAGTCGCATCATCAATCGACGTCATGAAATATCTCTTTTCATCTTCTGTTAACACACCATTCATCTCACATAGATCAGAATGTATGAGTTCTAGAGGTGCCAAGTTTCTCTCATCGACAGCCATGTGAGGCTTTCGAGGTTGCTTCGATTGCACACAACTATGCCACTTAGAATCTTTGGCAACCGTGAAATTCAGAATTAAACTCATATTGGATAGCCGAGACATTAAACTAAATTTAACATGACATAATCGAGAGTGCCAAACACTTGCATCACTATTAATACTAGCATAAATTTGTTTTACTGACTTATTGCAGAAATCCGGAAGCGAATAGAGGAACAAGCCTCCGCACTCATAGCTTTTACCTATAAACTATCATATCTCGACACAATTACTTCATTCGACTCTAAAACTATCTTAAATCCATCTCGACATAGAAAGCAAAGCTGAGGCAGAGACTATGCATAGGGTTGCGTTCACGAAGAGCCAGCTCGTCTCAGCCTAGGTGCTCAGGGAACCGACACTCAAGGAGGCTTGGGCCCTCGATCGGTCTAAGACGACCATCAAGTCGGTCACCTGCCATCGGCGCTGGTGCAACAACCAGCTCCTCAAAGTGACATTGGTGAAGTCAGGGCACGCCGCCATCATCCAAATCTCCCGCCTTCATCCCAACCGCTACCGGAAGAACGTCTGGCGAGCGTTCGAATTGGTGCGATGACAACGACGACGACAAAGACGGGCGTGCGGACAACGGCTTGGACGACGAGAAGGTCCCTGTGGCCAAGGAGACCATTCCTACAAGGTCACTATCTGGTATCTCGTCTAATTTTGTTTAATTTAGGTTAAATTTAGTTTCAACTTTGTTAAATTTCATTCGTTTGGTTGTAATATATGAAACTTGCTTCAAGTTTGTCTCGTTTAGCTGACATTTTGTCCATACTTGTGTTTGAATCATCTGAAATGGGTTGGCCAATTGATACCTGTGATTGGATGGCCGACAATTCAACTGCTATCCGCGAACACGATCCGATGTATCCACAAACATTTGATGCCATCCATTTTTTTAATCCGTGTTGTAGTTTTTTTGAAAAGAACGATGTACCCCGGGCCTCTGCATCTGGGCGATGCATGCAGCCATTTTATTAATTATTCACAAAGTCCTTATAAGGTAATACATTAGTAAGTCTGAAGCCACCATCTTGGCAACACCTGTCGCTACTCCTATCCCCGTGATGAAGGGGTGCCGAATGTCTGAGCCTAATACCAAACAGACATCGCGCCAACACCTAACATCTAATGTTGGATGACCCATCCAAGCCACAATACTTGGATTGGGTTACAAACTGGTCCGACGCATTTTTAGTGGGCACCACATGTGCACGCTGCAAGGGTCGTCACCTCCTTCATCCACCGATCCATCCTCAGATCAGATACTGACGCATCGACCTTGTCAGGCCTCTTTGCCATCGACACCACCACGACGCCAGACAACGTCGTCCTCCTGCGCGAGTCCATCGCCACCCCATCGGACGCCGAGTCTCCACCGCGCCACGCCGCCGAGATCCGCCGCCATCGATGTGTAGGATGAAGCACCGCTCCACCACCTATCGACGCCCAACCACCAAGCCGTCCACATGTCCGTCCAGCCGATGAATGTCTCCAAAGATGATGCCCCCACGGGGGTGACGATGAATACGGTGCCATCATCCGATCCAGGAGGCCCCTCAATGCCTCCAATGAGGGCTACGACGCTCACAGGCGACACCGTCAATGATAGCCTCCTCCAGGTCTGAGGTTTCCCCCTGAAAGAATGGAGCAAGGGATGCCCCACCATCGCCTCCAACGAGGAAAATGACACCCATGGGCGCCGCCGACGGCGATGGCGTCCTCACCCACTTCAGCAACTAGGCCACGATCCCCTCCTCCAGTTCATCAGCCGCCGGGAAGCCACCGCGAGGCAACACCCACCGACCAGATCCCTTTGGACCAACGGTGAAAACAGCCAAAGCTAGAGGAGGTCACATCGTTGCGTGACCGACGCCATGGCCACACACACATTGTCCCGAGGAGCCCGCTCAAGATCCACCGTCACAGCCACGCCTCCAAGCCGCGACGGGGGGACGCCCCGCCGCCGCCATCATCCCCCCGCACGGGCTTTGTCCAGCCGAGATCCGGCGGCGGCGGGAGGGGAGGCAGAGGGGAGGGGAGGGGAGGCGGAGGAGATCGGATCTGGAGGGGAGGGGAGGAGGAAGGGAGGTGGAGGCGGACGACAATTGGAGGCGGAGATCAGGATCTAACTTTGCATTACTGAAGACGATGAGGTCGTTTGTCCATTCGCATTGGAGTTGCCCTAACAATCTGTAGCATCTTTCTAGCCCCTCACTAACTACTCCCTCCATTCCAACGAATAAGACGCGCACACGCCCTAAAATTTAACTCTTACCACATATTTAGACCAACTTTATATGATTATATGTGATAAAAATTATATAGTTGATTTCGTATTGAAAAGCAGTTTTCAGTGATATAATTGTTACAATTATATATACTATCCATCTAATTTATGGTCAAAGACTTTATTCGTTTTTTTTTAGAATGTAGGGAGTAGTACGAGGGAAGTACACATAACATGTGACTTGTTCGCTTGAGCCTTGAGGCACACACGATGACCTAGATGATCGGTTGTGACACACGATGAACTAGAACTAGAAGAAAAGGGTATGATCTATTGTGACACACGACGAACTAAATTATATCTAGAAGAAAAGGCTGTGGTCTATATTATGTAGTTCGAAAGAACGTGTGCTACTTTTAGTACATATAGTTTGCAGTTTAAAAAATAATCACTTGAGCTGGTTTGCCCGAGTGGTTAAGGGGGAAGACTTAAGATCTTCTGCACATAAGTGCGCGTGGGTTCGAACCCCACAGCCAGCAGGATTATTTTGCACCTTTTGCTTCTGAGTGGTAGCTAGCGGTATTTTTGTTATATATAATGAGGTTTTCTGGCCTGCTGGATTCGAACCCCACAGCCAGCAGGATTTTTTTTTGCATGCTTTTCTTTTTGATTGGTTAGCTAGCGCCATTTGTGTCATATAATAAGTTTTTTTCCATGCCGTATATACCCAATTTTTCATCACAGTGCAATGAAACGTATCTATATTAGCAATTAGTATGGAACATGTGCTAGTGTTGAATGATTACTAGAATATAAATAAGTTGTAATTGAAAGTTTTGAAAGGTACCCCTATTTTAATTTAAAAGGATTGATATAAAATTACTAAATGAGGTGGTGTGGCATATCATGTATGATTGCTGTAAGGCCCCTGCTTATCTCTAGATCGATAATTTGATCAACATGATATCAGTTAAAAATGATAAAACAATACAATTGATTATTTTGTTAAGATTCACTTTATTTTTCCCTTGTGTTGTTTTCATGGTTGAGCTGAATTTTCGACTTGCCCTTGTTTGGGGTGAGTCAATTTTCTTATTGGGCTTGAAGCCCGTTACCCATTTTCTGTTTTTTCCCCTTGTTTTTATGTGTGTTTTTTGTTTTTCTTGGTTGTCTTTTTTTGTCACCTAATGAGATTTTTTTTGCAATATATACCCAACTTTTAATCACGGTGTGTAGAAACATTTCTATATTAACAATTGCATATTGTGCGTGTGGGTTTGAAGCCCATAGCCAGCAGGATTATTTTTTTTGCATGCTTTCCTTTTCAGGTTGTTAGCTAGCGTCATTTTTGTCATATAATAAGGTTTTCTTTCATGCAGTATATACCCACTTTTCATCATAGTACAGTGACAAATTTCTATATTAGCAATTACATATGGAACATGTGCTAGTGCTGAATGATTGCTAGAATATGAATACATTGTAATTGAAATTTTTGAAAGGTACACTTATTTTAATTTAAATGAGTTAATTTAAATTTACTAAATGAGGTGGTGTCGCATATCATGCATGACTGCTCTAAGGCTCACGTTTATCTCTAGATTGATAATTTGATCAACATAATATGAGTTAAATATGATAAAATAATACTCCTACCATTGATTCTTCTGTTTTTATCATTTATGCCACTAATTGTGTCCCACTATCCAATTTTTCCATTAGAAGTTACAACTGCTCAAAAATACTAATGTTTTGTGAGATGCTTGCTCAAAAATGCCACTAGATATCTAAAAAATGCCATCGTTTCGTCAAATGTTTCCTCAAAAATACCATTAGACATTGTTATTGTCACGACAAACCCGTTAACCATTTTATATGACAAAAATACCCCTAGACCCACATGTCAGTTCTCTCTATCTCACAATGACAAGTGTGCCCTCACTTGTCAGGAGTAAGTAAGCGAATAATTTACGAGAAAATAAGAATGCTGTTAGGATTAAGTGGGACTCACGCTTTATTGTACTGAGATAGAGGGAGAGCTAACATGTTGGTCCATAAGTATTTATGTCATTATAACATGGCAAACGAGATTTGAGCTGACAGTAATGGTGCCCGGCGGCATTTTTTAGCATGTGTCTAACGAGGCGATGGCATCTTTTAGCAGTTGAAATTCCTAATAGCAAAACTGAGTAGTGGGACACAACTAATGACACAAATGATAAAAAAAAAACCATTCTTTTTTTTTTTCTAAGCGAATCTCTCGAAGCCAAACATTAAAGCAATTGTCTAGGTCGGAGAAATCACAAGGTGTCCCTACACTATAACTCACCACACTCCACATGTATCTAGCTTGGGGGCATTGTATTTTTTGAAAGATCCAGCGCTGCTGGCGTTCATATATTAAGCAGAAAGCAACGGAAAGAGCAAATACATGGGGTAGATCCTAAGATCGCGTAGTCCAGAAAAACTAAAAATTACATTAGCCGATCCCTGTTGGTGGTTCAGCAAAATGCAGCTATAGGCAGCGTGCTCCTGCCTGGCGCCATAGCTCAATGGCTCGGTGGCTTGAGGCCACCACGTCTCTGACCAGCGCATGCTTAGCCCGAAAAATGCAATTGTTGCGCTCAAGACATAGTTGCCAAAGCACAATCATAATGATAGACTTGATTCCCTTCCGTTCATCTCCAGGTGTTGCAACAACGATCACTTCAACGATGTCAGTTGCCTTGTCGAGGTGCCCCCAAGTGGCCGGGTTCGCAGCTCGGCAGCCAACCCAGGTGGCGACAGCTTCCCACACCTGCTTGGCGATCGGGCAGTGCCAGGACAGGTGCACCGAGCACTCTAAGCTCCCGAGGCAGAGAGGGTAGAAATAGCCATTGCTCCAGCCCTGCCGTTGCAGCTTGTCGTTGCACCACAACTTGTTTGGGTGAAGGGCAGAAATAGGCATTGCTTGGGGGCACTGTTTAACTCTGGGGTCTTAACCTTCCACATAAATCTATTAGGACATTTTTCTCTAATCTATAAGACAGAATATGAGGCTACACGGTGGAGTAAAGAAAAAGTGGCCGACCTAAAAAAAGTCGCCTGAGACATAGCCGGTTTCAAATTTATAGCAGTCTTCCTAAAACCCAGTCGACTTGTATTTAGTACTATATTCGTGAGATCTTACATTGGGATTTGTGCACATTCTTATTTTTCAGTTTTTTTTCTTCTTTCTTACTCAGACATAGCCAGTTCCAAATTTATAATCATCAATCGGTGTGAATTTTGGCAAACGAAATATGCACACACGACAATCTTGGTCTTCAGCTCACGTAACGGATAACACACGTGGAGTTCGGCTACTGGCTGCGGAAGTCCATGTCCATGAGCTCCCGTGCCTCGCTGACGAGCGCGCAGAGGCTCACCGCGTGCCGGCTCACCCCGGCGCTGCCGGAGAACACGTGGAAGCACTCCAGCTCCGACGTCGTCTCCGCCACGCGCCGCAGCTCCCGCCCCATCCCCGCCGCCGCCATCAGCTCCGCGAACGACGAGTCCATCCTCAGCATCCCGATCAGGAACTCCACCGTGAACCGTCTGATCCGCGGCACCTTGATCGAAGGGCTGCTGTACCTCGTCAGCACGTGCACCAGCCTGTTCACCAGGTCCACCTCGCTGACGCCGGCGCGGGCGAGGTGGCGGGCCAGCTCATGAGGCCCCATGAGCCTCATTGCCTGCGCCGCGAGGCCCAGCGACACCTCCAGCAGCTTCGACTTCTTGGCCATGATGTTGCGCAGCACCGTGGCGGCGCCGGACGTGACGGCGCGAACCTCCGGGAACCGCTCGCCGCCGGTGTACGCGCACAGGTTGGTGAGGATCCTTGCCGCGCCGACCCCGACGGCGTTGTCACTCAGCGCCTCCACGAGGCGGTCGACAACGGCGGGGGCGGCGTTGAGTATCCTCTCGCAGTTGTGCGGGCTGTCGAGCGCCAGCATGGCGAGCGCCTCGCCGGCCTCGACGCGCACGGCGTCACCCTCGTCAGTGATGCCTTGCCGGAAGAACATGGCGAGGAGGAGCGAGATGACACTGCCGGTGCCGCCGATCTTCTCACGCGCGTCCTTGTCCATGGCTAGCCGGGTGAGCACCTCGGCGCTGAGGCGCTGCAGCTCCAGGTGGCTGGTGGCGTGCTGCAGCACGGCGCGGATGTTGCTGACCGTGAACACGATCTCCGCCACCTCTCGCCGCAGCTGTCTCCCTGTGCTCCCGGTCGTGTCGGCGAGCATCCTGATCACCTGCAGCGACCGCTTCACTGCTTTAGCGCGCGATTGGGTGATAACCGTGGATGGTGCGCCGGCTGCGCCGATGCTGGAGAAGTCGATGATCTTGTCGAGCAGGCCCCGGGCGTTGCCGATTTTGCTGCAGTTGTCGTGGTCTTGTGCGAGCCTCTTGATGATGAGGAGGCCGAGTAGGTTGCACTCCTCGTCCGCGGCATAGAGCAGCGACGACACGGACTCGATGGCGCCTGGAACGCCGGCGACCCTGAGCGCGTTCCGCTTCTTGCTGGCGAGCTTGGACACGACGAGTGCCGCGGACGCTCTCGCCCCGGCCTCCGCCGCGCCCTTCCAGCCGAGCATCTCCACCAACCGCTCCATGACTGCCGCTGACGTGCCGACCCGATGCAGCGCCGCGTCACCGAGCCGTGGGCTCCCGGCGACGTTGACGAGGATGCCGACGCCGATCCGCTGCTCGTCGTGCGAGCCCTCCACGAGGAGCTCCTCGGCGAAGGAGACGAGGTCCATGCGGAGGCCGTCGAATATGCTCCCGTCGACGCACCGAGAGTATGCGTCGTAGAAGAAGCGGCGGATGGCGAGGAGCCCCGGTGCGCCAGCGAGGTGGCACTCGCTCGCGACGCGCTCGAGCAGACGGCCGTGGCTCACCTCCCACTCCCACACCGCCTTCTCCGCGAGGAAGAGAAGCGCCTCCGCCAGCGCGAGCCCGTAGAAGATGTCCAGCGCCGATCGCCGGTTAGTCCGCGCGTCCTCCGCTTCGCCGAAGTCCTGCCTGACGAGCCGCACCGCCGACAGCGTGACGCAGGCCGTGGCGGACGCTAGCTGCAGCCAGTAGAAGGCCCTCCCGACGTGCCTCGACAGGAAGCCCCAACTCTTCAATCTCCAGCTCCATTTAGACGACGAGGCATCCATATTCTTGGGGCTGCCGCCGCGGCCGTCGAGGCCGAAGACGAAGCGGAAGGAGCGGGCGACGAGGCGGAAGCTGGAGCGGCCGGCAGCGGAGAGCGACCAGGTGGCCTGGTGCTGCCACTCGAGCTCGTGGCTGCGGCTGAAGATGCGTGCGCCCTCGATGAGGAGGATGATGGTGACGGACCAGAAGTCGTCCTTGCCGAGGGTGATGGCGAAGCCGCCGAGGAGGACGACGGTGGCCCAGATGAACCCCAGCGCGCCCAGCCCGCTGGCCGCCTTCTCCAGGATCGCCAGCCGCAGCGCCAGCAGCGTGAGCCTCCGCTCGGGCCCCTCCGCCGCCGCCCCACCGCCGTCGACTCGCTCGCTGCACGAGGCGGCCGCCGCGTCGAGGCTGGCCGACCCGCCGCCCTCGAGGCTGGAGCGCGGGGGCGAGTCATCCGACAGCTGCGGCTCGAACGGCGTGGCGGAGAACCCCCCCGCCGCGCTCGGCTGGCCCTCGATGAGCACCCGCACAGACCGGCTAATGTCGGAGCTGACACCGCCGCCGTCCATCGACCGGTGTCCAAGATCGAGCAGGCAGCTAATACAACACACTGGATCAATGCAATGCAATGCTATGCTGGATGTGAGGCGTTGTTCTTGAGTTCTTGACCTGGTACGTGACAGATACCTGATAGCGTGCGTATATATATGCGTGGAATGCATCATCCGGCCGCCATGGACGAGGGATACGGGGTGTCACTCCTTGGGTTGCGTGGGCGCGGGAGTTGTGTTTGTCCGGAAGGCAAGGGAGGATCAGGAAGACGGTGCGCGCGCGCGTGCAGATGTGGCGAGCGTTTGCACGGTTGGGGTCGACGGATGGGACGGGATGGAGGGACGGGATCGGTTCTCCGCGGGTCTGGGGGTGGTGTGGAAGCAAGGAGAACCGATCCAAGCGCGGCGCGTGCTGTCCACCGCTCGATCGTCGCACGCTTGCTTGCTTGCTTGCTTGTGCACACCAAGCGTTGTGCGAGATCATCCGTCAGCGGCCTAATTTGAATCATACACATGGGAATGGGATTCATGACGCGCTATTAATTTCCTTGTCGTGAGCTCAATCGATCGTGTCGATCACACGGACGTATACGTTCGTACAAACGATCGTACGTACTTCGAGTCGATGCTAGCTACCTAGCCATGATGGCATGATCTAGAGACTAGATCGAGATGTCCACTCGCAGATTAGACTAAACCTTGGCTTGCAAGTGTCGTTCATCATGCGTAAGGAGTGCAGTACTAGGTTAACGTTAATCATGCGATTAGGCAAAGTCAATTAATTCATGAATTCTTGACAACTTTGATACCTCTCGCCCGGCACGCTACACACACACATACTCCAATCATACATATGCGTATGGGTATTATTCCCCGAAACAGAGATGAAACATACGGTGTTCTTCAGTCCAAATCGATAAATGAATGGTGGGTCTATGTCGTATACATCCTTGATAATTATTACTCCGACAGAACTAACCTTCCTAGCTACTAACTTTTTCGCCCTTTTTGGCTAGCTCGTTTTCTTTTGGTCGGTTAGCAGATAAGATCACTATCTATCCGGTCTTAGAAGCGACCAATTCCTGAGCCAGACAAAGCATTCATCAAGAGAGGCCGGCTGATGTAGAGAGCAAGATCGATTTCCAATATTGCTTCGGCCGGCAAGCGATTATTTCTAGAGCATGCTCGAGCTGTATGGCGTAAAAGAAATATGGCATTGCCAAATTTGTTTTAGTGAGGTGGTTAATGACACTCTTCTCTCTAAAATAGGAGTGACATGTTTTTAGCATAAAGTGGCAATGGCAACAGAGAGGCACGGAGCATGATATAAACCACATTGCTTCTTCTTTTCCTTTCTTTGCGAAAAAACCACATTGCTTCGGCCTGCAAGAAATCAAGACCCCTCATGAACGTGCTCGAACATTTCGTACAAATATCTTGTGAAGCAATTTTTTGACAAAGGACGTTTTTATTATCTTAAAATGTAGCATCAAAGTGATACAAAGCATTAAGAGTATCACCCAGCCTCTGCATAATTAGGATGCACACATCCAAATACCAGTAGTCTGATAAACTGAAAGATAAAAGACCGACAATTCGGCAACAGTAGAGTCCATAGACCGACACTATGCCTATGTCGAAAGAGATGGTGGACCGATCCGAAGATTATGCTGCCACCCATGTTGGGTAAAAACCTCCGTAGGCACCTGCTCCAACAGCGTACACACCGCCTTGAATAGCGGTTGGTACTCCGTTCGTTGTAGCGTACACCACGTACAAAGCGAGTGCGTACAACAAAATATAACCAGCAAAGAAGAAGCATTTTTGTCATTAAAAACAACATCGTTTCTACATAGCCAAAGCGACCATAGAAAGGCATACACTCCCACCATTATTAGTGTTATGTACCTATTTGAAATACCGTCCAGTCAATGACCGAAAATATTGGCAACATTTGTGGGCGGATACAAATTTGAGGCTATTTGGATGGCTGACCACGTAGAACGCGCAAACTTACAATGAAAAAGAGGTATTTAATTGTCTCGTCATGAGTACAAAAACAACACTTCTTACTTCTCGACCAATTGCGTCGTGCGAGGTTGTCTTTTGTTAGCACAACTCCCCTACGGAGATACCACATGAATATTTTGACTTTAAGTGGTACCTTCTCTTTCCAATTTTTCTTGTTATTACTCATCGGTACCTCAGAATGCGTGAGTGCATGATACATAGAGTTTACTGTGAAAGACCCCGATGTAGTAAGGTTCTAGCGAAACACATCACGACCTTGTGTCGGGTTAATCGAATCCATACGGGACAAGAATTTATTCCATGACATAAGTTGGGTGCCAATCAAATCCCGCCTGAACGAAATATTTGGCGGGGATGAGCCGAGCACTTGTGCAAAAGTTATTCTTATCGTGCACAATGTTGTATAATGCTGGGTATTGTTCTCGAAGACTAGCATTGCCTAGCCAGATGTCTTCCCAAAAACGAATCTCCGACCCGTCCTTTATCGGAGAGATCCAAAGTGAAAGAGATGTTTCTTTGTCGCCATTAGGCCGGTCCAAAAGTGTGAGTCTCCAGGTTTCTAATATATCCGAGACACTGCCTTTTGCCCTATATACTTATTGCGCAGCTTGGTTTGCCAAACAACATCCTCAGTAAGAAGTTTGAACAACTATTTACTAAGTAGAGCCTCATTCTTGACCTGCAGCTCATGAATACCGAGGCCACCCTGGTCTTTCGGCCTACAAATCACACTCCATTTGGCCAACCTATATTTTTTTCACCATCTCCTTGCCAAAAGAACCTGGACCTAAAATAGTCCAGTCTTTGCAAGACCCCTTTTGGGAGCTGGAAGAACGAAAGCATATAGAGGACTATATTTGTGAGGACAGAGTTTATTAAAACCAATCGTCTCCAACTGAGAGCAATTTGCTTTTCCAGCCGTTCAAGCGTTTCTCTAGCCGCTCCTCTACATGCTTCCACTCCGCAATGGTGAGACACCGATAATAAATTGCTATTCCCAAATATTTAATTAGGAATTGTCCATGTGCACAACCAAAAAGGTCAGCATAATCGCCAATGCCTCAACGGCTTCTCCAAAGCAGAACAATTCACTTTTATGGAAGTTAATCTTAAGACCTGACATTTGCTCAAATGCTGACAACAGAACTTTCAAGTTTCTAGCCTTGTCTAGGTCATGTTCCATAAAGAGAATTGTGTCATCGACATATTGCAGAATAGAGAGACCACCATCCACTAGATGTGGCACTACTCCAGTAATCTGGCTGTCCTGCTTGACGCGCTCAATCAGAATAGCCAACATGTCAGCCACAATGTTAAATAACATTGGGGATATGGCGTCACCCTGTCATAGTCCTTTTTTGTCTGAAAGTAATGGCCGACATCATCATTGACTTTGATGGCTACCTCCAATTACAAAAATTTGGATCCACTTACGCCATTTATCGGAGAAGCCTTTCATCCTTAGGGCATGTTGGAGGAAAGACTATTTGACCTTGTCATAGGCTTTTTCAAAGTCTATTTTGAATACTACTCCACTCATGTGTTTTCCAGTGCATCTCATGGATGGTCTCATGCAGGATTACTATGCCATCGAGTATGTTCCTTCCTTGCATGAAAGTTGTTTAAGATGGCTGGACAACATGGTCAACTACCGAGTTCAATCTATTCGTCGCCACTTTGTTGAAAATCTTGAAGCTAACATCAAGGAGGCATATGGGTCTGAGTTGTTGAATCCGTTCGGCCTCCTTAATCTTCGGCAATAAGACAATCTCTCCAAAATTAAGTCTGAATAGGTCAAGTCGGTCAGCATGAAAACAATTGAACAACTCCAAAAGGCCAGACTTGATGATATCCCAGAAATTCTGATAGAATTCTACGGGGAAACCATCAGAGCATGGAGCTTTGTTATGTTCCATTTGGACCAATTGGAAGTACCTTGTATTACTATCACCCATCAAAATGAAATCAACTTTGGATCTTTGGTAGTATTTGATCTCCTCTTCTCGCAGTAGACGGGCAACCATCTCATTAGATTTATTTTTCAGTTCAATCTCTTGCTGAGATAGTGTGCACGTCTCTGTAATTTTGTCGAGGTCAACAACGATGGTACAAAGCCTTTCTTTTTCTTTTTTATAAATTCCGTTGGTGTGTTTTTCCCATCGATAGAGGTGTCACCTCATGGCTTTTATTTTAAAGATCCATCGCTGAATAGGTGTACGACCTACAGCGGGCCTCTCCCAAACATCCTTGATTATGTCTATGAATCCGTCCCTATGCAGCCATCCCAATTCAAATTTGAAAGGGCGCCCGGTGGCTGGGTTTGTAGAGTTAGAATCTAGAATGATGGGTGCATGATCCGGTAAGGCCTTGATACGTGCTACTTCTTGAGCTTGCGTTGGTTTTCCCTTAAAGAGGAAAGGGTGATGCAGCAAAGTAGAGATAAGTATTTCCCTCAGTTTGAGAACCAAGGTATCAATCCAGTAGGAGACAACGCATAAATCACCTAATACCTGCACAAATAATCAAACAACTTTCACCCAACGTGATAAAGGGGTTGTCAATCCCTTCACGGTCACTTGCAAAAGTGAGATCTGATAGAGATAGATTAAACTAAACAAACGATAAAGTAAATATTTTGGTATTTTTGGTTTATAGATCAGAAAGTAAAAGGTTGCAAAATAGTAGATCAGAAACTAATATGGAGGAAAATAGTAAATCGAAAACTTATATGATGGAAAATAGACCCGGGGGCCATAGGTTTCACTAGAGGCTTCTCTCAAGATAGCAAATAATACGGTGGGTGAACAAATTACTGTCGAGCAATTGATAGAAAAGCGCAAAGTTCTGACGATATCTAAGGCAATGATTATGAAATATAGGTATCACGTCTGTGTCAAGTAGACCGAAACGATTATGCATCTACTACTATTAATCCACACATCGACTGACTTCCGCCTGCATCTAGAGTATTAAGTTCATGAAGAACAGAGTAACGCGTTAAGTAAGATGACATGACGTAGAGGAATTAACTCAAGCAATATGATGAAAACCCCATCTTTTTATCCTTGATGGCAACAATACAATACGTGCCTTGCTGACCCTACTGTCACTGGAAAAGGACACTTCAAGATTGAACCCAAAGCTAAGCACTTCTCCCATTGCAAGAAAAACCAATCTAGTTGGCCAAACTAAACCGATAGTTTGAAGAGAATTACAAAGATCTCAAATCATGCATATAAGAATTCAGAGAAGATTCAAATAATATTCATAGATAAGCTGATCATCAATCCCCAATTCATCGGATCTCACCAAACACACCGCAAAAGAAGATTACATTGGATAGATCTCCAAGAACAATGAGGAGAACATGGTATTGAGAATCAAAGAGAGAGAAGAAGCCATCTAGCTACTAGCTATGGACCCGTAGTCTGAGGTAAACTACTCACGCTTCATCGGAAGGGCAATAGAGTTGATGTAGAAGCCCTCCGCGATCGAATCCCCCTCCGACAGGATGCCGGTAAAGGCCCCTAGATGAGATCTCACGGGTACAGAAGGTTGCGGCGGTGGAAAAGTGTTTTTGTGGATACCTCTGGTGGTTTGGGAATATAGGTGAAAGAATTAGGTCAGGGGAGTCAGGGGGGGTCACAAGGCAGGGGCATGCCCTCCACCCTTGTGGCCGCCTCGTGGCTCCTCTGACTTGAACTCCAAGTCTCCTGGTGTCTTCTGGTCCAAGAAAAATCATCGCGAAAGTTTTATTCCGCTTGGATTCCGTTTGGTATTCCTTTTCTGCGTAGCTCAAAAACAAGGAAAAAACAGAAACTGGCATTAGGTTCTAGGTTACTAGGTTAGTCCCAAAAATAATATAAAATAGCATATTAATGCATATAAAACATCCAAAACAAATAATATAATAGCATGGAACAATAAAAATTATAGATAGTTGGAGACGTATCAATACGCTCTAGGGCTCGCACAGTTACCGGAGGAAAGTTTAGTTCCCATTTTGTATCCATTAGTAACCTATCGACCTTCTTGTATGTCGGCACAGATCGGTTGTTCGCCCAAGTGATCTGACGCCCCGACATACTGGCCTCCCAAAGATCCAAACTGTCTATCACAACATTGAATAGGAAAGGCCAATGAGTGTCGAAGCAGTCATTATTTTTCTCTTCCTAGTACCTCAGAATGTTAAAGTCCCCTCCAATAAGCATTGGGTACGGGTTATTCTTAGCCAGGTTAATGAATTCCCGAAGGAAAGCAGATTTATGCTCATCTTGGGCAGCCCCATAGACAGAGACAAGAGTCCATGTAAAATTATCAGCTCTATTTAGCAGGTGAAATTTTATATGAAATTCACCAATCGAAAAAGCCAACAAGTCCATGGTTATTTTCCTTATCCCAATAAGGATTCTTCTAGATCTTCCATGAGCTGGTAGACTATGCCATGTGTATTCGAAACCACCTGATAGATGATCGAGGACATGCAGGCGAAAGTCACACTTGCCAACCTCGGAAATTGCCACAAAATCCAAACCATGTTCCTGGACACAATCATTGATGTGTTTATGTTTAGCCAAGTTTGAGAGACCTCTGCTATTTCAAAATATGCCTCTCATGTGGAAACTTGGGTTTGTGTTGAACTCTTTGCCTTCTTGGGCGTTTTTTGTTTCTTTTTAGAAGAGTGCGATTTAGATTTCCGCAAAGACACCGTGAAGTCACAAAACATGGACCCAGGTCTTGCATCATCCAATCCAACCTTGGTAACCTCACCAACCAAGTGGGATATAAGCGGACCATCATATTTGGCATTCGCTTCATCATCCTGCTTGGTTTCAGGGTCAGGTGTGGTGGTTTTACATTTCGGAGAAACCTTTAAGCGGTCGATCTCCATATGTTTAAGCACCCGTACTGACCCCATTACAGATACCTCGTCCGTTCAGTCATTTCTCTCTTTATCCGACAACCATATTTCTACCATTTTAAATAAAGTCGGTGTATCTATGGGAAATAATGATAATGAAATCTTGTGAAGCAGTTAGGGAGCAAAAACTTATGACGCTAGATGAGTCTTGCAATACACATTCTTGGTATAAAATGTTGAATATTTGAGAAATTTTTCATAGAAATTAATTCAAAAATGCAAATAGATAAATCATGACAATCATAAAAGACATGATAATTGGTTTAGGTAACAAAGTACTAAAACTAGTCATTCTACGAGGTAAACAAAAGACAAGCATATTTTTGCCACTAAGTTTTGTGAATGGTCATATACATTGTGGATGGAGACTTCTCGCTGAGATCAGCTTATGCCACTAAGTTTGTTGAGCGTGAGGTCATACCCATAGCGGAATTCACTTGGAAATCCAAGGCCCCTCTGTAGTGCCGCCTCTTCATGTGGATAGCTTTGGGGAACATATGTTGGACATCCAACAGACTTGACATGAGAAGACGGTCGTACTAAGATGCTTGCCCATTTTGTGCTCAACATGAGGAAACAATCAATCACATTCTACTGAGTTGTGTTGCGAGGACTGTCTGGTGCGAAATCTGCATCGCCCTTGGTTGTGGGCTCTGTCTTGACAAATGACACACGTGACAAATGGTGCATTAGTGTGGTCGGTGGAGGACACAAACCAAGAGACATACAAGCCATTCTCATCTTGACCACGCGGGTGAAGGAAATATGCCCTAGAGGCAATAATAAAGTTATTATTTATTTCCTTATATCATGATAAATGTTTATTATTCATGCTAGAATTGTATTAACCGGAAACATAATACATGTGTGAATACATAGACAAACAGAGTGTCACTAGTATGCCTCTACTTGACTAGCTCGTTGATCAAAGATGGTTATGTTTCCTAACCATAGACATGAGTTGTCATTTGATTAACGGGATCACATCATTAGGAGAATGATGTGATTGACTTGACCCATTCCGTTAGCATAGCACTTGATCATTTAGTTTGTTGCTATTGCTTTCTTCATGACTTATACATGTTCTATGACTATGAGATTATGCAACTCCCGTTTACCGGAGGAACACTTTGTGTGCTACCAAACGTCACAACGTAACTGGGTGATTATAAAGGTGCTTTATAGGTGTCTCCGAAGGTACTTGTTGGGTTGGCGTATTTCGAGATTAGGATTTGTCACTCCGATTGTTGGAAAGGTATCTCTGGGCCCTCTCGGTAATGCACATCACTTAAGCCTTGCAAGCATTGCAACTGATGAGTTAGTTGCAGGATGATGTATTACAGAACGAGTAAAGAGACTTGCCGGTAATGAGATTGAACTAGGTATTGAGATACCGACGATCGAATCTCAGGCAAGTAACATACCGATGACAAAGGGAACAACGTATGTTGTTATGCGGTCTGACCGATAAAGATCTTCATAGAATATGTGGGAGCCAATATGAGCATCCAGGTTCCGCTATTGGTTATTGACCGGAGACGTGTCTCGGTCATGTCTACATTGTTCTCGAACCCGTAGGGTCCGCACGCTTAAGGTTTCGATGACAGTTATATTATGAGTTTATGAGTTTTGATGTACCGAAGGAGTTCGGAGTCCCGGATGAGATCGGGGACATGACGAGGAGTCTCGAAATGGTCGAGACGTAAAGATCGATATATTGGACGACTATATTCGGACATCGGAAAGGTTCCGAGTGATTCGGGTATTTTTCGGAGTACCGGAGAGTTACGGAATTCGCCGAGGAGTATATGGGCCTTATTGGGCCATACGGGAATAGAGGAGAGAGGCCAAAAGGGAGGAGGCGCGCGCCCCCCTCTGGTCCGAATTGGACAAGGGGTGCAGCTCACTTTTCCTTGTTCCTTTCCCCCTCTTTCCTTCTCTCCTACTCCAACAAGGGAAGGAGGAGTCCTACTCCCGGTGGGAATAGGACTCCCCCCTTGGCGCGCCCTCCTCCTAGGCCGGCCGCCTCCCTCCCTTGCTCCTTTATATACGGGGGCAGGGGGCACCCCATAGACACAACAGTTGATCATTGATCTCTTAGCCGTGTGCGGTGCCCCCCTCCACCATAGTCCTCGATAATATTGTAGTGGTGCTTAGGCGAAGCCCTGCGACAGTAGAACATCAAGATCGTCACCACGCCGTCGTGCTGATGAAACTCTTCCCCGACATTCTGCTGCATCAGAGTCCGGGGATCGTCATCGAGCTGAACGTGTGCTAGAACTCGGAGGTGCCGTAGTTTCGGTGCTTGATCGGTCGGGCCGTGAAGACATACGACTACATCAACCGCGTTGTGCTAACGCTTCCACTTTCGGTCTACGAGGGTACGTGGACAACACTCTCCCCTCTCGTTGCAATGCATCACCATGATCTTGCGTGTGCATAGGATTTTTTTTGAAATTATTACGTTCCCCAACAGTGGCATCCGAGCCTAGGTTTTATGCGTTGCTGTTGTGCACGAGTAGAACACAAGTGAGTTGTGGGCGATATAAGTCATACTGCTTACTAGCATGTCATACTTTGGTTCGGCAGTATTGTTGGATGAAGCGGCCCGGACCGACATTACGCGTACGCTTATGCGAGACTGGTTCTACCGACGTGCTTTGCACACAGGTGGCTGGCGGGTGTTAGTTTCTCCAACTTTAGTTGAACCAAGTGTGGCTACGCTCGGTCCTTGCGAAGGTTAAAACAGCACCAACTTGACAAACTATCATTGTGGTTTTGATGCGTAGGTAAGAACGGTTCTTGCTTAAGCCCGTAGCAGCCACGTAAAACTTGCAACAACAAAGTAGAGGACGTCTAACTTGTTTTTGCAGGGCATGTTGTGATGTGATATGGTCAAGACATGATGCTAAATTTTATTGTATGAGATGATCATGTTTTGTAACCGAGTTATCGGCAACTGGCAGGAGCCATATGGTTGTCGCTTTATTGTATGCAATGCAATTGCGCTGTAATGCTTTACTTTATCACTAAGCGGTAGCGATAGTCGTGGAAGCATAAGATTGGTGAGACGACAACGATGCTACGATGGTGATCAAGGTGTCGCGCCGGTGACGATGGTGATCATGACGGTGCTTCGGAGATGGAGATCACAAGCACAAGATGATGATGGCCATATCATATCACTTATATTGATTGCATGTGATGTTTATCTTTTATGCATCTTATCTTGCTTTGATTGACGGTAGCATTATAAGATGATCTCTCGCTAAATTTCAAGATAAAAGTGTTCTCCCTGAGTATGCACCGTTGCCAAAGTTCGTCGTGCCCAGACACCACGTGATGATCAGGTGTGATAAGCTCTACGTCCATCTACAACGGGTGCAAGCCAGTTTTGCACACGCAGAATACTCAGGTTAAACTTGACGAGCCTAGCATATGTAGATATGGCCTCGGAACACTGAGACCGAAAGGTCGAGCGTGAATCATATAGTAGATATGATCAACATATTGATGTTCACCATTGAAAGCTACTCCATTTCACGTGATGATCGGTTATGGTTTAGTTGATTTGGATCACGTAATCACTTAGAAGATTAGAGGGATGTCTTTCTAAGTGGGAGTTCTTAAGTAATATGATTAATTGAACTTTAATTTATCATGAACTTAGTCCTGACAGTATTTGCATATCTATGTTGTAGATCAATAGCTCGTGTTATTGCTTCCCTATGTTTTATATGTGTTCCTAGAAAAAACTATGTTGAAAAATGTTAGTAGCAATGATGCGGATTGGATCTGTGATCTGAGGATTAACTTCATTGCTACACAGAAGAATTATGTCCTTGATGCACTGCTATGTGACAGACCTATTGCAGGAGCAGATGTAGACGTTATGAACGTTTGACTAGCTCAATATGATGACTACTTGATAGTTTAGTGCACCATGCTTAAACGGCTTAGAATCGGGACTTCAAAGACGTTTTGAATGTCATGGACCATATGAGATGTTCTAGGAGTTGAAGATTAAATATTTCAAGCAAATACCCGAGTTGAGAGATATGAAGCCTTGTAGGATCGAAAGTATGTCTAGAGGGGGGTGATTAGACTACTTGACCAAATAAAATCTAGCCTTTTCCCAATTTTAGTTCTTGGCAGATTTTAGCTATCTTAGCACAAGTCAAGCAATCTCCACACAATTCAAGCAAGCATGCAAAAGAGTATATGAGCAGCAGAAAGTAAAGCATGCAACTTGCAGGAATGTAAAGGGAAGAGTTTGAAGGATTCAAACGCAATTGGAGAGACAGATGTTTTTGTCGTGGTTCCGATAGGTGGTGCTATCGTACATCCACATTGATGGAGACTTCAACCCACGGAGGGTAACGGTTGCGCGAGTCCACGGAGGGCTCCACCCACGAAGGGTCCACGAAGAAGCAACCTTGTCTATTCCATCATGGCCGTCGCCCACGAAGGACTTGCCTCACTAGCGGTAGATCTTCACGAAGTAGGCGGTCTCCTTGCCCTTACAAACTCCTTGGTTCAACTCCACAATCTTGTCGGAGTCTCCCAAGTGACACCTAGCTAATCTAGGAGACACCACTCTCCAAGAAGTAACAAATGGTGTGTTGATGATGAAATCCTTGCTCTTGTGCTTCAAATGATAGTCTCCCCAACACTCAACTCTCTCACACAGGATTTGGATTTGGTGGAAGGAAGATTTGAGTGGAAAGCAACCTGGGGAATGCTAGAGATCAAGATTCATATGGTTGGAATGGAATATCTTGACCCCAACACAAGTGTAGGTGGTTCTCTCTCAGAAAATGTGTATTGGAAGTGTAGGTATGTTCTGATGGCTCTCTCCACGAATGAAGAGTGGGTGGAGGGGTATATATAGCCTCCACACAAAATCTAACCATTACACACAATTTGCCAAACTCGGTGGGACCGAATGGTTAAACTTGGTCGGACCGATTCAGCAAACCTAGTGACCGTTAGGATTTTCGATGGGACTGAGATGCAACTCGGTAGGACCAATATGGTTAGGGTTAGGGCATAATGCAATCTCGGTGTGACCGATTACACAAACTCGGTGGGACCGATTTTGGTAATAAGCTAACCAGAGAGTTGGTCAGGTAAACTTGGTGGGATCGATTCGCTCATCTCGGTGAGACCGAAATGTTACAAAAGGGAAACAAAGAGTTTACATTGCAATCTCGGTGGGACCGATCGCTCATCTTGGTAAGACCGAAACGTTACGAAGGGAAACAGAGAGATTACAATCCCATCTCGGTGAGACCGAGATCCCTATCGGTGAGACCGATTTGCCTAGGGTTTGTGGCAGTGGCTATGACATTTGAAACTCGGTGGCGCCGGATAGAAAGAATCGGTGGGGCCAAGTTTGACTTTTGGTTTAGGTCATATGTGGATGTGGGAAGGTAGTTGAGGATTTTGGAGCATACCACTAAGCACTTTGAGCAAGCAAGCCATTAAGCAACACCTCACCCCTCCTTGCTAGTATTGGCTTTTCCTATAGACTCAATGTGATCTTGGATCACTAAAATATAAAATGTAGAGTCTTGATCTTGAAGCTTAAGCCAAACTTTTTGTCCTTAGAATTTTGAGGGATCCACTTTCCTCATCCATGTCATGCCATTCATTGAGCTTTTCCTGAAATATTAATTTTGGAATAATGTTAGCTCAATGAGCTATATGTTGTTAGGAATTACCAAAACCACCCAGGGATAGTTGCACTTTAAATCTCCCCCTTTTTGGTAATTGATGACAACATATAGATCAAAGCTTCGACAAATGATAATAAGAGTGAAAGATATTGTCGCTTTGAGAAGTATGTGAAAAGCAAGAGCTCCCCCTAAATTTGTGCATATCTTAAGATTTGCTTTGGACTGCAAATGCACAATGAGTTAGGATCATGGGTTACTCTTCCATGTCACATACATCTTGGTGGAGCGCTCAAAATGATAAGAATTAAATACATGCACTCATCACCAAGTAAAGTGAATGATCATATAAGGATAAGTAAGATAATATCATCTAACAAGCATAAGTGTAGCTTATGATCAACCACATGATCATCAATGTCTCACAGATAATAGCATAGTATCTCAAGCAATCAAAGCAACCAAAGTTCAACCAAGAAGACAAGAGAGAACAAAAGCAAACTCTCTCTCTCTCGAAGCCTATGATCTATACATTTTTCTCCCCCTTTGGCAACAAGTTACCAAAAAGTTCATAGAAAATGCATAGCACTAAAACGTCTCTCAGGCTTGGTCTTCAGGTGGTGGTGTCCGGAGAATTCCAAGAACGAAGGCTTCAGTCGAAGTAGATGGGGCTGCTGGGGTAGGTGCTGGAGCTGGTGGCACTGAAGCTGTAGCTGGTGCAGATGAAGTGGCTCTGGTGTCTGGTACTGGTACTGCAGTTGACCTCTGAGCTCTAGGCACTCTGGAAAATGCATCAGTGGTTGTTTTGCCCTTCCTCTCCTGCATGTCATCCTGTAGCTGCTCCACAACTGACTGAATCTCAGTTAATTTGACATCTAAATCATAGAATTTTTGTTCCATGATTCTTTCCAGCCTCTCCTGGTTTTGAGTTAGGGTGTCCAACCCCTTCTCAATCCTCAGAGCTGATGCTATAAAATAACCAAGCTAGTCTTGCTTGCTTTTAAAAAAATACTCAGATGCCTCCTCTTGAGTTGGCATCTTGGCAGCCTTCTCTTTCTTTGCTTTCTCCTTCTTCTCTTGAGCTTGTACTGATGTTGGTTCATTCTCATCCATCACAACTTGATTGTCCTCGAAGTCTGGGTAGATAGGCAAGTGTTTCTTATCCAACAAGTATGTGCCTGTGCCCATCTTTGAGTTTATCAACTCCTGGATTTGTGGGGCATATCCACAACTTCTTTTCTGGTCTGCTGCAGTCCTCTTGATAGTCTCAACTATAAGGCGCATGACCTTGAACTTCTGTGGCACATCAAATATATGTAGCAAGTTAATTGCATTGCCTCTGATCATTCTATGATCACCAGACTTGGGAAAGAGAGTGTGCCTAAGGATCCAATTGATTGTAGGCAGCCCTGACAGCAAGTGTTTTACTGAGCCAAACTGGTGAGTCTCAAGATCATCTTTAGGAATCTCCTTGTACATGTTTTCATAGAGTTGTGATCCATCTTCTTCTTGGCATAGACATCCAAGTCATCTTCTTCTTCCTTAGGAGCATTGAACAGATTTGCCCATTCCTCAATAGTTGAGTGGTACCTTGTACCTTCAGACATCCATACTATCCTGCCATCTGGATAGAAGTGTGCTGTGGAGTAGAATTGCATTATGAGCTCCTCATTCCACTTTGTGAGCTTCTGCCCAACAAAGTCTGCAACTCCACAAGCACTGAAGCTGTCAAACACACCAGGATAGTGTTCCTCATTTTCCTTGATATACTTCCAGTCGACCCACCTCATTTCACACACTATAGGCTTCTTGTCTAGCAGCACTGTCTCATAGAAATCTTGTTGTTCCTTTGTGTGGAACCTGTAATCAACAGCAGTTCTTCTTCTTGTAGCATATGGGTATGTCTCTCTCCATTTCCTCAGTCCTGAGTCTCTCCTGATCTTCATGTTCTCAGCCACAGGATGAGCATCATTGTGGTCTGGAATCTTGGGTTTGAGCTTCCTCAGGACTTGTCCTTCACCATCTTCATCAATAGCAACTTCAGGCACTGGGGCCTTATTCTTCTCAGCAGCTGGTATACTCCTGGTATTCCTCTTAGGTGCACTCTTGGGCTTGGAGGCTGCTTTGGGTGCTTCTCTGGGCTTTGATGAAGCAGCCCCGGTCCTGATAGCATCACCCATAAGCTTCTGGGCCTTAGGTGCTGGTGTAGCAACCTCTTCTTCCTCTTCCTCTTCAGAATCTCTCATGATTGAGGATCTCCCAAGCACTCTAGCAGTGGTCTTTTTGATCCTCTCCTTCCTCTTCTTCCCTTCTGCAGCAGCCTCTTTGGGTTCAGATCCCAAAGGGACTTGAGTAGATGCTCTGGCCTTAGACATTGGAATTCTCTTTGCAGGAACCTTTTGCTTCATGCCTGGCTTGGTGGCAGCAACAGTGCTATATTCCTTCTTAACCACTTTCTTCTTGGAAGTGGCCTCATCCTCAACTGCCACATAGTCTTCATCCTCAGACTCTGAAGTTTTCTTCTTCCTTGTTCTGGTGGCAGCTTTGGGCAAGTTGCTGGGAGTGCTCCTGCTACCATCATCTGAACTACTAGAGGGACTAGTGCCCTCACTCAGGTGAACCTGCTCCTCTGACCTGTTCTGGCTGTCACTCTAATCAGACATATTGCAAACACTGACAGCAGACCCTGTGAATAGATATATATGAGATAGAGTGGATGAGCATCACAAAATGCAGAGGTTTTTGCAAAAGAATGAGTCAAAAACTTAGTTTTAGTTTTCCACAGAAAGCATTTCAGATCAACCGATTTGTAAACTCGGTGATACCGAAGCAGCTGTTAGAACCTAAACTAGTGAACTCGGTCAGACCGAGTCACAGATCGGTGGCACCGAGACTGCTAGGGTTTCATAAAGTCCTGAACTCGGTCACACCGATTTGCAATTCTCGGTCAGACCGAAAATTACATGTGCAATGGCCTGAGCCGAATCGGTGGTACCGAGTTCCACAACTCAGATGGTCCGAGATGGTTTTGGCGGAAACCTAACCCTAAGTTTTCAATTCAACTCTAATCTACGGAGTGTTTTGACTGGATAGAAGCGTTTCAATCGTGGTAAGAATCATAATGAACACAATGTGCTAGGAATCAGACGGGGATAGCACTGTGATCGAGTCCATACCCTAGTTCGGTGATGAACTCGCTACAACGGCAACGGTGGGGAAGAATTCCGTTGACGGCGGCGGAGACCAGCGACAGGAGGTGGCTGGTGACGAGGAGGATGATCCGGAGACCCAGGAGGCAGAGCGAGCTATGCGCGGGCGAAGGGGTTTCAGAGAAATTTCCAAAATTTTGCCCATGAGTATATATAGCCCGACCCTGTCGGTGTGACCGAGTGGAACAACTCGGTGGCACCGAGATTCATAACTGCAAGCAGTTACGGAAACTCAGTGTGACCGAAAGGTTCAAATTGGTTGCACCGAGATTGAAAACCTTGATCGACTTAGTGATCTCTGTATGACCGAAATGGAGGAATCGGTCAGACCGAAAAGCACAAAGAAGTTTTGGAAGTTTAAGTCTATGACGAATCGGGGACTCCGAGTGCTCCTCACACAAAGTGGTTCGAATCTGACTTGATCAAATTTTCTGATGTAGCATGAATAGAGTTTGAGAGGAGAAAAGCATAGATAGCTAGAGAGGGTTCTTAGGCATTCTTGTCCATCCACTTGGCAAAAGAAAAGAAAAACAATCAATCAAAACAACAAGTGGATGTCCTCGAATGAGTGAAATATGCAATCAACATGCTCACACAATAAAATGGCAATTGAAATATGTGGCAAAGCATGCACAACCAATTCTAGCATCTATCAAACAATTTGCGATGACTAGGTCATCTATATATGAGTCTATTGACTTAGGAGTCAAATGAGAACATTTGATCATAGGTCATACTCATCGTTTAAGCACAAGTGGGGTTACCACTTTTACATAAAGCATTGTTGTGTTCACACCATTAGAGTTGCTTTAGCTCAATTCTTAGAGTAAAGCTCCCCCTAGATGTGAGATCCCCCCTAAGAGGGATGAACTAACCTTGGGTTTTGTCGATGATGACTTCATGTAGATGTTGAAGATGTGGATGCTCAATGTTGATGTAGATCATTTGGAGCTATCCATTGGAGTGAGTTGCACTTTCAATACCTACACGGGTTAGTCGCACAAGGAACAAACAAGGATATCCATAGACATAGAGTGATGCACACACAAGATGATGTCTATGAAAGCTTTTAGGTTACCTTGTCCCTTGTCTTACCAACAAGAGGGTTTGTGACTCCTTAAACCAGTGCAAGATGTGGAAGTTGATTGCACTTGTTCTTGCCAAGATGATAAGAGTGAAGTATGTTGGCGGAGTCACCCTCAAGAACTCTCTAGTTCTTCTTCGGGATCCACACCATCTTGATGGGAATCCTCGGTGTTGTAGTTGTACTTGATAAAGTGGAACTTGAAGTAGTCTTGGGAACCCACTTGACCAAGGTCTTAGGAGCTTCTTCAAATGCATCAATTTCCTCTTGAAGCTTGTCCTTGCCTTTTTGCTTGTGGTCTTGTGGTGGAAGATCATCTTGAGCTTGTGTCCCTTTGAAAGAAGTAGGATCATACTTCTCTTGTTGAGGAACAAACTTCGTCTTGGGGTATTGACCTTCTTCCCACTCAACTCCATTGGCATTGAACTTTAGTTCAAAACCAACACCTTGATTCTTCCGGTGCCTTCCTTGCTTGCGTACAATTTCCTCGAATTGCTTACTTCCGGCAAGGCTTTTGTAAACGCCTTTCTCTATAATTCCCTTCAATAAGCTATTTTCTTGCTCAAGTGTAACTTGGCTAAGAGAATCATTAGTGGAATCAAGAGAACTACTAGAAGCAACAATATTGGATTTAGCATGATTATTGTTACTACTAGAGGAAGAATCTTTCTTGTTCTTGTTACTAGACTTGACTTGAGGCATGTAAGTGGATAAGAGTAAACGCTTGGCAATGTAAGAAGAACTTTTCTTGCGAAGATCATCATTGATTGCTTTTAAGAACTCATGCTCTTGCTCAAGGTTGAGATTTTCAAAGCGTAATTTCTCATGAGTCCTTAAAAGTTCTCGATGATCTCCTAAGATAGTTTCATGAGCTAACTTAAGAGAGTTTAGTTCTTTAGTTAGAGACTCAATCTTCTCCTTATCATTGTCATTCATTTTATCTTGATTAGCATGATTAATTGACGTTTCATCACAGTATTCATCACTAGAGTTGTCAACAAGTAAATCATCATCACCTAACAAGTCATCTTCATCACTATTGAAATCAACATACTCAGGGTGTGATACCTTTGGGCCTTTAGCCATGAAGCATGTTCCAACTCCTTCATTTGGTGAGTCAAATATGTCGTAGGAGTTGGTTGTCACAAGTGCTAGACCGGCAACACCTTCATCTTGAGTATATTCGGAGTCGTAGTGATAGCTTCTCTCGGAGTGGTTGTCGGAGTCGGAGCCGGATACCCATTCACCAACATGAGCTTGATGTCTTCGTTTTGTGTAGCTCCTTGATGACTTGTCCTTTCTTTCCGAATCCTTGCTTCTCCATGAGGGTCTTCGTTCATAACGATCATCTCTACTCCTTTCTCTAGATGGTGATTCTTCTCTTCTACTTCTTCTCTTGGGAGAATCTTCTCTTCTCTTGTAGGGGGTCGTACACTCATTGGAATAGTGTCTGGGCCTTCCATAATTGTAGCAGTTTCACTCTCGACTAGAAGATCTTTTGTCATTGTAGGACCCTGACTTGTAGCTTCTCTCTTTGCTTCTACTCTTGTAGAACTTGTTGAAGTTCTTCACCATTAAGCTCAATTCTTCGTTGAAGGTTTGTTTCTCACTCGATGATGTGGGGGCTTCACATGAGGCTTTGTAAGCACCACTTGATTTGTTGTGAAGTTCCTCTTTATCCTTGAGTGACATCTCATGAGCAACAATTCTTCCGATGACTTTCATTGGCTTGAGATCTTTGTAATTGGGCATCATTTGGATCAATGTGCACACGGTATAATATTTTCCATCGAAGGCTCTTAGGATCTTCTTGATGATGAATCTATCGGTCATCTCTTCACTCCCTAAGCCGGCAATCTCATTTGTGATAAGAGCAAGCCTAGAGAACATTTCAGCAACACCTTCACCATCCTTCATTTTGAACTTGTCAAGTTGACTTTGAAGCACATCCAATTTGGATTCCTTGACGGAGTCGGTACCTTCGTGCATATCAATCAAAGTATCCCAAATTTCCTTTGCATTCTCAAGACGGCTGATTTTGTTGAATTCTTCGGGGCACAATCCGTTGAAGAGGATATCACAAGCTTGAGCGTTGTATTACATCATTTTCAACTCTTCCGCGGTGGCTTCACGGTTCGGTTCTTTCCCGTCAAAGAATTCACCTTGCAAGCCAATACACACAATAGCCCAAACGGCGGGGTTATGTCCAAGAATATGCATTTTCATCTTATGCTTCCAACTAGCAAAATTAGTACCATCAAAGTAAGGACCTCTACAGTGATAATTTCCCTCGCTAGACGCCATACTCTCCTAGGTTGTGAAACCAAGGCTATGACCACCAAAAGCTATGGAAATCAAAGCAAATGGAGACCAAAGCTCTGATACCACTTGTAGGATCGAAAGTATGTCTAGAGGGGGTGACTAGACTACTTGACCAAATAAAAATCTAGCCTTTTCCCAATTTTAGTTCTTGGCAGATTTTAGCTATCTTAGCACAAGTCAAGCAATCTTCACACAATTCAAGCAAGCATGCAAAAGAGTATATGAGCAGCGGAAAGTAAAGCATGCAACTTGCAAGAATGTAAAGGGAAGGGTTTGGAGGATTCAAACGCAATTGGAGACATGGATGTTTTTGTCGTGGTTCCGATAGGTGGTGCTATCGTACATCCACGTTGATGGAGACTTCAACCCAAGGAGGGTAACAGTTGCGTGAGTCCACGGAGGGCTCCACCCACGAAGGGTCCACGAAGAAGCAACCTTGTCTATTCCGTCATGGCCGTCGCCCACGAAGGACTTGCCTCACTAGCGGTAGATCTTCACGAAGTAGGCGATCTCCTTACCCTTACAAACTCCTTGGTTCAACTCCACAATCTTGTCGGAGGCTCCCAAGTGACACCTAGCCAATCTAGGAGACACCACTCTCCAAGAAGTAACAAATGGTGTGTTGATGATGAACTCCTTGCTCTTGTGCTTCAAATGATAGTCTCTCCAACACTCAACTCTCTCACACAGGATTTGGATTTGGTGGAAAGAAGACTTGAGTGGAAAGCAACTTGGGGAAGGCTAGAGATCAAGATTCATATGGTTGGAATGGAATATCTTGACCTCAACACAAGTGTAGGTGGTTCTCTCTCAGAAAATGTGTATTGGAAGTGTAGGTATGTTCTGATGGCTCTCTCCACGAATGAAGAGTGGGTGGAGGGGTATATATAGCCTCCACACAAAATCTAACCGTTACACACAATTTGCCAAACTCGGTGGGACCGAATGGTTAAACTCGGTCGGACCGATTCAGTAAACCTAGTGACCGTTAGGATTTTCGGTGGGACTGAGATGCAACTCGGTAGGACCGATATGGTTAGGGTTAGGGCATAACGTAATCTCAGTGTGACCGATTACACAAACTCGGTGGGACCGATTTTGGTAATAAGCTAACCAGAGAGTTGGTCAGGTAAACTCGGTGGGACCGATTCGCTCATCTCGGTGAGACCGAAATGTTACAAAAGGGAAACAGAGAGTTTACATTGCACTCTCGGTGGGACCGATCGCTCATCTCGATAAGACCGAAACGTTACGAAGGGAAACAGAGAGATTACAATCCCATCTCGGTGAGACCGAGATCCCTATCGGTGAGACCGATTTGCCTAGGGTTTGTGGCAGTGGCTATGACATTTGAAACTCGGTGGCAACGGATAGAAAGAATCGGTGGGTGTCGGTGTCAAAACCGGCGGATCTCGGGTAGGGGGTCCCGAACTGTGCGTCTAGGCCGGATGGTAACAGGAGACAAGGGACACGATGTTTTTACCCAGGTTCGGGCCCTCTCGATGGAGGTAATACCCTGCTCCTGCTTGATTAATATTGATGATATGGGTAGTACAAGAGTAGATCTACCAGGAGATCAAGGAGGCTAAACCCTAGAAGCTAGCCTATGGTATGATTGTTGTGTATGGAGTTGATTGCCTATGGACTACAACCCTCCGGTTTATATAGACACCGGATAGGGTTAGGGTTACATAGAGTCGGTTACAATGGTAGGATATCTTGAATATTCGCATCGCCAAGCTTGCCTTCCACGCCAAGGAAAGTCCCATCCGGACACGGGACGAAGTCTTCAATCTTGTATCTTCATAGTCCAGGAGTCCGTCCGAAGGTATAGTCCGGCTACCCGAACACCCCCTAATCCAGGACTCCCTCAGTAGCCCCTGAACCAGGCTTCAATGACGATGAGTCCGGCACGCAAATTGTCTTCGGCATTGCAAGGCGGGTTCCTCCTCCAAATCCTTCATAGAAGATTGTAAACACCAAGAATAGTGTCCGGCTCTGCAAAATAAGCTTCCACATATTGCCATAGAGAGAATAATATTAACACAAATCAAATCTCCTGACGTATTCCGCAGTGCATCATCACACTACAGCCAAGTCCTTCACTCGGATCGTTTTCACTTTTCCACCTCAGCGTGTTTTGCGAGGCGGTTTCCTTGGCACGTCTTGTCAAAGCAGAGATCGTGTGCCCCCCTTTTACGGGATTCTCTTCAATACTGACGTGGGTAACCCAATTGTGCCCGTTAGCATGTTTTCTCGATTAAAGGCGAGTCCCAAACGGTTACGGGGAGGGCTCCTGGTATTCAACCTCTTATAAAGAGACCAAGGCCTTACTCTTTTTTCAATCTCAAACGAGTTCGCCCGTCGCCTCGAGTTCCAACACCCTAGGCTCCAGATTCCAGGTGCTTCGGACCTTCGACAATGTCTGGTTCCGACCTTCAAGGCCGATGGATGCCTTCCTCCGTCACGGAGGAGGACGTGCTAAAGTTGAGAGAGGCTAAGTTCTTGACCGCCGAAATTCCGCATAGGTTGCCTGCTCAAAGGCAGGCTATTCCCAGTCCCCAGCCCGATGAGAGCGTAGTGTTCATGTCTCACTTCCTTCAGGGGTTAGGCTTCCCGATGGATCCCTTCGTGAGGGGGCTGCTGTTTTATTACGGGCTGGAATTTCATGACTTAGCTCCAGAGTCCATCCTCCACATTTCCTCATTCATCGTTGTGTGCGAAGCGTTCCTCCGTGTTACTCCTCACTTCGGATTATGGCTCAAGACTTTTGGAGTGGAGCCGAAGATGATCGAGGGACGGCACGCAGAGTGCGGAGGCGCTGTCATAAGCAAGAATGCAGATGCTCCATGGCCCGAGGGCTCCTTTCAAGAGGAGCTCGGCTTGTGGCAACGAGAATGGTTCTATATCACCACTCCTAGGAGCGCCAAGTGGGCGGCGCCTCCTGCCTTTCGCTCGGGTCCCCCACCACGGCTAGCATCATGGGTCAACAAAGGATTAGAATGGGGGTTATCCAAAGACGTGCCCCTGTTACAGGGCCGAATTAAGGATCTCTTGGAAGGAGACCTCAGTTTGGTCAAGGTGACGCAGGTCATGATGATTCGCCGAATATTGCCCGGCAAACGTCGCCCCCTTCGCCTGTGGGAGTTTAATCCAGAGGGACCGCGAGCTCTCCAGAATTTTATGGGCGCAACGCCCGCGGAGATGTATAGACTGTTCTTCGGATCACAAGAGATGTGTCTGGATTTAACCGAGGATGCAGGCCTAAGCTGCAATCGCCCGGATACTCAAGTAAGCAACCTTGTGCCTGGACCATCTATCCGTATAATTGTCATAAACTTGCCCCTAAAAGAGCCGTCCTTTTAAACAGGAGTGGATAGGGAGGGCAAAGCTGATCAGGTGTCCGGCTCCCCTTCCTGAAACCAGGCCGGATCCTGTGCTGGCCAGGATGCTGGAGATAATGCCTTTGGAGGGGGAGGACAAGGAAGCTATGGCCTCCTCGAAGGAGGCTGCTCCGAAGGGAGGAACCGACAATTCCTCTCCTAAGGGGAAGAAGAGAGCCGCCTCTGACGACCCGGAAACCATGGCCTCGAAATGGGGGAGAAAATCCTCGTCAGAGGGTCCGACGCCGGGGAGTTCCTCGGCCGGACTACGCCCTCAAGGGGATCAGCCCTCCAGCGAGCTGTAAGTGGAGAAAAGATTTTCCTTTTGAGGGATGAGAGAAATCCTTGATTTATATCTGAGAAGATTAATCGAAATTTTTACCTTGTAGCTCGGACCTCAGCCCTTCTCAGCAGAGCTCGTCTTCGGGGTATCTTCTTCCGGAGATGATGGAGAGCGGGACGCCTCCCCCTGCCATACCGCCTAGCGAGGCGGGAGACCCTGAGGTGCCGTCGTGGAGGGTTTCTCTGAATCCGGCAGGGGCGGAAGATAGCTATGTGGCCCCCCAAGGCTCTTCGCGTCCGGCCTTCGAAAGAGGCCATAGGACAAGTCCGGCACCATCTGGTGCTCGGCCGGAGGAGCTAAAGATTTTGCTGGGGCGAGCTTCTATCTCAGAGGAGCATCATGCATTGATGGGCACGGTGATTGAAAGGATTTCATCCGCAGAAAGCGGATTGC
Source organism: Triticum dicoccoides (assembly GCF_002162155.2). Classification (NCBI taxonomy): domain Eukaryota; kingdom Viridiplantae; phylum Streptophyta; class Magnoliopsida; order Poales; family Poaceae; genus Triticum; species Triticum dicoccoides. The sequence goes on along the minus strand of NC_041388.1, from coordinate 133,008,710 downwards.
ATGAGGCCGTCAAAAGTTTACTGACGGGTTTTGAGGTACGTTAGATAATGTACACTTTTGTCAGTTGCGCATAAGTAAGATGCGCCCTGTGTAGATAGTAGCCCCTGAGACTCTGCGCGTTGTCAAGAAATGACGGCACGCAGAGGATCATAATCCCAGGTCTAAGATGTCGCCTTTGAATGTAGGTGGCGAGGTGTCTGGAATCAAGCCGAACTGATGATGTGGCCGAACTAAAGCGGCAACTGGAGGTGGCAGATGCCGACATCGCGCTTGTCAACAAGCGGCTTGATGAGGCTCAAGGTATGTAATTCTTCGGGGGCATCAAGTAAGAGGAGCTTCATGCTAGTGTCTTACAATGTGTGTGCTTGACGCAGATGGTACGGCCGCCGTGGAGAATCTTAGGGCAGAACTTGCCCGAGCTAAGGAGCAAGCCAGAAAAAGTGATGCGGCTGCCGAGAAGGCCCTTGAAGAGCTGAAAGCCGAACAGACTGCTCATTGCCGAAGCAAAGAAGAAATGGCCGAGATGGCCGAGAAGTTAAAGAGCGCTGCAGACCGTTGCAAACTTCTTGAGAAAGAAGACCGGGCAAGACAGACGGACTTAGAGAAGGCCATTGCCGATGCCAAGGATGCTCGCTCTGCGATGAGAGCTGCGAAGGAGGAGCTGCATCAGGCCGAACAGATTGCGGCTGGAAAGCCCTTTATGCTGCGGAGGAAGTTTTGCGATCCGAAGTTTGCTCCGTTGGACCGGATGTGGAGTGTGGAGGACACCTATCTGGGTTTGGCAGCGAGTGCTGCTGATGCAACCGAACACTTTCGAGATCAAGAAGATCGCGAAGTGGAAAAGCTTTTCTGGTCGCAGTTTCACAATCCAGAGCGTCCACTAGCAGTAGACGATCGTTTGGCTCAATGGGCCGAACTGAATAGGTTGTCCGAACTTGCCATGAAGTACGTCATGGGTTATCTGTGGCCGGGGAGATCGGAGCCGAAGAGTTATTTCAGCTTGGTGCAGCAATTCCTTGACGCGGTGCCACGTATTGATGCGATGAAGAGGTCAACATGCATAGAGGGCGCATGGATGGCTCTTGCCCGTGTCAAAACATACTGGGCAGGGATGGAGACCACCGTTGTTGCGTCCCGAGACTCGGACGAAAGCCGAGTACCCTCCGAGCACTATTTTCAGGAAGTCCTTGAAGGCGCTCGTGTAATAGAGACGCAGTGCTCGAAGGATGCTATGTTAAGATAGCATATGTACTTATAAAGTAATATTTTGATAAATTGCAGTGGCCTTTTTATACTTGTGCCTTCAAGTATTGGGAACACCTCATGTGCGGCCGTTTTAAGATATATATATATATATATATATATATATATATATATATATATATATATATATATATATATATATATATATATATATATATATACAAAATCTGAAAGATGGCAGTCGTTGGCTTCAGCCCCCACGCACATAGTGCGGGGGTGCTCGCAGAAGACGCATTTTCAGACTTAACCCAACGTCTTGGTCCTACAAAGGAGGTGATAGCGTAGCGGGCCAGGCAACCGGACTATAATGCTTTAACACTTTCACTTAGCCATAGGAGTTTGACAATGAGACTCTTTAGGTAGCTCCTTGGTGGCAACTGCGCTCGTCCGAATTCGGGGCGTGTATGTGCCTGGCCGGGAAGCGGCCCTTCGTTAAAGCGGAGGAATCCGATAGATTCTGATAGGTCATCGAGTGGCTGACCAGTCTCACGCTACATCATGATAGTCAGTTTTCGGCTTTCTCTACTGAGGTGCTCGCCCGGCCGAACCGGGGCACAATCGCAGTAGTTCTCCTGGTGCTACCTTAGCCGATAGAGCGGAACGTAAGGTAGCCGAACTCAGGAGCCGGGCAACCCAACATTTGACCAAATACATGATTCGGAGCTGATGCATATAATGCCAAAACTCGCGACGCCAAACACTCCCTAAGGTGTTCGGTCTTTATGAGTGCGGGCGAAACAACACTCTTTATTAAAAAAGCCCCTAGTGTCCAGGTACGTGCAAAAATTCTAACGTGGCCACATGCCAAGACGCTAGCCTCCTCGGTTATGTCAGAAAGAAAAAACCAGGGGATGTGTAGCAACAAGAGACAGTAAAAAAGGTTTATGCAGGGTCTTAATCTAAAAAGAATCCTTTAGGACGGGTCCCTACTGCACGTCTGCGCCTGTGTCTCCATTGTGCCGTATCCTGGACGGGCGCCGCACGACGTTCATCTGTAAAAGAGAGGAACTGAGTTGAAAAATGGGTTGTGCCGAAAAAGTTTAAAATAAGCAAAGTATAAAGTAAGATATATAAGATTGAGCTTTATTGTCTCTTATTGTATATGCGTGGAGCCCCTAGTGCGGGGGTATATGGCTTCTAGGCCTGCATCAATGATGATTTTGCACCGAACTCGTCTGTCCGCGTTCGTGGTCTTTGAATGACCTATTCCGAAGTTTTTTGGCCGGTGAGGCCATTTTGTTGTGGGGCTGTCAAAGCGGCCGCACAGTCCTCCACTTGGGGAGGTGCACTTTAGTGCTTCCCCTTCAAAGAGATGATGCCTCATGGACCTGGCATCTTAAGCGTAAGAGATGCATAATGCGGTATTGCGTTAAAGTGAGCGAAAGCTTCGCGTCCAAGTAGTGCTTGATAGCGACTTGAGAACGGGACGATATGGAAGGTCAGCTTTTCGCGATGGAGGTTATCGGCAGAGCCGAATGTGACTGTGAGCCGGAGAAAACCTATACAATGGGTGTCCGGACCAGGTATTACCCCTTGAAAGGAGGTTTTGATGCGGTGGATTCTTGCTAGGTTTATCCCCATGTGCTGGATTGTATCCTGATATATCAGGTTTAGTCCACTGCCGCCGTCCATAAGGACATTTGAAAACTGGAGTCCACCAATTATTGGATCGAGTATCAAGGCAGTCCAGCCTGCATTCTTGATATTTCTAGAATAATCTAGTTGATTGAAGATGATTGGTTTTGACAACCAGTGGCAGGACCCTTTGGGGATGGGCCATGGGGTGCGTACCTTTACGGGCGCCGCACATTTTGTTATGTGAAGTGAGTTCACTGTTTTTACTTCTTGTGGGAAGTTCTTTTGTTTCCTGGTACTCTGCTTTTGGGGTTCGTCCTCGTCTTCGCTTGGTGTGTCGAGCCCCTTGTGTTCAGCATTGAGTATGCCGGATTGTTTGAAAACCCAACAGTCTCTGTGGGTATGGTTAGCAGGCTTCCCGGGAGTACTGTGTATCTGACATATCCTGTCCAGGATTTTATTTAGGTTGGATGGATCGTCCCTGTTATCCTGGGGGGGCGATTTTTCCTTATTTTGTCGTGAGCCTTTGAATCCGGCATTGACTGCCGTGCTCTTCGGACTTTTGTCTTTAGTCCAGCGACGGTCCTTGTTGCGTCGCGGTTTTCCGTTTCCATCCCTAGTTTCAGATGTACTTTGGTCGCTGGGGCTGCACCTTGCCAACCAGTTGTCCTCCCCTGCACAAAAGCGGGTCATGAGGCTTGTTAGTGCGGCCATTGTTCTTGGCTTTTCTTGGCCGAGGTGTCTGGCGAGCCATTCGTCTCGGACATTATGCCTGAAAGCTGCCAAGGCTTCGGCGTCCGGACAGTCGACTATCTGATTCTTTTTAGTGAGGAATCTATTCCAGAACTGCCGAGCTGATTCTCCGGGTTGTTGAGTTATGTGACTAAGATCGTCTGCATCCGGAGGGCGGACATAGGTCCCTTGAAAGTTTGCTCGGAAAGCATCCTTGAGCTCTTCCCAGCTTCCAATTGTGTTTTCGGGAAGGCTTTTAAGCCAATGCCGGGCTGGCCCTTTAAGCTTAAGGGGTAGATATTTTAGGGCGTGGAGATCATCTCCTCTAGCCATGTGTATGTGGAGGATATAGTCCTCGATCCAGACTCCAGGGTTTGTTGTTCCATCATATGCCTCTATGTTTACGGGTTTGAATCCCTCTGGGAATTCATAGTCCAGGACCCCATCGGTGAAACATAGGGGGTGTGCGGCACCCCTGTATTTGGGTGTGCCGGATTCTGATGATGGCTTCATAGCGCTGCTTACAAGGGCTTGCTTTCTTGGCCCATAAATGGACCTGACTGGGCCATGATGCAGATCCTTAAGTGGGTCGCATGCTGATCTAGGTGCGGCGCCGCTTGCCGATTTATGGGGTCGTCTATCCGACCGTGTGGCTTTTTCATTTTTTGAATGCGAGGGCTCTAGGGCCTCTTCGTCGAATTCCGGCAGTAGCTTTCTTTCCGGATAGCTTTTAGTGCGGTGACTGTCGCCGTACTTATCTGTGGTATTGATTACTTTGCTCCATCTAATCCGGAGTGCGTCTTCCGCTGTTTTTAGCTTCCGCTTCTGCTTCTTTAGGCTGCGTGCACGAGCCTCTCGTGGAGATTCTTCTGCTCCATAGGTTTATTCGGCGTGGGGTCGTCCGGAATGCCGTTTTCGCTGGGGGAGGAATGTTCGGTTTCTCTATCCGTGTTGCCATGTTCAGATGGTTGCTCTAAGGCCTGCTCATCGTCTACCGGCTCGTCCTGCTCTATGGCTGGGTTTTTGTCGAGGCAGGGCTTGGATCGGTGTTCACGCCGACGCTTTGATTGCTTTTCGGGGGGTCGATCTCCCGTCCCATCCCCTTTTTCCTCGTTGTCACTTCCTTTAGGGGTATCCACCATGTACACATCGTGAGATGAGGTGGCTGTCCAATGCCCTATGGGCGTTGGTTCGTCGGTATCTCCTGCATCATCATCCATGCTGTCGATGTCTCCGGAGTCGAAGTTGAGCACGTCGTTTAAATTGTCGACAGTGGCTACCAAGTGGGTGGTGGGTGGGTTTTGAATTTCTTCATCGTCCGTATCCCATCCTTGCTGACCGTAGTTTGGCCAGGGCTCTCCTGATAAGGAGAGAGACTTAAGAGAATTCAGGATGTCGCCGAAGGGCGAGTGCTGAAAGATGTCCGCGGCGGTGAACTCCATTATCGGCGCCCAATCGGATTCGATCGGCAGGGGCGCGGGGGGCTCGGAGTTCGGAGAGGAATCCGGCTCCTCGGAGTCACGGGCCATGCGGAGTGCGGGGCTGGAGTTCGGCTCGATCGCCTCTGAGATCACAGCCCCCGAGGCAGCGTCCAATCGCTGATCCTCGATCGGCGCAGTAGGCTCCGAATCAATGGTCGAAACCGATGCGTATGCGGCCTCCAAGGCGCTGTTCGGCGGCACAGCTATATCATGCCCATCGAGACAGTACGACACGCTTGGCTGTGGCTCGAACCTGTCGAAGATCAAGTCCCCGTGGATGTCAGCCGTGTAGTTTAGGCTTCCAAACCTGACCTGATGACCAGGGGCGTAGCTTTCGATCTGCTCAAGGTGGCCAAGCAAATTGGCCCGCAGAGCGAAGCCGCCGAAGACGAAGATCTGTCCGGGGAGAAAAGTCTCATCCTGGACCGTATCGTTGTTGATGATCAGAGGAGCCATCGGGCCAAAAGGCGACGACACAAAGGAACTCTCAATGAAAGCACCAATGTCGGTGTCAAAACCGGTGGGTCTCGGGTAGGGGGTCCCGAATTGTGCGTCTAGGCCGGATGGTAACAGGAGACAAGGGACACGATGTTTTTACCCAGGTTCGGGCCCTCTCGATGGAGGTAATACCCTACTCCTGCTTGATTAATATTGATGATATGGGTAGTACAAGAGTAGATCTACCATGAGATCAAGGAGGCTAAACCCTAGAAGCTAGCCTATGGTATGATTGTTGTGTATGGAGTTGATTGCCTATGGACTACAACCCTCTGGTTTATATAGACACCGGATAGGGTTAGGGTTACATAGAGTCGGTTACAATGGTAGGATATCTTGAATATCCGCATCGCCAAGCTTGCCTTCCACGCCAAGGAAAGTCCCATCCGGACACGGGACGAAGTCTTCAATCTTGTATCTTCATAGTCCAGGAGTCCGGCTGAAGGTATAGTCCGGCTACCCGAACACCCCCTAATCCAGGACTCCCTCAGTGGGGCCGAGTTTGACTTTTGGTTTAGGTCATATGTGGATGTGGGAAGGTAGTTGAGGATTTTGGAGCATATCACTAAGCACTTTGAGCAACCAAGCCATTAAGCAACACCTCATCCCTCCTTGATAGTATTGGCTTTTCCTATAGACTCAATGTGATCTTGGATCACTAAAATATAAAATGTAGAGTCTTGATCTTGAAGCTTGAGCCAAACTTTTTGTCCTTAGAATTTTGAGAGATCCACTTTCCTCATCCATGCCATGCCATTCATTGAGCTTTTCCTGAAATATTAATCTTGGAATAATGTTAGCTCAATGAGCTATATGTTGTTAGGAATTACCAAAACCACACAGGGATAGTTACACTTTCAAGTCTCCAACAAGTTCTATAGCTGAAAGATGGAGGAGAATAGCTCAAGCAGTGAGCATGTGCTGAGATTGTCTGGGTACTACAATCGCTTGAATCAAGTGGGAGTTAATCTTATAGATAAAATAGTGATTGACAGAATTCTCTAGTCACCATCACCAAGTTAGTAGAACTTAGTGATGAACTATGATATGCAAGGGATAACAGAAACGATTCCCAAGCTCTTCGTAATGCTGAAATCAACGAAGGTAGAAATCAAGAAAAATATCAAGTGTTGATGGTAGACAAGACCACTAGTTTCAAGAAAAGGGCAAAGGGAAGAAGGGGAACTTCAAGAAGAACGGCAAGCAAGTTGCTGCTCAAGTGAAGAAGCCCAAGTCTGGTCCTAAGCCTAAGACTAAGTGCTTCTACTACAAAGGGACTGGTCACTGGAAGCGAAACTGCCCCAAGTATTTGGCGAATAAGAAGGATGGCAAAGTGAACAAAGGTATATTTGATATACAGATTATTGATGTGTATTTTACTAGTGTTTGTAGCAACCCCTCGGTATTTGATACTGGTTCAGTTGCTAAGAGTAGTAACTCGAAACGGGAGTTGCAGAATGAACATAGACTAGTTAAGGGTGAAGTGACGATGTGTGTTGGAAGTGGTTCCAAGAATGATATGATCATCATCACACATTCCTGTACTTTCGGGATTAGTGTTGAACCTAAATAAGTGTTATTTGGTGTTTGCGTTGAGCATGAATATGATTTGATCATGTTTATTGCAGTACGGTTATTCATTTAAGTAAGAGAATAAATTGTTGTTCTGTTTACATGAATAAAACCTTATATGGTTACACACCCAATGAAAATGGTTCGTTGGATCTCGATCATAGTGATACACATATTCATACTATTGAAACCAAAAGATGCAAAGTTAATAATGATAGTGTAACTTATTTGTGGCACTACCGTTTAGGTCATATTGGTATAAAGTGCATGAAGAAACTCCATGCTGATGGACATTTTGGAATCACTTGATTATGAATCAGTTGATGCTTGCGAACCATGCCTCATGGGCAAGATGACTAAGACTCCGTTCTCTGGAACAATGCAGCAAACAACAGATTTGTTGGAAATCATGCATACTGATGTATGTGGTTCGATGAATATTGAAGCTCGCGGCAGGTATCATTATTTTCTGATCTTCACAGATGATTTGAGCAGATATGAGTATATCTACTTGATGAAACACAAGTCTGAAACACTTGAAAAGTTCAAAGAATTTCAGAGTGAAGTGGAGAATCATCGTAACAAAATAAAAGTTTCTACGATATGATCGCAGAAGTAAAATATTTGAGTTACGAGTTTGGCCTTCAGTTAAAACAATGTGAAATAGTTTCACTACTCACGCCACCTGGAACACCACAGTGTAATGGTGTGTCTGAACGTCGTAACCGTGATTTATTAGATATGGTGCGATCTATGACGTCTCTTACTGATTTACCGCTATCGTTTTGGGGTTATGCATTAGAGACAGCTACATTCACGTTAAATGGGGCACCATCTAAATCCTTTGAGACGACACCGTATGAACTATGGTTTGGCAAGAAACCTAAGAGGTCGTTTCTTAAAGTTTGAGGTTGCAATTCTTATGTGAAAAAGTTTCAACCTGATAAGCTCAAACCCAAATCGGAGAAGTGCGTCTTCATAGGATACCCAAAAGAAAATGTTGGGTACACCTTATGTCACAGATCCGAAGGCAAGATATTCGTTGCTGAGAATGGATCCTTTCTAGAGAAGGAGTTTCTCTCGAAAGAAGTGAGTGGGAGGAAAGTAGAACTTGATGAGGTAATTGTACCTGCTCCCTTATTGGAAAGTAGTTCATCACAGAAATATGTTCCTGTGACTACTACACCAATTAGTGAGGAAGCTAATGATGATGATCATGTAACTTTAGATCAAGTTGCTACCGAACCTCGTAGGTAAACCAGAGTAAGATCCACACCAGAGTGGTAAGGTAATCCTATTCTGGAGGTCATGTTACTTGGCCATGACGAGCCTACGAACTATGAGGAAGAGATGATGAGCCCAGATTCCGCGAAATGGCTTGAGGCCATGAAATCTGAGATGAGATCCATGTATGAGAACAAAGTATGGACTTTGATTGACTTGCCCATTGATCGGCGAGCCATTGAGATTAAATGGATCTTCAAGAGGAAGACAGACGCTGATAGTAGTGTTACTATCTACAAAGCTAGAATTGTCGCAAAAAGGTTTTCGACAAGTTCAAGGTGTTGACTACGATGAGAGTTTCTCACACGTATCTATGCTTAAGTCTGTCTGAATCATGTTAGCAATTGCCGCATTTTATGAAATCTGGCAAATGGATAAACAAAACTGCATTCTTTAATGGATTTATTGAAGAAGAGTTGTATATGATGCAACCAGAAGGTTTTGTCAATCCTAAAGGTACTAACAAAATATGCAAGCTCCAGCGATCCATCTATGGACTGGTGCAAGCATCTCGGAGTTGGAATATACGCTTTGATAAGTTGATCAAAGCATATAGTTTTATACAAACTTGTGGTGAAGCCTGTATTTACAAGAAAGTGAGTGGGAGCACTACAACATTTCTGATAAGTATATGTGAATGACATATTGTTGATCGGAGATAATGTAGAATTATTCTGCAAAGCATAAAGGAAGTTTTGAAAGGAGTTTTTCAAGGAAAGACCTCGGTGAAGCTGCTTACATATTGAGCATCAAGATCTATAGAGATAGATCAAGACGCTTGATAAGTTTTTCAATGAGTACATACCTTAACAAGATTTTGAAGTAGTTCAAAATGGAACAGTCAAAGAAGGAGTTCTTGCCTATGTTACAAGGTGTGAAGTTGAGTAAGACTCAAAACCCGACCACGGTAGAAGATAGAGAGAGAATGAAAGTCATTCCCTATGCCTCAGCCATAGGTTCTATAAAGTATGCCATACTGTGTACCAGACCTATTGTATACCCTGCCCTGAGTTTGGCAAGGGAGTACAATAGTGATCTAGGAGTAGATCACTAGACAGGCGGTCAAAATTATCCTTAGTGGAATAAGGATATGTTTCTCGATTATGGAGGTGACAAAAAGGTTCGTCGTAAAGGGTTACGTCGATGCAAATTTTGACTCTGATCCAGATGACTCTAAATCTCAATCTGGATACATATTGAAAGTGGGAGCAATTAGCTAGAGTAGCTCCGTGCAGAGCATTGTTGACGTGGAAATTTGCAAAATACTTACGGATCTGAATGTGGCAGACCCGTTGACTAAACTTCTCTCACAAGCAAAACATGATCACACCTTAGTACTCTTTGGGTGTTAATCACATAGCGATGTGAACTAGATTATTGACTCTAGTAAACCCTTTGGGTGTTGGTCACATGTCGATGTGAACTATGGGTGTTAATCACATGGTGATGTGAACTATTGGTGTCGGAGTAATGGGCCACGGGTAGGCCAACCCGAGCCCCGGAACCTTTCAAGACATCAAGGTAGGCTGCGCCCCTCAAGACCCCAGGATGAAGAGCCGCCTCCTGGGGAGTCGACGACAAGGCGGCCGACTGCCCGCTCACGGGCGAGTCCCAGGGATGACTTCCAGAGAAGCCGGCTGTGGGGAGTCGGCCTGCGACTCCAACAAAGCCCATGACCTCATCAGAGGGGACGAGGCAGGGGCGTGGCTACAGCGAAGCCCACCCCCGCCCCTCACCAAGGGCAGGCATGGCCACAGCACGCCGTACCCCGGAAGATCTCTGTGCAGCGTGGCACTATTGCCATGCCGGCCCTGACATCAGCACCGCAAGGCCGAATCCTACACCCACGACGGCTTGTCTATATGGCCTGGAGGCAGCAGGCCCCACCAGTCAGTGAGACCTCGGGAGACGGCAGGACAACCACCGGTCGGACCCGTCGGGAGTCGGCCCGGGGGAGTCGGCCGAGCCCTCCCCCGGGGCCCACGCGCCATTAATCAAGATGTGATGGGGAGTGGCAACAGTGATCGCACGCCAGGCGGCGGGGCTGTTACCACGACCTCATGATCAAGCCCGCGTCATCAGAAGCACGGCTGTCGTAACCAGCAGCCGGCAAGACCCGCCCGCGGCGGACGCAGCCTGTCGGCTCTGTACCAGGCCAGTCGGCAGGGCCCCAGCGGTCGGCAGAGAAGACGGAGGCCAGAGACACTGACGGCTGGGCCCGCGTCCAGCCGGATTACCATTGTACCCCTGGGGGGTAGGCCTATGTAAACCCCCCAGGGCACCCATGCAAAGGGTTGGAACCCATTAGCTCTAGACCAGATCATATAGAAGGGAGAGAGCTAGCCTTGCCCTCTCCTACCACCAGAAAACAGTTCAAGGAGCAACCGTGTAAACACTTGGCCATAGTGATCATGCGGAGACCCCGCAGAGCAGCAGTAGGGGTATTATCTCCCCGGAGAGCCCCGAAGCTGGGTAAGATTCGCCGGCGTGCATGTCTTTGCCTCATCCCGTTTCCACGCACCGGCGACGTTCTACTCGCCCCCACCATGATAAGCCATCCGTTGGCATATGTCGCACCAAACCCCCGACATTTGGCGCCCACCGTGGGCCTGGTGCACCGCCGTCCGGAGATCTGCTCTGGACGGGAACCCTTTTCCTCCCTGGCGAGCGCAACCAGCCAGGCACGCCAGACGGAGTTTGCGCCGATGCGCTAAGCAGCGTCGAAATTGCCTGTGCGGTTAGCTCCTTGGCCAAACTTGTTGGCGAGGTACGCCTCTCCGACGAACCTGCATCCAACGCAGGCACGGGCGGCCCCGAGAACCTCCTCGCGGGCCTCCTCGATCAACTCCACGTTTCCGGCGAGCCTGCCATAGACTTGGAGTCCGTAGGCTCCACCGACCCGATGCTGGTCGACTCCGACACCGCGTTGCTCGACGCGTTCCCCACCAATGTGGTGGTCTACGACGAACCTCTCCCCCATGCAGAGAGTAACAGAAGCACCGTCACCGAGGTGCTAGTCACCAGTCATGACGAGCTCCCCGGTGGAGGAGCGCGCGACTCGCTCGGCGCGGCGCTGCAAGACCTAACTGCGGCCATTCGGGAAGACGCTGACGCAGAGACGCTGGAGGCGCACCGCCTTCAGCTTGTTGAAGGCGCGAAGAAGCTGGCCGGCATGAGGCGCTTGTCAGAAGCCTACCAGCGGGAGATGGATCGTGCCGTCGGCGGCTCGCCGGCCCCGGTGGGGCCCAGCCGCCTTGGCGAGGTCCGCAGCGCGGCGTAGCCATCGCCAACCTATTTGGGGCAAGCCGCCTTGTGTACGCTACACCAGCAGAGAACATCCGAGCTGCGCAGGCAGCAGCGGACGAGCTGGACAATTTCAAGGGCGAAGAACGCCGCCTCATGATGGAACGAGTCCAGCGGCTTCTCGACGCGGCCGCCGCGCAGAACAAGGCCGGCTGCCGCACGGAGGCGCCTCAACGGCCCGTCGACGACCTTCACCGAGATCAAGGCGCGACATCTCGGACGCCGACTGGCGGCGCCCGAGGTAGAAGAGACAAGGAGCCGACTGTCAGCCACGGTCGGACTCGCATTACCATAGAGCGCAACCGAGACGGCCGCCCAAGAGCAGTGGAACAACGGGACGACTGTCCGCCTCCCCCTCCCCGCAAGGAGAGGCGAGTCTCCCCGCCGCCTGTTGACCATCCGACTCTCGGTGACCGCCTTGGCCGCCGAGAGGGAGTTGGAGAGAACGACGCCCGCCATCGGATCGACCGACTCCACCGATCCTTAGCGCTGGAAGAAGAAGACGAGCTGGGTCCGCCTTGTTTTGGGCCCCGCATTCGGGACGAACCCTTTCCCAGAGGGTTCACGCTCCCAAGAGACACGCCCAAGTATACCTGCTCCGTGAAGCCGGGAGACTGGCTAGTCGACTACTCCACGGCTGTCAGCATAGCAAACGGCAACAAGCGTGTCGCCGTAAAGTACGTTCCGCTCATGCTCCAGGGAACGGCCCGGACATGGCTGAATAGCCTGAAGCCCCGCAGCATCAACAGCTGGGTCGACTTCACCGAAGCATTCGTCTGCAACTTCACCAGCACGTACAAGCGTCCTCCCAAGCCTCGTCAACTCTCCTTGTGCGTGCAAGGCCCTGACGAGTCGACTCGCGATTACCTCACGCGTTGGGCCGAGCTCCGGAACTCCTGCGAGGGCATGCACGAGGTGCAGGCCATCGAGTACTTCACAGCCGGGTGCAGAGAAGGCACCCTCCTCAAGCACAAGCTCCTTTGTGACGAGCCAGAAACCCTCGACGAGCTGCTGATCATAGCGGACAAATACGCCATGACCGACTCCTCCATGAAGGCGGAAATTCAAATCAGCACAACTGGCAAAGTGGCTCCTCAAGCTCCAAGAACTCCGGTGGCAGACGCCGGCCGGTGACAACAGCAGGGCGACAACGAGCGCAAGGCCCCGCAGTCCGGCTTCCAGCAGCCGGCAGGTCGTGACCGTTGAAGCCCAGCAGCCAGATGAGTAGCCCCCGCCCAAGCGACAGAAAGGCGGCAAGCCAAACTGGTTGCCTGCCTTCTCCTATGAGCAGACCTTGGATGGACCTTGCAAGTTCCACAGCGGCGCAAAGCCGTCGAATCACACCACCCGGAAGTGCCACTGGCTCACCAGGATCGCCAAGGGAGACGGCCTCCTGCCTCCCCCGCCTGCTGGGCAGCCTCCTCCGCCTCCGCCCCAGCAGCCGACTGTCAGGCCAGTCGGCGCAGTACAAGACGAATACCCTGAAGAGCATGGAGCCTATGTGGTGTTCACCAGTGTGGCTGATGATCGACGCAGCAAGCGGCTGCAGTGACAAGAGGTGAATGCAGTAGCGTCGGAGACGCCAGAGTTCATGCACTGGTCTGAGAAGCCCATCAGCTGGAGCAGGGCTGACCACCCAGAAGTGATGCCGAGTCCAGGCTCTTATGCCTTGGTCTTGGATGCCACCTTTGCTACGGACAGACGAGCCGCACGTTTCTCGCGAGTTCTGATAGACGGGGGCAACAACATCAATATCCTGTACAAGGACACCATGGAGAAGTTAGGAATCAAGCAAAGACAGCTTCAGAACAGCCAAACTGTGTTCCACGGCATTGTTCCTGGGCTTTCCTGCTCGTCAATCGGCAAGATCCTGATGGACGTCCTCTTTGGGGACAAAGATCACTTCCGTAGAGAGCCTGTTTGGTTTGAGGTGGTGGATCTCGAGAGCCCATACCATGCGCTGCTTGGCCGACCTGCCTTGGCCAAGTTCATGGCGGTCCCCCACTATGCCTACCTCAAGATGAAGATGCCCGGTTCCAGGGGAATTCTGACTGTGGCTGGTGACTACCGGAAGTCGTCTGCTTGCGCAGCAGAGAGCAGTCGGCTGGCCGAGTCCCTGGTAATCGCGGCTGAGAAGCGGCTCCTTGAGCGAGTTGTGGCGATGGACGGCAAGAAGCCTGAGGTGTCGCCCAACCCAAAAGAGTCAGAGGCTGAGGGTTCGTTCAAGCCGGCCAAAGAGACGAAGAAGATACCCTTGGACCCAGAGCACCCAGAGAGGTACGCCATCGTAGGTGCAAACCTCGACAACAAATAGGAAGGCGAGCTCGTAGATTTCCTCCGTGAGAATCGGGACATCTTCGCATGGTCCCCCAAAGACATGCCAGGTGTACCGACGGAATTCGCCGAGCACAAGTTACATGTCCGATCTGATGCAAAGCCGGTCAGACAGCCCTTGCGCCGCTTATCAGAAGAGAAGAGAACAGTTGTCGGAGAAGAGATAGCCCGACTCCTAGCAGCCGGCTTCATTATGGAAGTATTCTTTCCAGAATGGCTAGCAAATCCGGTCCTGGTACTAAAGAAGAACAAGCAGTGGCGAATGTGTATTGACTACACGAGCCTCAACAAGGCCTGCCCCAAGGACCCATTTGCTTTACCAAGAATCGATCAGGTGATAGACTCCACAGCCGGATGCGAGCTGTTGAGTTTTTTGGATGCATACTCAGGATATCACCAGATCAAGCTAAACCCGGCTGACAGACTGAAAACCGCCTTCATCATGCCGTTTGGAGCCTTGTGCTACCTCACCATGACGTTCGGCTTAAGGAACACCGGCGCCACCTTTCAGCGTTGCATGCAGAAGTGCCTCCTCAAGTAGCTCGGCAGGAACACCCACGTTTACGTGGACGATGTGGTGGTGAAGACGGAAAAGCGTGGGACACTGCTGGAAGACCTCAAGGAGACTTTTGAGAACCTGCGTCGGTTCCAGATCAAGCTCAACCCCGACAAGTGTGTCTTCGGAGTACCAGCCGGTCAGCTCCTAGGTTTCCTGGTCTCTGAACGTGGCATAGAATGCAACCCAGTAAAAATCAAGGCCAATGAAAGAATGGAGGTACCCAGCCGACTGCTGGATGTGCAGAAGTTCACTAGCTGCTTAGCGTCCATCAGCCGATTCATCAGTCGGCTGGGCGAGAAAGCTCTCCCCTTATACCAACTCATGAAGAAGACCACTTTTTTCGAATGGAACCATAAGGCGGACGAAGCTTTCCACCAGTTGAAGAAGATGCTGACTACTCCACCCGTCCTGGCGGCTCCGACTCCCAAGGAACCTATGCTCCTGTACATCGCCGCCACCAGCCGAGTAGTCAGCACGGTCATTGTAGTGGAACGCAAGGAGGAAGGCAAGGCGCTACCTGTCCAGAGACCGGTATATTACTTGAGCGAGGTACTGTCGACCTCCAAGCAGAACTACCCCCACTATCAGAAGATGTGCTATGGCGTACACTTTGCTGCCAAGAAATTGAAGCCTTACTTTCAGGAGCATCCAATCACGGTGGTGTGCACGGCCCCACTTGCCGAGATCATCGGTAGCCGAGATGCTTCTGGTCGAGTGGCCAAGTGGGCCATAGAGCTGGCTCCTTACACCATCCACTACCAGCCCCGCACCGCTATCAAGTCACAAGCACTGGCCGACTTCCTCGTTGACTAGGCCGAGACCCAGTACCTACCTCCAGCACCTGATTCCACCCATTGGCGGATGCATTTCGACGGCTCCAAGATGCGCACTGGCTTGGGAGCCGGTGTCATCCTCACCTCTCCCAAAGGCGACAAGCTCAAATATGCGCTGCAAATCCACTTTGCCGCCTCCAATAATGTCGCCGAGTACGAGGCGCTCATTCACGGGCTCCGGCTTGCCAAAGAGCTTGGCATCCACTGGATCTTGTGCTATGGCGACTCGGACTTAGTGGTCCAGCAATCATCTGGCGACTGGGACGCGAAAGATGCAAACATGGCGAGCTACCGTTTCCTCATGCAGCAACTCAGCGGGTATTTCGAAGGGTGCGAGTTCCTCCATGTGCCAAGAAATGACAACGACCAAGCAGATGCATTGACATGAATCGGCTCTACCCGCCAAGCAATACCATCTGGTGTCGCCCTTCAATGCCTCCTCAAGCCGTCTGTCAAGCCTTCACCAGAATCAGACTCCATTTTTGTGCCGGCTCCTCCCGAAGACGTCGGATCCGACTCCAGAGCTCCGGCAGTCGGAACGAGGATTTTGGCGGAAGACCCCAAAGCTGCCACAGCCAAACCCGGCCCGGGGACTGCGGTGGCAGACTCGAAGACTCCAGAACTCGGCCCAAGGACCGCGCCAGTCGGCCTGGGGACTTCATCAACCCAACAAGTGGCTGTTGACTCCACCCCGCCGCCTCCCAGCCCAACCGCCCTCGTCCAAATCGCAGTTCTGGCAGTCGAAGAAATAGCAGCACCCTCATGGGCCCAGCCCATCCTCAAATTCCTGGTGAACAAAGAGCTGCCGACTGATGAAACTTCAGCTCGGCAAATACAACGCCGGGCGGCAGCCTACACCATAGTCAACATAGAGTTGGACAGGCGCAGCGTCACTGGTGTCTACCAGCGCTGCGTAGAGCCAGAGCAAGGCCGAGCGATTCTCAAAGACATCCATCAAGGCGAGTGTGGCCACCATGCGGCTTCAAGAGCACTCGTCGTCAAAGCCTTTCGACAGGGTTTCTTCTGGCTAACTGCCTTGGAAGAGGCCAAGGAGTTGGTCCAAAATGCAAAGGGTGTCAGAAGTTCAGCTCCAAGCCGCACCAGCCAGCTTCTGCACTCAAGACCATCCCCATTGCCTGGCCTTTCGCAGTTTGGGGTCTAGACATGGTGGGACCATTCAAAACAGCACGAGGTGGTTTAACTCACTTACTTGTCGCAGTGGACAAGTTCACCAAGTGGATAGAAGCATAGCCAATCAAGAAGCTGAACGGTCCGACTGTCGTAACTTTCATCTCCGATATCACAATTCGGTATGGCATACCACACAGCATCATCACCGACAACGGCACAAATTTCGCCAAAGGCGCCTTGGCCCGTTTCTGCGCAACACAGGGCATCCGACTGGACCTAGCGTCCGTCGCCCATCCACAGTCAAACAGCCAAGTGGAGCGAGCAAACAGCCTCATCCTGTCCGGCATCAAGCCTCGGCTGATCGAGCCTCTGGAGCGCTCAGCCGGCTGCTAGCTCGACGAGCTGCCAGCCGACCTCTGGAGTCTGCGCACGACTCCAAACAAGTCAACCGGCTTCACGTCCTTCTTCCTCGTCTACGGTGCCGAAGCCGTCATCCCAACAGACATAGAGTTCGACTCCCCACGAGTCACCATGTACACCGAGGAGGAAGCAGAAGAAGCACGACAAGACAGCGTCGATCTGCTGGAAGAGGGCCGGCTGTTGGCACTCAGCTGGTCCAGCATCTACCAGCAGAGCCTGCGCCGATACCACAACAGGAAGGTCAAGCCAAGATCTTTCCAAGAAGGTGACCTTGTGCTCCGGCTGATCCAGCGAATAGCCGGCCAGCACAAGCTGTCGGCGCCTTGGGAAGGCCCTTTCATCATCAGCAAAGTACTGGGCAACGATTCCTACTACCTGATCGACGCTCAGAAGCCCCGAGCATGCAAGAGGGACGACTCCGGCAAGGAGACAGAGCGGCCATGGAATGCAAATCTCCTTCGAAGATTTTACAGTTGATATAGTATGTACCACGCTACCTTTTGTATTAAAGTACCAAGACTTCGGGCCCCCCGAGACGAGCTCAGGGACTGCCCTCTTTTTGTCTGTATGATAAAAATTATGACTACGAGTATGTTACTCCTTTTTTATGCCGTTTGGCACCGGCTCGACAAGTCGGCCCAGGGACTTGCCGCCTTGCACTATGAAATGCTTCCTGCAGTCGGACAAGTAGTGTGTAAACGCCTAAACCGTCTCCTGTCAGAAGTCGCAGCTCGCAGAGCGACTGTACGGTGGGCAGCAGTAAGGTAGAATGGGCATTCGCATGAAAAATGGCTAAGGACTCAAAGCATAAAACATAGCTCAAGACAGCTTCTAGCCTTTTTCGCAAAATAGACTCTCGAATAGTCGTATTGCCGTCTTCTATCCAACTTGCTCAAAAAATCTTGAAAACAGCTAAGTACTTGCTTTCCCAAAGTAGCCAAGCACTTGATCCAGCGACAGTCCGCAGAGCGGCTGTCCGATTGGCAAGGCAGGCAACTAAGAGAAAACGGCAAAGGAAAAAAGCCAAAAGAGCAATGAGCAAGAAAAGATAGAACTCAGATAAATATATTTACATAACATAGGCCCTTGGCCGAATTTTCGAGTAGAGGTTCAAAATACACCCTGCGGGTGGAATTGTGCGAATTAACAAGTTCTTCAAAGACTACTGAAGCAGACAAAACAAAGTTACAGCGGCAGCTTAGGAAGGAGCAGACGGACTCGGAGGGTCGGAGGAGGCGCCAGCGCCAGGCGTCGGGGTGGCCGGCTGGCTAGTCTCGGCTTGATCGCCTCCGGCGGCAGTCGGGTGGTCGCACGCGGCTCGTTGCTGGAGGCACGGTCGAGCTGAGGCTGGCCGTCTGCTCCGTCTTCTGGTGCCTCTGCCTCGCCTCCGTCCTCCGCCTCGCCCTCTTCCTCGACGCTGGAGCCAATCACCTCCGCCGAGTCCTCGCCGTAGTCTGGGTTCATCCCAAACCACTCCGGCGGTACCTCCTCGCCGTCTTCAGACCGCTCGGGGACGAAGATGCTGGTGTCGGTGTACTCGGCAATCGCCACAGCACGCCTGACGAGGGCGTCTTCTGTGGCCGCCAGCTCCGGCTGGGCCTCCAACCGAAGCGTGGCCAGCCGGTCTAGGTCCAGCCCCGGATACCATGCCTTGACGAATTTCAAGGCCCGGCGCGCTCCAGCTCGGGCCGAAGAGCCCTTCCAGGCCTCAAGAAGACCAGCCGCGACCTCCAGCCAGTCGGCCGTCAGGCTGGGGGTGCGCGGAGCCTGCATATCCGGCCACAGGGCGGCAATCACCTGGGCACCGACACGCTGAAGCCGGCACAGCATCCGGTGAGCCGGCCGAAGGCGAGCCTCAATGCTCAGGATGTGCTCGTCAAGAGTTCGGGGGGCATCGGCGGCAATCTCTACGCCCTCCGCCCTCCGACCTTCACGGTCAGCCTCGATGGCTTGGATGGCGGCCTGCGACTGCCCAGGGAAGAAGTCTGCAAAGACACGAAGAAACGAAGAAGCAAGTCAAAAACCAGGAGTCGGCACGATTTAAGTCGGCAGCTCGAAGAAAGAAAATAAAGAAAATCACCATCAACGATGTCTTTAATCTCGTGGAAGCCGGAGGACAGCAGCGCCTCCTTGTCAGACCAGGAGGAGCGCTCGCTCGCAAACTCGGCCAGGAGGGCGGTTTCCATCTCCTCCGCCTCCCTCTGCGTCTTCACAAGCAGCTCCTTCTGCTCTGCCAATTGAATGGCCAGCAGATCGCGCTCCGTGGCGAGCTTGCTGCACTCCTCCTCTTTGGCGCACAAAGTAAAGTTGGCGTTGCTCAGCTGCTGTTGAAGAGCAGCGTTGGCCCCTGAGAAGAAGAAAGAAAGAAGGCGTCAAGTCATCAGTAAAGAAGGTCGCCGGGGAGATCCGGCCCGACTGCTCAGCAATCGGCCCGAATCTCGGGGACTACAGCCCACGGGTGCGCCAGCGCGCCCCCGCGAAGAAGGAAAAGGACTTACTCCGGCTCTCCGGCAGATTGGCGGTCCACTTGCCCAGCTCTTCGACGTTACGGTTGAAGGCAGTGACACGGAGGTTGTGGTAATCCTGCGACGAACGTTTCAGACAAAAAGTTAACACCCAAAGTTCATCAATTGGAGTTCCGAGCTTCCTGCTCAGCAGCCAGCCCGAAACTCGGGGACTACACCCAGTGGGTGCGCTGACGCGCCCCCATAGAGAGGAACAAGAAAAACAAAGGCCAAAAGGAAAAACATACCCGGACGGCTGCCCGTGATGCCAGGTACGCCTTGGTGCAATTCTGGAGAGCGTCGCCCTCGACACGAAGCTTCGCCTGGACGTCCAGAAGCGCCTGGTTCAGCGGCCTCGTGTCGCCTCCTCGCACCCACCCAATGGGCGCGGCGCTCGTCGCCTCGGCGTCTGGGATCGCCGAGCTGGCGGCGCCTGCTTCCAGGGGGCGGGGTGCTGAAGTCGCCTTCTCCAGACGGCGGTGCGTTGGCGAGCCGACTTGAAGGAGTAGCCTCGCCATGGCCTCGTCTTCAGTCGGCGGTGCCGGAGGGCCCGCCGGCTGCTCGCCCTGCGCACCTTCAGACGGCGGCGGAGGCGGCGGCAGGCGTTCACATCTGGCGTAGAGGGGTCGCCGCCCTCCCCCTCCACGATGGGGTTCTCCCCGCCGGCTTCCCCAGTCTGCCCCGTGAACTTCGGAGGCGGTGGCGCAGAGTTCAACGGGGTAACAAGCACCGCCGACTGGCGGCGTGCGGCTTCCTCAGCCTGCCGCTTCACCGCGGCGGCGGCTTCGGCCTCCGCCAGTTTTTTCTTGGCGGAGGCCTCCGCCCTGTCGGCCTCCGCCTTCTCCAGGCGGAGGGCCTCTTCTTCATTGCGCTTCTCCTGCGTATTCCGCTCCGTCGCCTCCCGGAGGTCAGCAGCGGGGTCAATCCGCCGAGTGGTGGCGAACATCTCCGCTGACCCCATGACGGAGGCGGCGGTGACCCTCTCAAGAGAGAGGGGAGCCCTGAAGCAAGAGGGGCGAGCAGAGACTTAGACAAGTCACAAAGAAAGAATAAAATTTTGAAGACAGAATACTTACACGGAGACCAATGGCGGCTTCTTCACTTCCTTACGGAAGCGGATGGCCTTCGCGGCCGCCTCGTCCCGCCGGGTCGCCGCAGCCGAACCCTTGGGCTTCTTCGGCCGACTGCCGAACAAGGTAGGCACGGCCCTGCGCTTCTTTCCACCGCCTGGAGCGCCCGGCACGACAGAAGAGCCCGTGCCAAGCTGGCTGGCTCCTGGCCGATGGCGAGGGGCGACTTCTCCCTCGGCGTCGTCATCAGGCCAGTCGGCGAAAGTGGCCGAGGGCCTGAAGTCGCCTGCTGTTCCTCCTCCTCCCTCGGCGTCATCTTCCAGAGCCGCCGCCCCCAGATCGGGGTCGTCGACGTCACTCTCCGCCCGGTCGGCGAGGAACTCGTGGGTCGGCCCCGAGGTGCCGGCTGGTGGGTGGAGGAGGGGATTCTAACCAAAGCCGACTAGTCAAAACAAAACTCAGCAAGAAGAAGACAATCCAAAGAAAGAAAGGAAAGGCGACTCACCACGGGTGGGGGGTTGGGTGGGAGTACGGCTCCTTGCCGAACCGCCAATCCTCCAGGAGCCTGCTGTCCGAGAGGTAGTTCACCACAATGTTGGGGATATCGCTTATCGGGAACTTATCGGTTGACCCATGATAAGGGGTAAATCGGCCAGTTTATCGGCATATCGGCCGATTTATCGCCATATCGGTTGATTTATCGGCCGATTTATCTTATCGGCCACACAACGGTAAGCGACAAATCGGCCGATTTATCGGAATATCGGAAGATATCTTGAATAGTGGTTCACCATGAAGGCCACCTCTTCGTGAGGCATGTCCTTGGTGCACATCCTACTCGGGTCGCGGTGCCCGCTCATCTGGCATATCATATGGGGGCGGCCTTGGAGTGGGAGAACTCGGCGCGAAACGAAGGCAGCCAGCAGGTCCGGACTAGTCAGACCCTCCGGCTGCGTCAGCACTCGGAGTCGCGTGATGGCGCCGGCTCCCGCAGGCGTCAGCGACTTGGCCCGGTACGACCAATTGGGCAGTCGCCCAGCCGGCGGGCCGGCTTCGAAAGCCGGCAGGTTGACCCAGTCCCCCACGCGGAGGCGTTCTTGACGTAGAAGTAGGATCTCTGCCACATCTTCACCGACTTGATCAGCGAGATGGAGGGGAAGGGATTGTCGGCCCCCGACCTTCGCATGACGATGAAAGTGCCGCACTGAGCCGGCACGCCCGCAGCCTGGGTGCCGAGCTTGGAGAAGAAAAACTCCCCCCAGAGCTCGAGGGTGGGGAGGACTCCGAGGAAGCCTTCGCACATGGCCATGAAGGCAGACAGCAGCACCACTACATTGGGGGTGAGGTGGTGCGGCTGGAGTCCGTAGAACTCCAGGAAGGACTGGATGAAACTGCTCACCGGCAGCCCCAACCCGCGCAGGCAGTGCGAGCGGAAGATAACCCACTCGCCCTCCTGCGGCGCGGGGGAAATCTCCCCCTTTGGCGCAAGACGCACCTGCACGTGATCCTCGCCAGGGAGCCGACGAGTCCGGCGGAGGAACTCGATGTGGTCTTCATGAACTTCGGAGCCGTCCCAGGTGCCGGAGCGCACTAGGGGAGGCGCGGCGGCGGAGGAAGAACTCATCGCGAGCTGTCGCCACAGCGTTCGCCGGAGCTTGGGCGCGCGGCGGAGCGAAGAAGAAGAGGAAGGAGGAGAGCGAGGAGCGGCAAGAAGGAAGAGAACGAGGAGTAGTGGGAAGGAGGGGCGCGCGTGCCCCCCTCTTCCCCCTACTTATAGCCTCATGGGCTGCAAAGCCGAGGGGGCGGACGTGGGGATTTGCTGCGCCCACGACCTCACGACCCCCCACGATCCACGATGAAGTTACTGCGCGCAGTAACTCCACGGGAATCCCAACCGTCCACCGGGGCCGCAGCGGATCCGCTCGGGCGCCGAGGCGCGGTAGTGGCGGGCCCCGCCTATGGGCCTGTCCCGTCGCGCGCATAGGCTGGCAGGACGGCCTAGCCACGTGCCATCGCGTGACAGGCCTAGAACGGGCGGCGGCCTGGAGGCTTAGCTAGCACGCCACTTAAATCCCGCTGCGACATTCGAAATACTGAGCGAGTCGGAATTGAGTGAGTCCGAGTTGAGCAAGTCCGACTCCTCCTAGTCGGCCCGGCAGAAGTCAATCAAAGACCGTGTGTTGAGCACCTCGAAAGAGAAACTGCTGAGGCTTCTCGGCCGATCGTCCGCGGCGCCTCACCAGCTTTGGGGACTACTGTCGGAGTAATGGGCCGCGGGTAGGCCAACCCGAGCCCCAGAACCTTTCAAGACATCGGGGCAGGCTGCGCCCCTCAAGACCCCAGGACGAAGAGCCGCCTCCTGGGGAGTTGACGACAAGGCGGCCGACTGCCCGTTCACGACCGAGTCCCAGGGACGACTTCCAGAGAAGCCGGCTGTGGGGAGTCGGCCTGCGACTCCAACAAACCCCATGACCTCATCAGAGGGGACGAGGCAGGGGCGTGGCTACAGCGAAGACCACCCCCGCCCCTCACCAAGGGCAGACATGGCCACAGCATGCCGTACCCCGGAAGATCTCCGTGCGGCGTGGCACTGTTGCCATGCCGGCCCTGACATCAGCACCGCAGGGCCGAATCCTACACCCACAACGGCTTGTCTGTACGGCCTAGAGGTAGCAGGCCCCACCAGTCAGTGAGACCTCGGGAGACGGCAGGAGAACCACCAGTCAGACCCGTCGGGAGTCGGCCCGGGGGTGTCGGCCGAGCCCTCCCCCGGGGCCCACGCGCCATTAATCAAGATGTGATGGGGAGTGGCAACAGTGATCGCACGCCAGGCGGCGGGGCTGTTACCACGACCTCATGATCAAGCCCGCGTCATCAAAAGCACAGCTACAGTAACCAGCAGCCGGCAAGACCCGCCCGCGGTGGATGCGGCCTGTCGGCTCCGTACCAGGCCAGTCGGCGGGCCCCAGCGGTCGGCAGAGAAGACGGAGGCCAGAGACACTGACGGCTGGGCCCGCGTCCAGCTGGATTACCATTGTACCCCTGGGGGGTAGGCCTATATAAACCCCCCAGGGCACCCATGCAAAGGGTTGGAACCCATTAGCTCTAGCCCAGATCATATAGAAGGGAGAGAGCTAGCCTTGCCCTCTCCTACCACCAGAAAACAGCTCAAGGAGCAACCGTATAAACACTTGGCCATAGTGATCATGCGGAGACCCCGTAGAGCAACAGTAGGGGTATTCTCCCCGGAGAGCCCCGAAGCTGGGTAAGATTCGCTGGCATGCATGTCTTCGCCTCATCCCGTTTCCAGGCACCGGCGACGTTCTACTCGCCCCCACCATGATAAGCCATCCGTTGGCATATGTCGCACCAAACCCCCGACAATTGGTATTAAATCACATGGCGATGTGAACTAGATTATTGACTCTAGTGCAAGTGGGACACTGAAGGAAATATGCCCTAGAGGCAATAATTTAAAGACATTATAAATGTGCATTTTTTCAGCCATCTCAGGCTATTTGCCTTTGTATCCGCCGGATCTTCAATTTTGGTCTTTCTTGATCGTCCGATTACCTCTAAACCCCGTGTACTCGCTTCCTTCGCTACGACTGAGTGCTATCCGTGATGGGCCGCTGCTCCCGTGACAATTTCGGCAGCCAGCTATGTAATTGGGCCTAATGGGCTTCAACCCAGCCAAAAAAAGATGCATCTACTCAACCGTCCTTCCAACCCTAAAAAATGTACGCGGCCCCTTTCATTCACAGGGACGCAGCCGTTGCCTGGCGGCAGATGCTAGGGTGATGGCAACTGCATTGACGGATGCAACCGATGGCACCTCATGGCCACTGCGCTTCAGGTCTGACTGACATAGGGCCCCTAGCCGGTCGATCGAACAGCATCCTGGTAGGTGACGCCACTCGGAAGTGGACCGGGATGCGAACATCCGGCTATCGATTAAACTTCATTTGCCATTGATTCATTGAGGTGTTAATCAGGGCCGATTAATGGAAATTGATGAATGGGCTGAACTAAAGATTATTCCTGGTCAGTTATACATATGTTGATTCATGTTTTGCCTTTAATTTACGCACGCCCATATAAACTCCACCGCGTGATGTTCCTTCCCTGCTCCTCTCACTTATGCAACCATTCTCCTGTAGCCTTGGTTGATGGTTCCTTTCTACATCCCCTCTTCCCTGATCTTCATCAAATCCAATTTTAGAATTTATTTTGTTGATATTGTTCTTTCTACTCACAAACAGTGCAGCTTCGCCTACGAATACGCTCCTCTGCAACACCTCTCCTCTGTTCAATTCTGTGTGCAGATTTCCCAAGGTGCACCTTTCTGAAACAATTCCCTTTTGGAGTCAAATGTTTGAATCGCTTGAGCAGACCAGCACAAACCGCTTGTTGGTAGAGGCGGCACCGGGTATCATTCATGTGGACAGTGCAGAGCAGCATTGGTTCCACCATCTTGTACTCTCAGCACCCCACAAGGATTCACTCAGGTAAGAGCACCCTAGAATTAAATCCTACTCCCTCCGTTTCAAAATAGATGACTCAATTTTGTATTAACTTTAGTATAAAATTAGTACAAAGTTGAGTCATCTATTTTAGAGCGGAGGGAGTATTTCTAGAGCGTTACAATATATTCTACTTTTCATTACCACTATTGTTTCCTAATTATTGCAAGTCAGTGATATTTGAGTGAAGAAAGGGACATATACTGTACAAATTTATTCCCATCACGAGCTGCTTGACATCTGATGCCAGTTTTCGTGGCTTATGTTCTTTGGCTATGGGGATGTACTAGCTTTTTGGTATCCTAGCATTGGAGTGAACTTTGCAAACGAGCTACTGCTGCTACTGGTGGAAATGTGTGTGTTCCTTGGTGTTTCAGAAAGATGCTCCAGGTCTATGTAGGATTAAAAAAAATAGTACTTCGTTTCAAATAATTAGGCACTATACTCTAGATGAAATCACTCATGCAAGTGGAATTTATCATGTAGTTGATCAGAAAGAGACGTCTTACACTCACAGATGTTTTGCAGCGGCTTGTAAGTGTGCGACGAGTGGAGGAATTCACCCATAAGGCATCAAAAATTGTGTATTCTCCCATCCTCTACTCACCGGTGTTCAGTGGTAGTATGCACACCTTCACCCCAGCCTGCTGCACTGTGACTCGAGTCATGCAATCAATCTGACTCCATAGCTTCTGAAGTCAATAATGTCATGTTGATGTACTGTCAGGATTAAGTTGGATTAGTTAGGCACTTGACTATTCTGAGCAAGGTAATATATGAGGTTGCCTTTTCACAAGATACATTTACTAATATATGAAGTCAATATACGGGCTAAAACAATGATGATCTCACAAGATACATTTACTACAGAAAGATAATGTATTCAGAGAATGAGAGAATGCTGATTTGTGTTTTTGTTGCCTTTTCTTGCTCAGTTCAGTTAGTTCCTCCTATTCCATGTAAAAATGGCATAAATTTTTTTAAGCCCCAATGGAAAAATATTGTAGTGCAATTGGAATTTGTATAAAGAAACTATTTTTTGTCCAAATTACATTCTTATGTTAGAAGATATTATTATTTTGTTTATCATGGGACAATATGATATGTAAGTATGTATTGTGTCTTCCTTTTGATGTAATAATCAATATTCTTGATCTTCTTTGAAACTATATGATTATACTTCTCCAACCCTGTGTCCCATCTGATGTATCCATAATTATATATTTTTGTGCTGTGTTTTTGGTGCCTATTTGAGGTCTGCAACTTCTCCAGTTCGTTGTATGCTTCAATACAATCTATTTTCCAAGTATTCACTGTGATGTTGCCGCTATATTATGTTTAATTCCATGTTCGTATGCAACTGCATACAAGGTTGTATTCTTGAACCAAATTGTGCATAGCCATCATTTTTTTACCATGGATAGGTTGGCTTAGGGCACTGCAAAAATTTATATGTAAGTACATTCCATGGAAGTTGTAATGTTGCCCGAAATGAAGGTTGGTTAAATACTAAGAGCTATAGGAACAACCAGATTCCTCCCTTTAGTTACAAACCATTATTTTCAAAAATAAAGAAAACACAAGCTATAGAAAAGTGTAATATTTCAAATCAATGCTTGCAAATCCACAAATTACGCTATATCCCTAACCAACTAATAGCCAAAATAGACGGGCGCAGCAATGCGCGCCATCAGTGATCTAGTAAAGTTATTATTTATTTCCTTATATCATGATAAATGTTTATTATTCATGCTAGAATTGTATTAACCGGAAACATAATACATGTGTGAATACATAGACAAACAGAGTGTCACTAGTATGCCTCTACTTGACTAGCTCATTGATCAAAGATGGTTATGTTTCCTAACCATAGACATGAGTTGTCATTTGATTAATGGGATCACATCATTAGGAGAATGATGTGATTGACTTGACCCATTCCGTTAGCATAGCACTTGATCGTTTAGTTTGTTGTTATTGCTTTTTTCATGACTTATACATGTTCCTATGACTATGAGATTATGCAACTCCCGTTTATCGGAGGAACACTTTGTGTGCTACCAAACGTCACAACGTAACTGGGTGATTATAAAGGTGCTCTACAGGTGTCTCCGAAGGTACTTGTTGGGTTGGCATATTTCGAGATTAGGATTTGTCACTCCGATTGTCGGAGAGGTATCTCTGGACCCTCTCGTTAATGCACATCACTTAAGCCTTGCAAGCATTGCAACTAATGAGTTAGTTGCAGGATGATGTATTACGGAACGAGTAAAGAGACTTGCCGGTAACGAGATTGAACTAGGTATTGAGATACCGATGATCGAATCTCGGGCAAGTAACATACCGATGACAAAGGGAACAACGTATGTTGTTATGCGGTCTGACCGATAAAGATCTTCGTAGAATATGTGGGAGCCAATATGAGGATCCAGGTTCCGCTATTGGTTTTTGACCGGAGACGTGTCTCGATCTTGTCTACATTGTTCTCGAACCCGTAGGGTCCGCACGCTTAAGGTTTCGATGACAGTTATATTATGATTTTATGAGTTTTGATGTACCGAAGGAGTTCGGAGTCCCGGATGAGATCGGGGACATGACGAGGAGTCTCGAAATGGTCGAGACGTAAAGATCGATATATTGGACGACTATATTCGGACATCGGAAAGGTTCCGAGTGATTCGGGTATTTTTCGGAGTACCGGAGAGTTACGGGAATTTGCCGGGGAGTATATGGGCCTTATTGGGCCATACGATAATAGAGGAGAGAGGCCAAAAGGAAGGAGGCGCGCGCCCCCCCTCTGGTCCGAATTGGAGAAGGGGTGCAGCCCACTTTTCCTTGTTCCTCTCTCCCTCTTTCCTTCTCTCCTATAGTCCTACTCCCGGTGGGAGTAGGACTCCCCCCTTGGCGCGCCCTCCTCCTAGGCCGGCCGCCTCCCTCCCTTGCTCCTTTATATACGGGGGCAGGGGGCACCCCATAGACACAACATTTGATCATTGATCTCTTAGCCGTGTGCGGTGCCCCCCTCCACCATAGTCCTCGATAAAATTGTAGTGGTGCTTAGGCGAAGCCCTGCGACAGTAGAACTTTAAGATCGTCACCACACCGTTGTGCTGACGGAACTCTTCCCCGACATTCTGCTGGATCGGAGTCTGGGGATCGTCATCGAGCTGAACGTGTGCTAGAACTCAGAGGTGTCGTAGTTTTGGTGCTTGATCGGTCGGGCCGTGAAGACGTACAACTACATCAACCGCGTTGTGCTAACACTTCCGCTTTCGGTCTACGAGGGTACATGGACAACACTCTCCCCTCTCGTTGCTATGCATCACCATGATCTTGCGTGTGCGTAGGAATTTTTTTGAAATTACTACGTTCCCCAACAGCGGGAACTATGAAAGCGCAGAAATGCAAATTGTGTTTGATGAAGCAAAACCATCGAGAAGACATGAGTAGGATGATCACCGAGGGACAAGTGTGGAAACTGGTCGTCCTGCTACAAGGGGAACTAGACCTCTTCTTTGGGGCATTGATAAGATGGGTTATGAGTGAGAAGTCCACTTTCAGGGTAAGATTTAGGGTAGAGGTGAAGTGCAAAAAGTTGTAAACATATTGTAATGACACCATGAATGTGGATGGGCTATCTTTCCTTTCTTCTGCAATACATGATACACATGCTTGTGCATATACGAGAAAAAAAACATCATATCCATGGCGATTGCTAAATGCCTAAAACTAACAAGACAAACAAAATCTCTAACATGATGGACAAGAGCACATACACAACCGTGGAAAAAGATGTGTTTGCAACACCGCCGATGCCATGTCGCCAGGAGGCAGCCGACATTGCGGAAGTCGCCGTGTGCAGCCAACGGTGCAGGAGAGTTCAGCAGCCACGCAAGAGTGCTCCCCAAAAGGTTAGCACATCAACTTTATTTTCCGCGTGACAAAACGAAGATAACACGTACACATGACATAGGTACTAGCCCGGCTCGGCTCGATCACGAAGCACGATGTGCATGAATGGCGAGGCGGGAGGCGGAAGAGGATCGTGCAAGTATGTGTCCCCTTCTCAAGATCTTAGAGGTGTGTAGAGGAACCATCCTTATATGTTGGTACAACACACCCTCCACAACCGGGATGAGACTAAATATTCACACCCGCCTTGCCATGCAAGAACATGCCATGTGGTCCTCTAGAATTTATTTAGCAATTATTACTGGAATTTACTTCGAAATCATTGTTGAATTATAATGGGTCGGGAAATTTTCAATTCCTCAACGACCTTGATATTTGTCCCAAATATCAATATGTCGTCAGCATACAAGCACAATATAACTTCTTCGCCCCCGCTATATAGTACATAAATTTGTGGGCTTCATTAGTAACAAGGACGCATATCTTGATGTTCTTTCCAACTCCTTGTACCATTGTTTAGGTGCTTGTTTCAAGCAATAGGAAGATTTCAACAAATTTTACATTTCCTTCATGTCCATCTACTACAAATCCATTTAGGAAAATTCCTTTAACGTCTATTTATGAAAAATTCCATAGATCCGAGATCTTCTGGAGGACCGAGACTCCGAACGTCTGACGTCCACCGGACATCCGGCGACACCTGACCAGAGCCGAATCACCGGATATCCGGCACCCTCCGGACGACCGGACCCTCGGGAGCCACGGGGCGACCGGTAGAGACGGGACGTCCGACGCCTCTCTATGCACAGTGACTAGGGCCGAGGCCCATGTACCCCTTCGCCCCTTAGACTATACACACTCCAACTCCGCCCATGTTTTAGGGTAGCATTGTGATAGCTCATTTTGGAGACAGAGATTTGCTCATCCACTTGTTACCTACTCCTTTGGAGATCAAGTCCTCCTAGGTGAAGATCCCCCAAGTGGATTGAAGTCCCCGTCTAGGGAAGATCCCCTCGTGGATTCAAGACCCCATCTCCTCGCGGATTGGGAAGAACTAGCTATCGTTTGTATCATTCCTTGTTGGATTTAGATCATGTATCACTCTTGTCTACTTGGATCTAGCACATGTGTAATTGAATCTCGTTGATTTTGAGTGTTTCCTCTTTGTTTCCTCTTGTGCATTCTTCGTGTTCTTTGGGAATTCCACTCCAAAATCGTGAAAGATCAGTCCCTAGGGTTCCACCGTACATCACTCTCGCATGCTCGAATCAAGCAAACATCCTCTGTCTCCGTGTAATTGCCGGTTCTTTTTCCAAATTTTGCTTGGCTAGCATCAAACTCCTCCTTCTCAAGCTCTTATAGTCTATCATCGCCGTCACCCCCTCCTAGACCTCGACTTAAACCTTCATTTGCATGTCCGGTTCAAAATCATCAAGTGGAACACTCAAGTCCACCTCATTCTCCTCCAACAACTCGGCATATGATGTATGAATAGGGTAGCTACCAAATCCGATGGCCGAAACACTAAGAAACTGAAGCAAAGCTCAATCAAAGTTCACCGAAGGAAAGGGGATTTTTTACCTCTCCGATGCTTGACCGATCATGTTGCGGACGCCGGTGGAGTTGACAGGATCTTGGGACACATTGCCCGCCAGAGGGGGCGGAGGCGGGGACCTTCCTCACGCTGCCGCCTTCTTCTTCTCCAGGCCCTTCGCTTGCGTCTTTGGCCGTTCCGCGGAGGGGGTGGAGGAGGCGGTCGTCCTTGAGTCGGCGACCGCGACAAGAGGATTCACGACCGCGGCGGCGACCACTCTCCATGGACGACGTGGTTGCCCTGCCGCTTCTGCTTCATGTCGGTGGCGGAAGGAGTAGGTGCGACAGTGAGTGAGGGAGTCCTGGATTAGGGGGTGTTCGGGTAGCCGGACTATACCTTCAGCTGGACTCCTGGACTATGAAGATACAAGATTGAAGACTTCGTCCCGTGTCCGGACGGGACTTTCCTTGGCGTGGAAGGCAAGCTTGGCGATACGGATATTCAAGATCTCCTACCATTGTAACCGACTCTGTGTAACCCTAACCCTATCCGGTGTCTATATAAACCGGAGGGTTGTAGTCCGTAGGCAATCAACTCCATACACAACAATCATACCATAGGCTAGCTTCTAGGGTTTAGCCTCCTTGATCTCGTGGTAGATCTACTCTTGTACTACCCATATCATCAATATTAATCAAGCAGGAGTAGGGTATTACCTCCATCGAGAGGGCCCGAACCTGGGTAAAACAAAGTGTTCCCTGCCTCCTGTTATCATCCGGCCTAGACGCACAGTTCGGGACCCCCTACCCGAGATCCGCCGGTTTTGACACCGACATTGGTGCTTTCATTGAGAGTTCCTCTGTGCCGTCACAATCAGGAAGGATGCCTCTTCCCATCTTTAAAGACGGCGCCGTTGCTAAGGGAGCCTTGGCTGTTGGCCAGACCCTCCGGCTAGGTGGTTTCCTCATGACCGCCTGTTCGGCTGTTGCGCCGACGGTGACCTCTCGGGTCATCAAAAGCAACCTACACGTCAGCTCGAAGCTCGTCAGGCAGCTAGATCCAATGGAGCTCTCTTCCGTAAACGAGCTCTTGGATCGCATCGCCGCCCTGGGGGTCGCTACGGATTACGACCAGGTTGGGCTTAAACCCGATCTAAGAGAAATTAACTCTCCCCAAGTCACCCACCACGTTGCCGTGGTAGAGGCGCAGTGCAGCGACCCTTCATCTATTTTAAGGACTAGCTACGTCCGAATTCCCGACTCCTCCAAGCCGGATACCCGTGGAGAGGAGGATGTAACTCAAGACCTGAGCTTAGGATCAGGCAACGGGCTAGATTCGTTGGACAACATCCAAGAATCCGAACTTCAGAGTTCGGAAACTCTTCGGCCTCTGAATCTTGGATTGGGTGAGGTTTCAGATTCAACGACACCCGCCCACCCGAACATAAGCGATCTCTCCCAAATCAGCAGAGGCCCGAGGAAACAGTACATCATTACTGGGCCAGATTCCTCCTGGTTATGAACAGGATAAAGGATTGCCGCGAGGGAGACGCAATGTCAATTTTCTGCAGTAATTGCACGGACGAGGGAATCCTTAACACCATAAGTCGTCGTGATATTACACGCTTCGCCGACTTGGAGTCCATAGTACATAAATATTGTGCGATGGAAAGCGCCTGGAAAACCGAAATAAAATTTTGGGATAATCCGGCCTTGAATAGTAATCCCGTCCGAACTAAGAGGGTGCATCATCATAGGACACCCGGGATAAACACCAAAAAGCCAAAACCCTTTACAGGGCATGGAACCGTACTGGAAAGGTGGCTTAATGGACCCTGTAGAATTCACAGTACAGAGGACGCCATGCCAACTCACAGCCTTAGAGCATGTTGGATACTCCGGCAGGTGGCCAAAATTGGCAAGGACCTCTTAATTCTGGAGGCCGCAGAAAGCCAGCCCGAGGACACCAGTACCGTTCTCACAGTCTTCGAGACTTTCGCATCAAACAATGTGCGAAAAAGAACACTCCGCAGCCTCGCCGAAGTCTATCAAGTTGCAACAATAAATCCATGGAGCGACACTGCCATTACCTTCAACGCAAGTGATGAACCTAGATTCCGAACAGCCCGAGCACCAGCCGCATTGGTCCTCAGTCCCATAGTGGACGGCTTTCGCCTCACCAAGGTGCTCATGGATGGAGGCAGCGGACTGAACCTCATTTATGAGGAAACCCTTCAAAAAATGGAAATAGACTGGAGCCGCGTCGAGCGAAGCAGCACAACCTTTAGAGGAATAATCCCCAGTCGGGAAGCGCGCTGCACAGGAAAAATCTCAGTAGATGTGGTGTTCGGCACGCGGATAATTACAAGTCCGAAGAAGTCACGTTTCAAGTGGCCCCGTTTAAGAGCGGACATCACGCTTTACTGGGATGGGAAGCATTCACAATCTTCCAAGCAATACCCCATTACGGGTACATGAAGCTTAAGATGCCCGGGCCGAACGGAATTATCACTCTAGCTAGTGATCCGGACGTTGCACTCCGCGCTAAAAACAAGACGGCCGCATTAGCCCTTGAGGCACTATCTGAAGCCCTAGCGACCGAGGAACTGACTGCGCTGCGCTCCACGGTTAATAGGGATGATGTGATGCTCGATAAGAGATCCAAATCCACATCCTTCAAGCCAGCTGACGAAATAGTCAAATTCCAGGTCCATCCAATGGACCCCAATAAAACAGCTTCCATCGGGGCACGACTGAACCCTGATGTAGACGCCGCACTGCGAGAGTTCCTACGAGAGAACTTGGACATTTTCGCCTGGCACCCTTCAGACATGCCAGGGATCCCACGCAAGCTAGCCGAACACAGCTTAAATATCCTAAAAGGATTCAAACCTGTCAAACAAGCCCTTCGGCGTTTTTCCGAACCCAAGAGACAGGCTATGGGAGAGGATCTAGCCAAGCTATTGGAGGCCGGATTCATTAGAGACATAAAACATCCAGACTGGCTAGCAAACTTGGTGATGGTACCAAAGAAGGACAAATCCTGGCGCCTGTGTGTCGATTTTAAAGACCTTAACAAGGCTTGCCCAAAGGATCCCTTCCCCCTCCCCCGTATCGATCAAATTATCGATGC
This sequence comes from Triticum dicoccoides, assembly GCF_002162155.2. Classification (NCBI taxonomy): domain Eukaryota; kingdom Viridiplantae; phylum Streptophyta; class Magnoliopsida; order Poales; family Poaceae; genus Triticum; species Triticum dicoccoides. The sequence goes on along the minus strand of NC_041388.1, from coordinate 132,975,050 downwards.
CACCGCATGACACGACTCATTGTGTTTCCTCGACGCATACTCCGGTTACCATCAAATCAAGATGGCAGAATTAGACCAAGCTGCAACAGCATTCATCACACCATACGGCCCATTCTGCTTCAACACAATGCCCTTCGGGCTGAAAAACGCCGGCGCAACATATCAGCGCATGATCCAGACATGTCTGGCAAATCAGATCGGCAAAACAGTGGAGGGGTATGTGGATGATGTGGTCGTCAAATCAAGACATGTCGAATCTCTAATAGACGACTTGAGGCTTACATTCGATAACCTCCGAAAATATGACATCAAGCTCAACCCGGAAAAATGCGTCTTCGGCGTTCCAGCCGGAAAGCTCTTGGGCTTCATTGTATCCGGTAGAGGAATTGAAGCTCATCCAGCCAAGATCCGAGCTTTGTCACAATTGGATATCCCAAAGGACCTCAAACAAATACAAAATTTAACCGGATGCATGGCGGCTTTAAGCCGCTTCATCTCCCGCTTGGGAGAAAAGGCACTACCCCTCTATCGCCTCCTTCGGCGCACCGAACACTTCGAGTGGACGGAGGCCGCCACGGCCGGACTTGATGAAATAAAAGCCATATTGGCAACAAACCCAGTCCTGGCCACGCCGAACACCGGCGAACCAATGTTATTGTACATTGCAGCAACACATCAAGTTGTCAGCGCAGTGCTCGTTGTCGAGCGGGAAACGGACGGACACAAATTCCCCCTTCAAAGGCCGATCTACTACGTATCCACTGTCCTCACTCCATGCAAATCACGGTACCCGCATTATCAAAAGATTGCATACGCGGTATTCATGGCATCCCGAAAGCTACGACACTACTTTCAAGAGTGTTCCATAACAGTAGCCTCGGAAGTACCACTCAACGATATTATCAACAACCGCGACGCAACGGGCTGGATTGCAAAATGGGCCATCGAGCTCCTCCCGTTTGATATAACCTATAAGCCACGACGAGCTATTAAATCGCAAGTTTTGGCCGACTTTGTCGCAGAATGGACGGAGGCCGAGCTCCCTAAAGAGTACGGCACATATTCAAACTGGATTATGCATTTCGACGGCTCCAAAATGTTGGCCGGACTGGGGGCTGGCGTCGTCCTGACGTCCCTCACAGGAGACACAGTCCAATATGTGCTCCAGATCATGTACATGGATTCCAATAATGCAGCCGAATATGAGGCCCTCCTACATGGTCTTCGGATAGCAGTATCCATGGGTATCTAGCGCCTAGAGGTACGCGGGGATTCAAATATCCCAAATAAATGGAGACTTCGACGCCAAGGACCCAAAAATGGCAACTTACCGCAACGCCGTCCTAAAAATGTCAGCTCGATTCGAAGGGCTGGAGTTTCACCATATAGCCCGAGAAAACAATCAAGCAGCGGACGTCCTGGCACGCATCGGAGCAAAACGCGATGTAGTCCCCCCCAACATCTTTTTGGAAAGATTGTTCAAGCCATCCGTAGCATGGGAGGGGGAACCCACAAATAACAGCCCGGACCCAGCCGCACCACTCGACGCCGAACAATCTGACACAATTGGAGGCTCTGCCAATGAAATTACACCTTCAGCCCACGTAATAATGGCGGTCATCGCCCCGTGGACAGAACCATTCCTAGCCTACCTTACTAGGCAGGAACTCCCAGAGGACCAAAACAAGGCCCGACGCATAGTGCGGCGATCTAAAGCCTATAGAGTCCATGAGGGAGAGCTTTATAAGAAAAGCACTACTGGAGTCCTTCAAAGGTGCATCTCCGAAGAGGAAGGGCGGAACCTTCTGGCTGAAATTCATGCCGGACTCGGTGGTCACCACGCCGCTGCTTAGTCCCTTGTTAGCAAGGCTTTCCGTACAGGCTTTTATTGGCCGACGGCCCGGGCAGACGCTCAGGACTTAGTCCAACGATGCGCTGGTTGCCAACTTTTTGCCAACCAAAGCCATATGCCACCCACCGCACTCCAAACTATACCCATCACCTGGCCTTTCGCGGTCTGGGGGCTTGACATGGTCGGACCCCTTAAAGGTGGGACCGATAGGAAAAAATACTTACTGGTCATGGTGGATAAATTCACCAAATGGATAGAAGCCAAGCCTGTTAAAACGACCGAATCCGGACCTGTGATAGACTTCATATCCGGGGTTGTACACCGTTATGGCGTCCCCCACAGCATCATAACCGATAACGGTACAAACTTTACCGCCGACGAGGTAAAACTCTGGTGCAAAAACATGGGCATCAAGCTCGACTATGCTTCTGTCTATCACCCACAAACCAACGGCCAGGTCGAACGTGCAAATGGTCTTATCATGAGCGGCATTAAACCCAGACTGGTGCGGTCCCTCAAGGAATCTAACACGCACTGGGTAGAGGAGCTCGACTCCATGCTATGGGGGCTGCGGACCACGCCAAATCGCACCACCGGATACACACCATTTTTTATGGTGTACGACGCAGAGGCAGTTCTGCCCTGCGACATAATTCATGACTCACCTAGAGTGCGCATGTACAAAGAAAGAGAAGCCGAGCTCGATCGGCAGGACAACTTGGACGCCCTGGAGGAGGAGTGTGACGTGGCAAAAGCCCGTTCCGCATTTTATCAACAGCAGGCCCGAAGATATCAAAGCAGAGAAGTACGGGCCAAAAATTACAATGTTGGCGAACTAGTTCTACGCCTGCCGGATAAGAAAAAGGACAAACTCAAGCCCAAGTGGGAAGGTCCATTCATAATCGACCAAGTCCTGACTGGCAGGGCATACGGCCTGCGAGATGCGTCGGATAACTGACTCGAGCCGAACCCGTGGAACGCCACCCGTCTCCGAAGATTCTATGCCTAGCGTCGGGCTCTGTGTTCGTCTCCTTCCTCTGTCCATTTTCTGCATTTTTCTGTCTTACATTTCTCTCCTTCCCCTCTTTTCTTTTATAGCCCTTAAAGGCTTATCTAGTGACGCGCCACTCGCGCTCATTAAACCTAGGGGCTTCTTTAACAGAAGCTTATTTATACGGGCTTCATGCCCAACACATGCGTCAAACTTCCGCATGTACCTTTTTCTTCACCATTATATGCATCGATATGACTTAAGTTTTGGCCAAGCTGGGTTGCCTGGCTCTTGTGCTTACCCCTACGTTCCCGACTATTCGGCTAGGCGGTAAAGGGAGCACCTCTGCGATTGTTACTGCCGGGTCAGCCGGATGTGTACCTCAGACTGGGTGAAGCCGAAAGCTAGCGTTCTTAAGGGAATATTCGGTCTGTGAGATAAAAGATGATCTTTTTACTCATTTTATGCGCCCCCGGATGCTTTTTTCTGCGTCTTTTTACGCAGTCCGGACATGCACTTTAGGGCATGCCTCCCAACGAAAGGAACCCCTAACGGAACTATTCTCTCTGGAAGATGTTTCTTACTAACCATGTAATATAACATAACTAGTTGGGCACTTGTCTGATAAAGCACTAATGACCCCTACACCTGGTCTCCACGCATACCATGGTTCTTATATAACCGCTATGGTATTCGGACACACTTCGGACCGTCAGGTCCGAGGTCGAAGCGAAAAGGTCGGCAATGACAAACAATCTACGATCCGGCTAGAAGGCATTACACATGTCAATTCAAAATTACATAGTCATTCTGACTGATTGTATTCCTCTTCTATACCATCTAACAGGCTATCTAATTTACAGTCCTACTGGGAATACTTCGCGGCCAACCCTACTTGGCCGTATACTAAGCTCACAGGGATCTCCTTCCCGTCAGGCCCCACTAGTCCAACCTCGGCCATGTGGTTTGGGTCAGACTTCATAAAACGGGTCTTCACAATGGCCCAGGCTTCCCTAGCGCCTTGTCGGCAGGCCGATATCTTCCACAACCGGAAGCGCCGCCGAGCTTCCTTCAGCTTCTCCGCAAGCTCTCCAAGGCCCTCGGGCATGGAGTGGGCAGGCCATAAGGCTTGGGCAACACCTCGCATCGCCTGCCGAATTAGCTCGTGCAGTTGCATGAGTTCGGGAAGAAGGTCACCCGTAGAACCGGGCATCTCCTCTGCAGGACGACCTGTGAGCATACCTACAGACATTACTCTGTTAGTCGACTTCCTCGCCGAACTCTTTTTTCAAAGTTTGTTCAAGCACTTACTAAAAATGCCGCGTCGAAGCCGCTGATTCTCCTTCGTGGAGTCCGACAGCTGGCCACGAACATCTTTAAGTTCGACGTCCAGCTTGGTGTTGGCATCCTGAAGATCATTCTTCTCTCGCCTCACCTTTGTCAACATACTCTCACCGGCCTTTAGCTGGCGTAAGAGTTGTTGTTTGTCCGGATCGAGTCCGGCGCCATCTGCAATATGATTTGTCAGATTTACACCCACACTGCACAATACTAATCTTTCGAAGTGTATCTTACCTGAGGGGGTCTCTTTGGACTCCCCTGCTATGGCTAGTGCGGCCTCTAGTTGGGCCTTGCACTTTTCCAGCTCCTGGGACAGTACAATATTCTTCTCTGTAAGAACCTGCATATTAAATGATCCTTAAATCAGTTGCTCTAACTGTTTCAGGTCTCGGGGGCTACTGGTATATATATATTTGACCAAAATTTTCTTACCCGTATGTCTTTTACATACTGCTCCATGGCTCTGGCTAAACCATTTGGAGCGGCACGGAGGTACGCATCTCCCGAATTAAAGGCATCTAAAGCCTCTTGGGAGAAACAAGCATCGCGTAGAACTGTCCGGCGACGCCTGTGGTTCATGGCACTCTCCACTTCAGAATTTGTGGCGGATAGCCCGTCCGCATCCTCTGTCGGAGGAGCGTCCGGTGTGCGCCTTATGCTCGCCTCTGTTTCCTGGCCAGACGTTGGAGCCTGGCTGGTGGAGGCGCGATTGGCAACCTCTCCGGATGTAGTCCGGCGAGGCCTCTTCGTTCTGAAGATAGCACGAACGTTAATATGCCCTAATAGAATAACTCCAGGGAAACAGAGGGTGCACTATACCTTTGCGCCGGCATCTCAGTCCGGACTTCATTCTGTTGGGGAACGTAGCAGAAATTCAAAATTTTCCTACGTGTCACCAAGATCTATCTATGGAGAAACCAGCAACGAGGGGAAGGAGAGTGCATCTACATACCCTTGTAGATCGTTAAGCGGAAGCGTTCAAGAGAACGGGGTTGAAGGAGTCGTACTCGTCGTGATTCAAATCACCGGAGATCCTAGTGCCGAACGGACGGCACCTCCGCGTTCAACACACGTACAGCCCGGTGACGTCTCCCATGCCTTGATCCAGCAAGGAGAGAGGGAGAGGTTGAGGAAGACTCCATCCAACAGCAGCACAACGGCGTGGTGGTGATGGAGGAGCGTGGTAGTCCTGCAGGGCTTCGCCAAGCACCTACGGGAGAGGAGGAGTACGAGAGGTAGGGTTGCGCCAAGAGGGAGAAGTTCTCATCTGTATGGCAGCCCCAAACCTCAACTATATATAGGGGGGAAGGGGGCTGCACCCCCTTTAGGGTTTCCCACCCCAAGGGGTGCGGCCAAGGGGGGAGGAGTGCCTCCCAAGTCAAGTGGAGGCCTCCCCTCTAGGGTTTTACCCTTCCCATGTGCATGGGCCTTGGGGGGGCTGGTTCCCCTGGCCCATTAAGGCTAGGGCGCCTCCCTACAGCCCATGCTACTGTATTGGACGTGGTGGAACAATTTCCGGACCTCCGGACCCCTCCGGAATCCTCCGGAACCTTCTGGAAGCTTCCCGGTACAATACCGAAAAAACCCGAACTTTTTCCGGAACCCGAACAACAACTTTCCATATATAAATCTTTACCTCCAGACCATTCCGGAACTCCTCGTGACGTCCGGGATCTCATCCGGGACTCCGAACAACATTCGGTAACCACATACAAGCTTCCTTTATAACCCTAGCGTCATCGAACCTTAAGTGTGTAGACCCTACGGGTTCGGGAGACATGCAGACATGACCGAGACGTTCTCCGGTCAATAACCAACAGCGGGATCTGGATACCCATGTTGGCTCCCACATGTTCCATGATGATCTCATCGGATGAACCACGATGTCATGGACTCAATCGATCCCGTATACAATTCCCTTTGTCTAGCGGTATTGTACTTGCCCGAGATTCGATCGTCGGTATACCGATACCTTGTTCAATCTCGTTACCGGCAAGTCTCTTTACTCGTTCCGTAACACATCATCCCGTGATCAACCCCTTGGTCACATTGTGCACATTATGATGATGTCCTACCGAGTGGGCCCAGAGATACCTCTCCGTTTACACGGAGTGACAAATCCCAGTCTCGATTCGTGCCAACCCAACAGACACTTTCGGAGATACCTGTAATGCACCTTTATAGCCACCCAGTTACGTTGTGACGTTTGGTACACCCAAAGCATTCCTACGGTATCCGGGAGTTGCACAATCTCATGGTCTAAGGAAAAGATACTTGACATTAGAAAAGCTTCAGCATACGAACTACACGACCTCTATGCTAGGCTTAGGATTGGGTCTTGTCCATCACATCATTCTCCTAATGATGTGATCCCGTTATCAACGACATCCAATGTCCATAGCCAGGAAACCATGACTATCTGTTGATCACAACGAGCTAGTCAACTAGAGGCTCACTAGGGACTTATTGTGGTCTATGTATTCACACGTGTATTACGATTTCTGGATAATACAATTATAGCATGAATAAAAGACTATTATCATGAACAAAGAAATATAATAATAACACTTTTATTATTGCCTCTAGGGCATATTTCCAACAGTCTCCCACTTGCACTAGAGTCAATAATCTAGTTCACATCACCATGTGATTAACACTGACAGGTCACATCACCATGTGACCAACATCCAAAGAGTCTTGGGTTTGATCATGTTGCTTGTGAGAGAGGTTTTTTAGTCAACGGGTCTGAACCTTTCAGATCCGTGTGTGCTTTACAAATCTCTATGTCATCTCCTTGATGTAGCTACCACGTTCTATTTGGAGCCATTCCAAATAACTGTTCCACTTGGAGCTATTCTAAATTGTTGCCCCATTATACGTATCCGGTATCTCTACTTAGAGCTATCCGGATAGGTGTTAAGCTTGCATCGACGTAACCTTTACGACGAACTCTTTTACCACCTCCATAATCGAGAAAATTCCTTAGTCCACTAGTTACTAAGGATAACTTTGACCGCTGTCTGTGATCCATTCTTGGATCACTCTTGTACCCCTTGACTAACTCATGGCAAGGCACACTTCAGGTGCGGTACACAGCATAGCATACTGTAGAGCCTATGTCTTAAGCATAGGAGACGACCTTCGTCCTTTCTCTCTATTCTGCCATGGTCGAGCTTTAAGTCTTAACTTCGTACCTTACAACTCAGGCAAGAACTCCTTCTTTGACTGGTCCATCTTGAACACCTTCAAGATCATGTCAAGGTATGTGCTCATTTGAAAGTACCATTAAGCGTTTTGATCTATCCTTATAGATCTTGATGCTCAATGCTCAAGTAGCTTAATCCAGGCTTTCCATTGAAAAACACTTTCAAAATAACCTTATATGCTTTGCAGAAATTCTATGTCATTTCTGATCAACAACATGTCAACAACATATACTCATCAGAAATTCTATAGTGCTCCCACTCACTTCTTTGGAAATACAAGTTTCTCATAAACTTTGTATACACCAAAATCTTTGATCATCTCATCAAAGCGCACATTCCAACTCCGAGATGCTTACTCCAGTCCATGGAAGGATCGCTAGAGCTAGCATACCTTTTAGCATCCTTAGGATCGACAAAACCTTTCTGATTGTATTACATACAACCTTTCCTTACGAAAACTGGTAAGGAAACTCGTTTTGACATCCATCTGCCAGATTTCATAAATGCAGCTTATGCTAACATGATTCCGACGGACTTAAGCATCGCTACGAATGAGAAAATCTCATCGTAGTCAACTCCTTGAACTTGTGAAAAACTCTTCGCCACAAGTCGAGCTTCATAGATGGTGACATTACCATCCACGTCCGTCTTCTTCTTAAAAGATCCATTTATCTCAATGGCTTGCCGATCATTGGGCAAGTCCGCCAAAGTCCATGCTTTGTTCTGATACATGGATCCTATCTCGGATTTCATGGCTTCTAACCATTTGTCGGAATTTGGGCCCACCATCGCTTCTCCATAGCTCGTAGGTTCATTGTTGTGTAGCAACATGACCTTCAAGACAGGATCACCGTACCACTCTGAAGCAGTACACATCCTTGTCACCCTACGAGGTACGGTAGTGACTTGATCCGAAGTTTCATGATCACTATCATAAGCTTCTACTTCAATTGGTGTAGGTACCACAGGAACAACTTCCTGTGCCCTGCTACACACTAGTTGAAGTGATGGTTCAATAACCATACCAAGTCTCCACCATCCTCCCACTCAACTCTTCGAGACGAACTTTTCCTCGAGAAAGGACCCGATTCAAGAAACAATCCCTATTGCTTTCGGATCTGAATTAGGAGGTATACCCAACTGTTTTGGGTGTCCTATGAAGATGCATTTTATCCGCTTTGGGTTCGAGCTTATCAACCTGAAACTTTTTCACATAAGCGTCGCAGCCCCAAACCTTTAAGAAATGACAGCATAGGTTTCTCTAAACCGGTGTCATCTCAACGGAATTACGTGGTACCCTATTAAAGTGAGTGCGGGTGTCTCTAATGCCTAACCCATGAACGATAGTGGTAATTCGATAAGAGACATCATGGTACCCACCATATCCAATAGGGTGCAACTATGATGTTCGGACACACCATCACACTATGGTGTTCCAGGCGGTATTAATTGCGAAACAATTTCCATAATGTCTTAACTGTGTGCCAAAACTCGTAACTCAGATATTCATCTCTATGATCATATCATAGACATTTTATCCTCTTGTCACAATGATCTACTTCACTCTGAAATTACTTGAACCGTTCAATAATTCAGACTTGTGTATCATCAAGAAAATATTCTCAACATCTACTCGAATCATCTGTGAAGTAAGAACATAACGATATTCACTGCATGCCTCAGCACTCATTGGACTGCACACATCAAAATGTGTTACTTCCAACGAGTTGCTATCTTGTTCCTTCTTACTAAAATGAGGCTTTCAGTCATCTTGCCCATGTGGTATGATTTGCATGTCTCAAGTGATTCAAATCAAGTGAGTTCAAACGGTCCATTTGCATGGAGTTTCTTCATGCATATACACCAATAGACATGGTTCGCATGTCTCAAACTTTTCAAAAACGAGTGAGTCCAAAGATCCATCAACATGGAGCTTCTTCATGCGTTTTATACCGATATGACTTACGTGGCAGTGCCACAAGTAGGTGGTACTATCATTACTATCTTTTGGCATGAACATGTGTATCACTATGATCGAGATTTCAATGAACCATTCATTTTAGGTGCAAGACCATTGAAGGTATTATTCAAATAAATAGAGTAACCATTATTCTCTTTAAATGAATAACCGTATTGCGATAGTCATAATCCAATCATGTCTATGCTTAACGCAAACATCAAATAACAATTATTCAGGTTTTAACACCAATCTCGATGGTAGAGTGAGCGTGCGATGCTTGATCATATCAACATTGGAAACATTTCCAACACATATCATCAGCTCACCTTTAGCTAGTCTCCGTTTATTCCGTAGCTTTTATTTCGAGTTAATAACACTTAGTAACCGAACCGGTATCTAATACCCTGGTGCTACTAGGAGTACTAGTAAAGTACACATCAACACAATGTATATCCAATATACTTCTATCGACCTTGCCAGCCTTCTCATCTACCAAGTATCTAGGGTAATTCTGCTCCAGTGGCTGTTCCCTTTATTACAGAAGCACTTAGTCTCGGGTTTGGGTTTAACCTTGGGTTTCTTCACTAGAGCAGCAACTGAATTGCCGTTTCATGAAGTATCCCTTCTTGCCCTTGCCCTTCTTGAAACTAGTGGTTTCACCAACCATCAACAATTGATGCTCCTTCTTGATTTCTACTTTCGTGGTGTCAAACATCGCGAATATCTCAAGGATCATCATATATGTCCTTGATATATTATAGTTCATCACGAAGCTCTAGCAGCTTGGTGGCAATGACTTTTGGAGAAACATCACTATCTCATCTGGAAGATCAACTCCCACTCGATTCAAGTGATTGTTGCACTCAGACAATTTGAGCACAAGCTCAACGATTGAGCTTTTCTCCCTTAGTTTGCAGGCTAAGAAAATCGTCGGAGGTCTTATACCTCTTGACGTGGGCACGAGCCTGAAATCCCAATTTCAGCCCTTGAAACATCTCATATGTTCCGTGACGTTTCGAAAACGTCTTTAGTGCCTCAACTCTAAACCATTTAACTGAACTATCACGTAGTTATCAAAACGTGTATGTCCGATGTTCATAACATCCACAAACGACGTTTGGGGTTCAGCACACTGAGCGGTGCATTAAGGACATAAGCTTTCTACTGTCCGCATAATCGCTACTTTCAACTTTCAACTATATTTTCTCTAGGAACATATCTAAACAGTGGAACTAAAGCGCGAGCTTACGACATAATTTGCAAAAGGTCTTTTGACTATGTTCATGATAATTAAGTTCATCTTATGAACTCCCACTCAGATAGACATCCCTCTAGTCATCTAAGTGATTACATGATCCGAGTCAACTAGGTCGTGTCCGATCATCACGTGAGACGGACTAGTCATCATCGGTGAACATCTTCATGTTGATCGTATCTTCTATACGACTCATGCTCGACCTTTCGGTCTCCGTGTTCCGAGGCCATGTCTGTACATGCTAGGCTTGTCAAGTTAACCCTAAGTGTTTTCACTGTGTAAAACTGTCTTACACCCGTTGTATGTGAACGTAAGAATCCATCACACCCGATCATCACGTGGTGCTTAGAAGCGACAAACTGTAGCAACGGTGCACAGTTAGGGGAGAACACTTCTTGAAACTTTGTAAGGGATCATCTTATTTACTACCTTCGTCCTAAGTAAACAAGATGCATAATCATAATAAACATCACATGCAATTATATAGTTGTGACATGATATGGCCAATATCATATAGCTCCATTGATCTCCATCTTCGGGGCTCCATGATCATCTTGTCACCGGCTTGACACCATGATCTCCATCATCGTGTCTTCATGAAGTTGTCACGCCAACGACTACTTCTACTTCTATGGCTAACGCGTTTAGCAATAAAGTAAAGTAAGTTACATGGCATTGTTCAATGACACGCAGGTCATACAATAAATAAAGACAACTCCTATGGCTCCTGCCGGTTGTCATACTCATCGACATGCAAGTCGTGATTCCTATTACAAGAACATGATCAATCTCATACATCACATATCATTCATCACATTCTTCTTGGCCATATCACATCACAAAGCATACCCTACAAAAACAAGTTAGACGTCCTCTAATTGTTGTTTGCATGTTTTACGTGGCTGCTATGGGTTTCTAGCAAGAACGTTTCTTACCTAAGCAAAACCACAACGTGATATGCCAATTGCTATTTACCCTTCATAAGGACCCTTTTCATCGAATCCGTTCCGACTAAAGTGGGAGAGACTGTCACCCGCTAGCCACCTTATGCACCAAGTGCATGTCAGTCGGTGGAACCTGTCTCACGTAAGAATACGTGTAAGGTCGGTCCGGGCCGCTTCATCCCACAATACCGTCGAAACAAGATTGGACTAGTAACGGTAAGCATATTGAACAACATCAACGCCCACAACTACTTTGTGTTCTACTCGTGCAAGGAATCTACGCAATAGACCTAGCTCATGATGCCATTGTTGGGGAACGTAGCAGAAATTCAAAATTTTCCTACGTGTCACCAAGATCTATCTATGGAGAAACTAGCAACGAGGGGAAGGAGAGTGCATCTACATACCCTTGTAGATCGTTAAGCGGAAGCGTTCAAGAGAACGGGGTTGAAGGAGTCGTACTCGTCGTGATTCAAATCACCGGAGATCCTAGTGCCGAACGGACGGCACCTCCGCGTTCAACACACGTACAGCCCGGTGACGTCTCCCATGCCTTGATCCAGCAAGGAGAGAGGGAGAGGTTGAGGAAGACTCCATCCAACAGCAGCACAACGGCGTGGTGGTGATGGAGGAGCGTGGTAGTCCTGCAGGGCTTCGCCAAGCACCTACGGGAGAGGAGGAGTACGAGAGGTAGGGCTGCGCCAAGAGGGAGAAGTCCTCATCTGTATGGCAGCCCCAAACCTCAACTATATATAGGGGGGAAGGGGGCTGTGCCCCCTTTAGGGTTTCCCACCCCAAGGGGTGCGGCCAAGGGGGGAGGAGTGCCTCCCAAGTCAAGTGGAGGCCTCCCCTCTAGGGTTTTACCCTTCCCATGCGCATGGGCCTTGGGGGGGCTGGTTCCCCTGGCCCATTAAGGCTAGGGCGCCCCCTACAGCCCATGCTACTGTATTGGACATGGTGGAACAATTTCTGGACCTCCGGACCCCTCCGGAATCCTCCGGAACCTTCTGGAAGCTTCCCGGTACAATACCGAAAAAACCCGAACTTTTTCCGGAACCCGAACAACAACTTTCCATATATAAATCTTTACCTCCAGACCATTCCGGAACTCCTCATGACATCCGGGATCTCATCCGGGACTCCGAACAACATTCAGTAACCACATACAAGCTTCCTTTATAACCCTAGCGTCATCGAACCTTAAGTGTGTAGACCCTACGGGTTCGGGAGACATGCAGACATGACCGAGACGTTCTCCGGGCAATAACCAACAGCGGGATCTGGATACCCATGTTGGCTCCCACATGTTCCACGATGATCTCATCGGATGAACCACGATGTCATGGACTCAATCGATCCCGTATACAATCCCCTTTGTCTAGCGGTATTGTACTTGCCCGAGATTCGATCGTCGGTATACCGATACCTTGTTCAATCTCGTTACCGGCAAGTCTCTTTACTCGTTCCGTAACACATCATCCCGTGATCAACCCCTTGGTCACATTGTGCACATTATGATGATGTCCTACCGAGTGGGCCCAGAGATACCTCTCCGTTTACACGGAGTGACAAATCCCAGTCTCGATTCGTGCCAACCCAACAGACACTTTCGGAGATACCTGTAATGCACCTTTATAGCCACCCAGTTACGTTGTGACGTTTGGTACACCCAAAGCATTCCTGCGGTATCCGGGAGTTGCACAATCTCATGGTCTAAGGAAAAGATACTTGACATTAGAAAAGCTTCAGCATACGAACTACATGATCTCTATGCTAGGCTTAGGATTGGGTCTTGTCCATCACATCATTCTCCTAATGATGTGATCCCGTTATCAACGACATCCAATGTCCATAGCCAGGAAACCATGGCTATCTGTTGATCACAACGAGCTAGTCAACTAGAGGCTCACTAGGGACTTATTGTGGTCTATGTATTCACACGTGTATTACGATTTCCGGATAATATAGTTATAGCATGAATAAAAGACTATTATCATGAACAAAGAAATATAATAATAACACTTTTATTATTGCCTCTAGGGCATATTTCCAACACATTCCTTTTCACCCCACGGGGCCCTGCGGCCCCTCGTTGGCTAGCCGCCGCAGGTTCGGCCTCCGGCCTCGGAAAACTCCCATGCAAAACACGATTGTCGTCAGAAACACCGGAATACGTGAGAGTGCAATCTCTCTCAAGGGAATGAGACTCCGGCTTCTGTCACCTGGGAGCCCGGGATTAACCCTGGGTAATCAGCCGTGATGGCTACCAAGGTATTATCCTTGCTTAGCTGATGGAACACCCCGTCAATTAGCTCCACCAATATGTCCGGATCCTCTTCGGAGTCCGGATTGAGGGACCGTTCTGGGTCCTCGGGCTGTGGAGGCCGACTGCTTATGTCCTTTACCTCCTGTCGCAGTTCTTGCATTGAAGTCGTTAGACTACCTAACCCTTGGAGTATAAAACAAACGGGCAAGCGCAATTGTTCACTTACCCAACTTGGAGGATCGTACATACTGAATCCGGCCCGCGGGTTGACGCGGAGGAATTCCTCCTTTTCTCCCTTGTACAAAGAGGATAAGATTTTTACTAAGGCGGCGGCTGAGGCCGGCCCCTTACGACTGTAACGTGTGGCGTCATCCTCCCTGTTGAAATCCCACATGGGGTGGCCTCTATATTGAAGCGGCTGCACCCCCCGCGTAATGCATGCGGCCATGACTCCAATCATGGTTAGTCCGGAATGAGCCAACAGTCTTATCCGGCCCATTAGGTAAAGGGCGTCTCTGTCGCTTTCTCTCTGAGAGTTCCGCGGACGCCAACTCAAGCGTTTCTTCAATGGAGCACTGTTGAACTCAGGGAGACCGACCCGGATAGGGTCCGGTAGCGGGACGTCATCTATATAAAACCATTCCGAAGGCCAGTCCTCGGACGCCTTCTTTGGGGTTCCGGATAGGTATCCGGTCCCGGTGATGCGCCATACTTTGGCTCCGCCCACTTGGTATATGGACCCCTTTTGAGAATGGGGCACCAGGCAGAATAACCTCTTCCACAGCGCGAAATGAGTCTCAACGCCTAAAAGTAGCTCGCAAAGGGCGACGGAACCCGCGATATGCAATACGGAGGCGGGCGTGAGATTGTGCAGCTGGAGGCCGTAGAACTCCAGAAGCCCACGGAGAAATGGATGAATTGGGAATCCTAGTCCCCTTATTAGATAGGGGACGAGGCACACCCGCTCTCCTTTAGAAGGATTGGGGGTGCTCTCCGCTTGTTTTCCGCCATTGTAGGTGGCGAGACCGGCTCGGACCGGGACCATGTATGCCTGAGGAAGAAATCCCTTGGCTTGAAGCGACGCTAACTCGCTATGCGGGATGGTGCAACTCTCCCAGTCCCCGGGTTTGGGACCGGAGGGGCGAGGGGAGGAGCTGCGACGGCTGGTCATGTTGGAATGGACCTTTGCTGGAGGCGCTCTGATGATAACTCGCGGAAAGGAGAAGATGTGGTTGGGACCTAAATCCCCATCCCGTTAAATAGACGGCTTGTTTATACGGCTAGGGGTGTGGATGTAAAAATACCCTGGTTTTTCGCATTTGTTTAAACACGTGGAAGACGGCCATTATTGGGCATGGAAGCCGAGGAGCACTACATTACAAAAATCGGACATTATTTCTACAGGTACACAAGATTTGGAGAAGAACCCACCTTGCAATGCCGAACAATCTGCACACCGGACTCATCGTCATTGAAGCCTGGTTCAGGGGCTACTGAGGGAGTCCTGGATTAGGGGGTGTTCGGGTAGCCGAACTATACCTTCAGCCGGACTCCTGGACTATGAAGATACAAGATTGAAGACTTTGTCCCGTGTCCGGACGGGACTTTCCTTGGCGTGGAAGGCAAGCTTGGCGATACGGATATTCAAGATCTCCTACCATTGTAACCGACTCTGTGTAACCCTAACCCTATCCGGTGTCTATATAAATCGGAGGGTTGTAGTCCGTAGGCAATCAACTTCATACACAACAATCATACCATAGGCTAGCTTCTAGGGTTTAGCCTCCTTGATCTCGTGGTAGATCTATTCTTGTACTACCCATATCATCAATATTAATCAAGCAGGAGTAGGGTATTACCTCCATCGAGAGGGCCCGAACCTGGGTAAAACAAAGTGTTCCCTGCCTCCTGTTATCATCCGGCCTAGATGCACAGTTCGGGACCCCCTACCCGAGATCCGCCGGTTTTGACACCGACAGCGAGGAACATGACCGCGAGAGCAGCGGGGAGACGAGGCGGCGCCGATTGGGCGGCCGACGCATGGAAAACGTTGCCAAGGGCTGTGGCGGCTCCATGGCGGCGTTTGAGGGGCGCAATGAGGCGAGACGGCGCGGGGTTGGAGGGATTGGCGGCGGCGATGATGCAGAGGGGTGGCGCAGAAGGGGAGGAAGTTTTCCTCCCGTCAAATCGCTCGTTGGACAGAGGGAGGGGCAAAACGGAAAGGAGGGACCGGATGCTGGCCAAAATATGAAGGTCACCGCGAAAAAAAAATGTGCCATGCCGATATACGGGACCTGGTTGGGTTGATTTTTCATTTCGGTCCTGTATATTGGCGGTTATTTTGCGAGATGTGAGATATAGTACACTGGAGTTTTTTTACTGCTAGAGACGCCGGGGAAAACCTAGGACGAGGATTGAGGAGGCGAGATCCTGGACCGCGACCGTCCCGTCCCCTCCTAAAACCCCAATCTTGTCGGGTTACGCGCCCTCATTTCTATTCCCCTCCCCCTCCTCCGCCGGCGCCTCCTCCTCCGCCTCCCTCCTTCCCATCCCACGGCGCACAAAACCCTCGACACCCTCATTTCTCCCGGCCTCCTTCCGTTCCGCCCGCGCCCCCACTTTGTCGCTTCTCTGGGTGGGGTGGTGTCGCGTTTCTTCCTCTTCCCCCCTTTCTCTGGTGGTGGCTCCTCCGGTTCTCATGTGCCTTGTTTCGCCGCAGGTGCGGGCGGTGTGTGCGCCTAGGGCGGTGGTCATTTTTGCTGTCTGCGAGGAGGATGCAGGCCACCGGGAGCGTGACCTGGGTCGTCGGCGCCCAGGCGTCCGTCTTGGGGAGATGCAGCGGCGGGGTGCCCTACCCTTCGTCGTCGTCTTCTGTTTCCTCTGGTAGGTCCCAGGGGCTCGGCACGGTGCGGTGCTGCGTGCAGGCGCAGGAGAAGAAGCCACGGGTGAGGAAGACCAAGGAGGAGCGGAGGGAGATGGTCGAGTCCTTCGTTGACATGTACTGCCCCCATCTCTTTCCCTCTCGCCTCAGTTAATTGTAGTTTTGAATTCTCTGTGTGTAGGTCTGTACCGTCTACTCCCTCCGTCCGGAAATACTTGTCATAGAAATGGATACAAATAGGTGTATCTAGAACTAAAATACATCTAGATACATCCATTCCTTGGACAAGTATTTCCGGACGGAGGGAGTAATTAAGATGCTCATCCTTCTGATTGTTGGTGCTAAAATGAAGTTGCTAGTAGGATTTAGTTCACACGTTTGGTGCCCTCTGTTTGTTACTAGGATTTAGTTCACACGCTTTGCGATTGTTGGTAGTTTGTTTTACAACCTTTATAGGAAGTTTGCGTCGCAAGCCTACTTTTCTAGCGCATTGTTTCTTAGAATCATGATTTAACCTATATGTTCTATGATTCTGATTATGTTTTTTTCGCGGCGTGATCTAGACTATGATTTTATCCACTGTTTCTTATTTTTGCATTTTGGTTTATCTGATTGGAATGCGACGGTGTGGGAGTGTGTCTTTCTCTTGAGCCTCGTTTTGCACGAAGATTTTATAGAGGTTAAAGATATGAGCAAACCAGCTTTCCCCGTTTCATCATATGTGCTTTGTGCATGTCGAGTATTTCTTTTCCTCGTAGTAATCCAATTGGCGCTGCTGTCGTCTCATTTCAGGTATCGGGTTTCAAACAACGGGAAATTTCCTTCAGTCAATCTTACACACAAGGAAGTTGGAGGATCATATTATATAGTCCGTGAAATTATGAGAGATATCATCCAAGAGAACAGAGTTCTTGGCCCTGGTGACTTGAATGCTAAGACGTTGAGTTTTCAGGATTGCCCTGATTCTTCAGAATTATCAAATAGGCATGAATTGGGCCAAGACAACATAGAGATATTAGATATGTCTGATGGGTATCATGGCAACAAAGATTATGTGCTGGAAATGTCTGACAAGGATGAAGCATTTTCATTGCAAACGAACTTCATCAGCACTCAACAGTTACTGACCTCATCTGATATCTTGGAATCTGGTATTCTGAACAGTGTACTCCAAAATGGGAATGTAGCAGATGCAACATGCTTGGAGCCAAACCTTGAGAAACAAGACGAAGCCTTGCGTGGGAAACCAAGGGAGTCTCAGACTAATAGTTCTGAGATGCAAGCCCCATCTCTTGCTCATGTTTCTGATTTGCATAAGGAAATTGAGGTCACCAATGCAGGGGATGAGCATGAGGAAACAACCAGTAGCATCACTGATGAAGTCACTCTTTCCCCAGAACGTAGTGTTGTTTCTCAAACAAATGGTGCACTTCTACATGAGCATGTGACATCACCTGACGAATGTGGTGTCACAACTAATACTGCTGTTGATGAGGCTATTGTTTTCTCAGAAAATAATGGCGTTCTTCAGACAGATCAGATCCTTATACAGGAGCATGAGATAGTACCTGAAACATCAAGTATCGAGACAGAAGTTGTTCAGGTTGCAGATGGCCAATTTAGATCTGCAACACCTGCAACTCAAATGGATGCTTATACCTCGAATACAAGTGCAGCAACAATAGAATCAGCTGTGTCCATTGATCATCATGATGTGGTTGAGCGACCACTGCTTGGTGCCAGCCCTAACGAACAACGAAAGCCAGAAGATCTTGCCTCTCGACCAGCAATGGATACAAAGGTTAGTCCATAAGTCTATGCAGTTTTTTACAAGAATTTCACCATCTTTACTAAACTGTGCATAATCATGTGATAAGATTGTATGGTTGTATGTATCAATGTATCATAGCCTTTATGGAATCGCTTATCTTCCAGTGACCATTATCTCTCCTCTGACATTGTTGTGTTTACTGATTTATTCTATGTCCTCGAATGACACACTGTGTTTACTTTTGCTTGGACCATTTTTTCTTGTAATTTATTTGCTGCATATTTTGGTATGTCCAATTCATATTATTCTGCATCTTTTCAGGGTTTTCTGCAAAAGGAATACAACCACAACACGGTAGAGAAAGATGTAAGTGAAATCAAGAAATCGGTATCTGGCATCACAGAAGAAGAGCGTGAGGCAAGCAAGGCTAATCATGAACATGGGATAAGTGCGACAACAACGATCGGCAGGCATGCACTTTGCATTCTGACATTGCGTTGCATGCTTACTGTTTATAATTTTCTGCATACATCGCAAAAGGCCATAACATATTAGGTAAGTAAAAAATAATAATCAAAATTCATCATGTTTCTCATCTTCCTGTACCTGTTAAAGCTATATTATGCATTTTGTTACATGGTTTACATCCTGTAGAGGTATTGTTTGAATCAGTGCACGTAATAATGTAAACTCATGTGAGGTTACCCTGCACATCTTAGCGCGAATTGAGGCAAAAGTGGAGCTTCGGAACAGTTATAGGTGATCAAGCTGCGAAATAGCATGCTAGTAGATACTCCATTGATAACTGCATTTGGCATTCTGTCAGCGGCACATGATGCAGTAGTTATGTGCATGCGCGAGATTTTTTGTGGGGTGGTTAGTTAGTGAAATGCTATATCGCATATTTACTGTCGGAGGAAAGAGATGTGGTGACTGCCAAGTGCAAGGAAAGGAAGAAGAAAAGCATAAAATCAGATTACTTGGGGTCAACCATGCCAAATCACATCTTGCTTACTTTCCCAGGAATGATTAACCCAGCTCAAAAAAAGGGGAATGGGATTAACCATGCCAAACGTTTAATAACTTACACTTTATATATTCAACAATGCATCATGACCTTTTGTCTCTCTCATGTTCTGCTTTAATGACCTGCAGGAGAACTGGGAAGGAACAGCAGAAGAAAGAGGACAACCTATTTTGGCTTATCGTAAGGGCATTTGTTGTTTCTATGTCCAAGTTGTGGGCAAAATGAGTGATGGGCGAAATGCATCTTCATCTGGTACTTCCTGGGATGTCTTCCTGCCTACTAGGAAACGAGAAGCGCTTTGCGGAGCTCCAATCTCCCTGATGCATATAGATGTTCTTCTTGCGCAGCACTTTGGGTGTTTTGTTATGCTTGGTTTAGTTTATAGCCTATTTTTGTAGCTCAGATGTATCTTTTGGTCAACTTGCTCTGCTTTGTCAAGTTGACACTGCCAACTCTAGAGAAGTACTCAGGAGTTTCTTATTTTGTAGGAGTAAGATCTGTCTTGAGCTCTGAAAGCAACAGTTCGTACATTCTCTGATTTAATCGAGCATGAATGATTTCCTGTTGACTTTTCTGCAATTATGGAAGCTTGTTCCTTTAGTCACAGCAGAGCAGCATTTAGCAACCGCCTCAAATATATCCTTGTGACATATGAACCTATCCAGATTCGCACAACTTTTTGCTCTTGATACACAAAACCCATAGAGTATTTTAAGAACAGAAATGAACAAATTTCGTACTCCCTCTGTTCACTTTTATAAGACATTTAAGACAGCACATAAAACAGTTCAATTTCAGCTGTCCTAAATGACTTACAAAAGTGAATAGAGGGAGTACTTTACACTTGAATGTAAGGGTACTGCTCAGAGTTAAAACAGGGTCACTTTATACAAATATATAACTTATGTACAATTCCATTCATAACTAATCTTGCTGTGTTTGCTACTACCTCCGTAAAGAAATATAAGAGCATTTATAGATCACTAAAATAGTGATCTAAATGCTCTTATAGAGGGGGTACTTCGCTATAACTAAAGGATGACACATAGATCGGCTTATTTGGAGGAATGGAACCAACAACATGGGAGAAAATTGCAACATACAAATGGTATGGGTAGAACTAATGTAAATCCTATTTGGGGTAGGATTTGGAAATTATCTTGTCCGACAAAGGTGAAATTTTCCATTTGGCGTACTTTGCATGAAACTCTCCCGTGTTGTGTTACACTTGCTAATAGACATATGAAAGTTTTGCCCATCTGCCCATCATGTTTGAATGGACCAGAAGATACAGAACACGTGTTGTTTCTATATCAGAGGGCGAAAGAGGTTTGGAAAAAGCTGGGGTTGTATGAGATGGTTAGGAAAACTTGCGTTGTTGATCGTGCAAGCGATTGTATGAGATGGTTAGGAAAGCTTGCGTTGTTGATCGTGCGGGCGAGGCGGTACTTGAGTTTTTACTTCTTATGCCAGATCAAGATTTAGCTATTTTGGGCCTTCAGAATGCACGTGAACTGATTGCTATAACAACTTGGTATTTATGGTGGGATACACGTAAGCTGGTTCATGAAGAAAAGTCTCAAGATGCGTACCAAACTTCGATGGGGGCTCGTGCTATAATAGCAAACTATGTTAATGCCCACTCTTCGAAGGTAATTAGTAAAACTGGGGGATGTAGCAGACCTCTTATAGGTTTTGTTAAGCTGAATGTTTGATGCTTCTTTCAATCATGGTCTGCTTAGAGGCACAACGGGGGCTGTTCTTAGGGATGATAAAGGAAGGTTCATTGTTGGTGGAAATTGGAAGATTGATTGATGTGCTCATGTTTTGACAGCAGAAACGTTGACCCTAAGATTTGGCTTATTACTTGCACAAAAGACGAGATGCAATCGTCTTGTTATTAACTCAGACAATATGAAAGTGATTGACACAATAAAGAATGGAGAACATTCCGCAGGAGCGGCGGCGGCAGTGTTTGATGATTGTTTTTTTATTCCGTGTGATTTCCCTCTTATTAGTTTTGAACATTGTAATAGGGAAGCAAATAAGGTTGCTCATGAACTTGCTAGGTTAGCGAAATTTTCTGTGACAAGGGATTGGTTTGAGGAGCCTATGTTTGAAATTGTATCTTTTCTTATTGACGATGTAACTATTATTTCCAATTAATAAAGTTGACGTTTTATTAAAAAAAAGGATGACACATAAAGACTGTTAATTATTCAACTCCAAGAACGGAAGCTACGTATTAGTTAAGTTTATGCCTGCCATCATTCTGCTTCAGATTTGTAAATCCAAATGAACCATGACAGGTCATATCAACAAGCATCACATCCTGGAGCGTCCAATCTAACACAGCCTATTATTACATCTCAAGACATTATTGTTGAAACTTCACCAATTGGGTACTTGCTAGTCGATTTCAACAATCTCCTAGTTTCGTCATCCATAGAGACCTTATCCTCGTCCATTCGTTCATCAATTATCAGAGGCATCATTTCAGCTTTAGCGTACGTGCGCAGGACTGAGTTATATATCTCAGTTGTGACATAGCCTGCATCTCTAAGCACAACGAGGAGCTCCTCTGCAGCTTCAATGTCACCTCTCTTCTCAATCTGCGAAAAAAGAGCCGCGACGAGTTGCGGGTTTGGCTCCCATTTCTCCAAGCTTGACAATGCTTTCTTAAGGCATTCCATAACTTTGGCCGTCCTCTCGTCGTTGCCAAGGTAACCCCAAACGAATAACTCCCAAGTGCTATAGCTGGGCTTGACTCCTTTCTGCACAATGTATTGAAGAAAACTCTCTGCCTTCTCCATGTTGCCATTCTTGATGTAAAATGAAAGGATGGTGTTTGGGATCCTTGAATCTTTTGTTCCTGACTCTGACTCCCATTCGCCGTAAACGCACTCTGCTGCTGCAATATCGCCAAACCTTGTAAGCGAAGTAAGCATGCACTTGTACTCGGCGTCACTGAACTTCCTGAAGGTTTGTCTCATCTTGCTCCACACCCTGTCCAAGTTACCTCTATCTGACAGGCTTGCGTACATGGTGAGTAGTGATGAGTAGGCGGCTCGCTCCTTCCTGGAGGCCCTCTTCTCCATCTCCACAAGCGCATCCCGGCCTTTGACATGAAGACCGGCATTGATGTAAATGCTGGCCAGCAGGCTGAAGGTCATCCAGTCAGGGACCACCCTGTCATCTTTCATGAGATCAAAGACCTTCTCCGCGCTTTTCACGCTGTTGTTCCTGGAGCAGTAGGTGAGCCATATGTTGTACGTGACCAGGTCTGGGATGGTGTACCTCCTGAGCTCCTTGATCATCTCGGGCACCTTCTCCAGCTCGCCGGTCGACATGTAGAGCGACATCATGTGGTTGAATGGGAGTGCGCAGGTGAGGTACCCTGCGCCAGCCATCTCCTTGAGCATGGCCTCGGCCTTGTCCCGGGCGCCGTGCTGCACGTAGGCGTGCAGGAGGGAGTTGCAGGTGGACGGCCCCTTGGCCCGCTCGGGGACGTCCTCGAAGAACTTTTCGGCGCTGGCCAGGCCCCGCACCTTGGCGACGAGGTCGAGGTGGACGGCGTGGTCCCCCGGCAGCAGCCTGATCTCCGGCTGCGTCCTCATCCACTCGCAAATCTGCATTCGTGGCGGGGCGGGGCGGGGTCAAGTCGACAGGCAATACGGCAAACAGTTGGCGGGCGGGCGCGCGCTGCTAGGTGCAACGCGTTGGCAATGGCGCGCGCGTACCTCGAGGGCGTGCTTGAAGCGGCGGTACTTGCGGAGCTCGCGGACGACGCGGTTGAGCTGGTACTTGTGCACCGCCCGGCCTTCCTCCGCCCATCGGCGCAGCACCACCACCGCGCTCCGCTTCGGGTAGATGAGCTTCAGCAGACGCTTGCCCAGCGTGTCCCCGCCCCCGCCGGAACTCGACCCTCCAGTTCCTCCTGTTGACGCCGCCGGGGCGGAGGCGGACAGCAGCCTCGCGTAGCCGGCGGCGGCCGCTAGTCGGCGGGAGAGCATCGCTTCGCAATATAGGGAGAAAAAAAAAATGTCCTGTTCGCTTGGAACTAACGGGCTAGCGAATATAGGGAGAAAAAAAAAGTCTAATTCTCAGGCCTGGTACTGGGAGGCCCATCGCAGGCCCACATAGAAAAAGGGTGCTTTGTAGTGTCTGAATCAGGATCATGAATCTCCACATGAAGGATTATCAACAAAAAGAAGTGCGTGAACACGATAAAATTTCACAAATCCTACCTAGTAGGCGCAAAAATGACGGTGAAAAAAATCTCATAATTTGGACTCATCAGGATCATACACACGGTAACCAACAACAATCTCTAGTAGTGTGCTTGCACAGCCAGCTCCTGAGCTAGAGCACTCTATGGGGTTTGCCATGGCGACAAACTCAACACCCTAGCCTTGTTGTCCAGCAGGTGGCTCAAAGCTGCCATGAGAGCCTCATCGCTGAATCCACCTTGCTCCATGACGGCGTTGTCCAGGTCAGCGTGGACGTCGATGGACTTGCTCTCCCTAATGGCGGTTGCCACCTCCTTCACGGCCTCAGTCATGCTGGTGAAGACACTGATCTCCTCCTTCATTAGGCCGCCCCTCTTCCTCTTCCTATCGACCACAGGGACATTCTCAAAATGGCTTGTTAGAGCCATCAATGACTGCCTCTACGTCCTGGGTGCCTGGGAACTCCGCATGGGCGAATCGAGAGGCTCACCGGAGCCCATGGCATGCTTACTGGCTGCCAGCCCGAAGGAGAAGACATGTTGCATCTAGTTATAGTTCTGGATGGGTGTGTTGAGGAACTCAACGTCTTTGGGGTGGTCCCAAGAAAGAAGCACAAAAGTTGTTAGTTACGAGTAGGCAATGGTTGTCGGTGTGAAAAATAAGGGGCAGTGAGCTAACCGTGACATGGCCGATGTGCTCTGCCTCCAGAACGATCGAGCAAGTGTTCTAACCCCATGAAGTGCCTGTAAGGTCTTTGAGCTTGGAGCTCATCGAGGGGGGCTGGGAGTCCTCGACGTAGGACGCATCGAACTGGCTGTCGGACAGGACAAGGGCCTGACTAAGATCTTGCATGCGTGGTCATGTCCTACAATCCTAGCACATATTGATAACAAGCATAACACATTGTCAAGCCCGTGGGACAGGGGGTACCCATGCCCGTCTGCCTGCGGCCCAAGGCATGGCGCCTGGCGTGGGCCCAACACGGCCCATCTTCGGGACTTCACGAGCAGGATCCTCGCGAAGCCCCCCCGCCTCACGAGGTGGGCATCGGCAAGCATCACCAGGAGCTCCCCGAGGGCCTCGCACCGGGTGGCCTCCTGATACGTCTCCAACGTATTTATAATTTTTGATTGTTCCATGCCGTTATATTATCATTCTTGGATGTTTTACAATTATTTTATAGCAACTTTATATTATTTTTTATGACTGGCCTATTGACATAGTGCCCAGTGCCAGTTGCTATTTTTTGCTTGTTTTTACTTCACAGAAAATCAAATAATAAATGGATTCCAAATGCAGCAAAACATTTTGGAGAATTTTTCTAGACCAGAAGACATAGGATGGACCAAAGAAGTACCGCAGGGGTGCCCCGAGGGGGGCACAACCCACCTGGGCGCGCCTGGGGGCCCAGGTGCTCCCTGGTGGGTTGTGCCCACCTCGGTGGCCTCTCGCACCGCCTCTTTGCTTTATAAATACCCCAATATCCCAAAAACCCTAGGGGAGTCGACGAAACACAATTCCAGCCGCCGCAAGTTCCAGAAACCACAGATCCAATCTAGACACCATCACGGAGGGGTTCATCATCCTCATTGGTGCCTCTCCGATGATGCGTGATTAGTTCATTGTAGACCTACGGGTCTGTAGTTAGTAGCTAGATGGCTTCCTCTTGTCAGAATCGGGGCTCTGTAGACCCAAGATAGATTTGAACTCTGGAGTGCGTGCGAATAACTCAACCTCCATAGTCTGCCAACACGTCGATCCCTTGGCCTAGATCGATGAACTAGAATGGAAAGAGACACAACGGTTTACCCAAGTTTGGGCCACCTTGCGGTGTAATACCCTAGTCCTGCTTTGTGGTGGATTATCCTCGAGGTGGGCTGAGGATGAACTGGTACAGAGGAAGAACAACCCCAGGAGGTGTGTTCTTATGCTTGTGTGAGCTGGTGAGGGTGCGGATGGTCTGAATGACCGTCCCCTTTTATGGTGGTGGCTAGGCTATATTTATAGTGGCCTTGGTCCTCTTTCCCAAAACGAAGGCAGGAAGGGATCCCACAACGACCAAATTCAATGGGAGACAACTAGTACATCTTATCCTGATGAAAGGTGGTCTTTGCCTGCAAAGCTTCTGGTTGTGACACCGTGGTGGGCTCGGCAATGACCTCCGTCCTGCCGTCCTAGCGGTCTTGGTCTCGTAGCACATAAATGGAAACATTTGGTTGATTCCTCGGGACTTCACGCCTGCGCTTGCCTCTTTAACACCAAAGAGGAAACCTGCTACACTGCGTCGCTGGCGCCCTCCTGGCCTTGGTCGTCATGGCTTGCGTCATCTTAGCCTCACGAGATGGGCGCCTGCATAGGAAACTCCGCTCCTCAGGAGCCATCCTAGGGAGGCCACTCCCTCTAGAGGTCTTGGTGAAGGAAATATGCCCTAGAGGCAATAATAAAGTTGTTATTTATATTTTCTTATGTCATGATTGTTGGAAATATGCCCTAGAGGCAATAATAAATTGATTATTATTATATTTCCTTGTTCATGATAATCGTTTATTATCCATGCTAGAATTGTATTGATAGGAAACTCAGATACATGTGTGGATACATAGACAACACCATGTCCCTAGTAAGCCTCTAGTTGACTAGCTCGTTAATCAATAGATGGTTACGGTTTCCTGACCATGGACATTGGATGTCGTTGATAACGGGATCACATCATTAGGAGAATGATGTGATGGACAAGACCCAATCCTAAGCCTAGCACAAGATCATGTAGTTCGTATGCTAAAGCTTTTCTAATGTCAAGTATCATTTCCTTAGACCATGAGATTGTGCAACTCCCGGATACCGTAGGAGTGCTTTGGGTGTGCCAAACGTCACAACGTAACTGGGTGGCTATAAAGGTACACTACGGGTATCTCTGAAAGTGTCTGTTGGGTTGGCACGAATCGAGATTGGGATTTTGTCACTCCGTGTAAACGGAGAGGTATCTCTGGGCCCACTCGATAGGACATCATCATAATGTGCACAATGTGACCAAGGGGTTGATCACGGGATGATGTGTTACGGAACAAGTAAAGAGACTTGCCGGTAACGAGATTGAACAAGGTATCGGTATACCGATGATCGAATCTCGGGCAAGTACCATACCGCTAGACAAAGGGAATTGTATACGGGATCGATTGAGTCCTTGACATCGTGGTTCATCCGGTGAGATCATCGTGGAACATGTGGGAGCCAACATGGGTATCCAGATCCCGCTGTTGGTTATTGACCGGAGAACGTCTCGGTCATGTCTGCATGTCTCCCGAACCCGTAGGGTCTACACACTTAAGGTTCGATGACGCTAGGGTTATAAAGGAAGCTTGTATGTGGTTACCGAATGTTGTTCGGAGTCCCGGATGAGATCCCGGACGTCACGAGGAGTTCCGGAATGGTCCGGAGGTAAATATTTATATATAGGAAGTCCTGTTTCGGCCATCGGGACAAGTTTCGGGGTCATCGGTATTGTACTGGAACCACCGGAAGGGTCCCGGGGGCCCACCAGGTGGGGCCACCTGCCCCGGGGGGCCACATGGGCTGTAGGGGGTGCGCCTTGGCCTACATGGGCCAAGGGCACCAGCCCCTAGAGGCCCATGCGCCAAGATATAGGAAAAAGGGGAGAGTCCTAAAGGGGGAAGGCACCTCCGAGGTGCCTTGGGGAGGATGGACTCCTCCCCCCCTCTTAGCCGCACCCCTTCCTTGGAGGAGGGGGCAAGGCTGCGCCTCCCCCCTCTCCCCTGCCCCTATATATAGTGGAGGGGAGGGAGGGCATCCATACCTGAGCCCTTGGCGCCTCCCTCCCTCCCGTGACACCTCCTCCTCTCCCGTAGGTGCTTGGCGAAGCCCTGCAGGATTGCCACGCTCCTCCATCACCACCACGCTGTTGTGCTGCTGCTGGATGGAGTCTTCCTCAACCTCTCCCTCTCTCCTTGCTGGATCAAGGCGTGGGAGACATCGTCGAGCTGTACGTGTGTTGAACGCGGAGGTGCCGTCCGTTCGGCACTAGGATCATCGGTGATCTGAATCACGACGAGTACGACTCCATCAACACCGTTCACTTGAACGCTTCCGCTTAGCGATCTACAAGGGTATGTAGATGCACTCTCCTTTCTACTCGTTGCTGGTCTCTCCATAGATAGATCTTGGTGATACGTAGGAAATTTTTTGAATTTCTGCTACGTTCTCCAACAGTGGCATCATGAGCTAGGTCTATTGCGTAGATTCTTTGCACGAGTAGAACACAAAGTAGTTGTGGGCGTCGATATTGTTCAATATGCTTGCCGTTACTAGTCTTATCTTGATTCGGCGGCATCGTGGGATGAAGCGGCCCGGACCAACCTTACACGTACGCTTACGTGAGACCGGTTCCACCGACAAACATGCACTAGTTGCATAAGGTGGCTGGCGGGTGTCTGTCTCTCCCACTTTAGTCGGATCGGATTCGATGAAAAGGGTCCTTATGAAGGGTAAATTGCAATTGGCATATCACGTTGTGGTTCATGCGTAGGTAAGAAACGTTCTTGCTAGAAACCCATAGCAGCCACGTAAAACATGCAAACAACAATTAGAGGACGTCTAACTTGTTTTTGCAGGGTATGCTATGTGATGTGATATGGCCAAAAAGGATGTGATGAATGATATATGTGATGTATGAGATTGATCATGTTCTTGTAATAGGAATCACGACTTGCATGTCGATGAGTATGACAACCGGCAGGAGCCATAGGAGTTGTCTTTATTTATTTGTGACCTGCGTGTCAACTTAAACGTCATGTAATTACTTTACTTTATTGCTAACCGTTAGCCATAGTAGTAGAAGTAATAGTTGGCGAGGCAACTTCATGAAGACACGATGATGGAGATCATGATGATGGAGATCATGGTGTCATGCCGATGACGATGATGATCATGGAGCCCCGAAGATGGAGATCAAAAGGAGCAAAGTGATGATGGCCATATCATGTCACTATTTGATTGCATGTGATGTTTATCATGTTTATACATCTTATTTGCTTAGAACGACGGTAGTAAATAAGATGATCCCTTACAACAATTTCAAGAAGTGTTCTCCCCTAACTGTGCACCGTTGCGACAGTTCGCTGTTTCAAAACATCACGTGATGATCGGGTGTTTTATTCAGACGTTCAAATACAACGGGTGTTGACGAGCCTAGCATGTACAGACATGGCCCCGGAACACACACGAAACACTTAGGGTTAACTTGACGAGCCTAGCATGTACAGACATGGCCTCGGAACACGGAGACTGAAAGGTCGAGCATGAGTCGTATAGAAGATACGATCAACATGAAGATATTCACCGATGATGACTAGTCCGTCTCACGTGATGATCGGACACGGCCTAGTTTGACTCGGATCATGTAATCACTTAGATGACTAGAGGGATGTCTCTCTGAGTGGGAGTTCATAAGATGAACTTAATTATCCTGAACATAGTCAAAAGGTTTTTGCAAATTATGTCGTAGCTCACGCTATAGTTCTACTGTTTAGATATGTTCCTAGAGAAAGTTTAGTTGAAAGTTGATAGTAGCAATTATGCGGACTAGGTCCGTAAACTGAGGATTGTCCTCATTGCTTCATAGAAGGCTTATGTCCTTAATGCACCGCTCAGTGTGCTGAACCCCAAACATCGTTTGTGGATGTTGCGAACATCTGACATACACGTTTTGATAACTACGTGATAGTTCAGTTAAACGGTTTAGAGTTGAGGCACCAAAGACGTTTTTGAAACATCGCGAAACATATGAGATGTTTTGAGGGCTGAAATTGGGATTTCAGACTCGTGCCCATGTCAAGAGGTATAAGACCTCCGATGACTTTCTTAACCTGCAAACTAAGGAGAAAAGCTCAATTGTTGAGCTTGTGCTCAGATTGTCTGAGTACAACAATCATTTGAATCGAGTGGGAGTTGATCTTCTAGATAAGACAGTGATGGTTCTCCAAAGTCATTGCCACCAAGCTGTTAGAGCTTCGTGATGAACTATAACAAATCAGGGATAGATATGATGATCCTTGAGGTATTCGCGATGTTTGACACTGCGAAAGTAGAAATCAAGAAGGAGCATCAATTGCTGATGGTTGGTGAAACCACTAGTTTCAAGAAGGGCAAGGGCAAGAAGGGATACTTCATGAAACGGCAAATCAGCTGCTGCTCTAGTGAAGAAACCCAAGGTAAAACCCAAACCCGAGACTAAGTGCTTCTGTAATAAGGGGAACAACCACTAGAGCAGAATTACCCTAGATACTTGGTAGATAAGAAGGCTGGCAAGGTCGATAGAAGTATATTGGATATACATTGTGTTAATGTGTACTTTGCTAGTACTCCTAGTAGCACCAGGGTATTAGATACCGGTTCGGTTGCTAAGTGTTAGTAACTCGAAACAAAAGGCTACGGAATAAACGGAGACTAGCTAAAGGTGAGCTGACGATATGTGTTGGAAGTTTTTCCAAGCTTGATATGATCAAGCATCGCACACTCCCTCTACCAAAGAGATTGGTGTTAAACCTAAATAATTGTTATTTGGTGTTTGCGTTGAGCATAGACATGATTGGATTACGTCTATCGCAATACGGTTATTCATTTAAGGAGAATAATGGTTACTCTGTTTATTTGAATAATACCTTCAATGGTCTTACACCTAAAATGAATGGTTTATTAAATCTCGATCGTAGTGATACACATGTTCATGCCAAAAGATAGTAATGATAGTACCACCTACTTGTGGCACTGCCACGTAAGTCATATCGGTATAAAACGCATGAAGAAGCTCCATATTGATGGATCTTTGGGCTCACTCGTTTTTTGAAAAGTTTGAGACATGCGAACCATGTCTATTGGTGTATATGCATGAAGAAACTCCATGCAAATGGACCGTTTTGACTCACTTGATTTTGAATCACTTGGGACATGCAAATCATACCACATGGGCAAGATGACTGAAAAGCCTCGTTTTCAGTAAGATGGAAAAAGAAAGCAACTTGTTGGAAGTAACACATTTTGATGTGTGCAGTCCAATGAGTGCTGAGGCATGCAGTGAATATCGTTATGTTCTTACTTCACAGATGATTCGAGTAGATGTTGAGTATATTTACTTGATGAATCACGAGTCTGAATTATTGAAAGGTTCAAGTAATTTCAGTGTGAAGTTGAAAGATCGTCGTGACAAGAGGATAAAAGATCTATGATATGATCATAGAGATGATTATCTGAATCACGAGTTTGGCACAGAATTAAGACATTGTGGAAATTGTTTCGCAACTGATACAGCCTGGAACACCATAGTGTGATGGTGTGTCCAAACGTCATAGTTGCACCCTATTGGATATGGTGCATACCATGATGTCTCTTATCGAGTTACCACTATCGTTCATGGGTTAGGCATTAGAGACAACCACATTCACTTTAAATAGGGCACCACATAATTCCGTTGAGATGACACCGTATGAATTATGGTTTAGAGAAACCTAAGTTGTCGTTTCTTGAAAGTTTGGGGCTGCGACGCTTATGTGGAAAAGTTTCAGGATTGATAAGCTCGAACCCAAAGCGGATAAAATGCATCTTCATAGGACACCCAAAACAGTTGGGTATACCTCCTGTCTCAGATCCGAAAGCAATAAGGGATTGTTTCGAGAATCAGGTCCTTTCTCGAGGAAAAGTTTCTCTCGAAAGAATTGAGTGGGAGGATGGTGGAAACTTGATGAGGTTATTGAACCGTCTCTTCAACTAGTGTGTGGCAGGGCACAGAAAGTTGTTCCTGTGGCACCTACACCAATTGAAGTGGAAGCTTATGATAGTGATCATGAAGCTTCGGATCAAGTCACTAGCGAACCTCGTAGGACGACAAGGACACGTAGTACTTCAGAGTGGTAAGGTGATCCTGTCTTGGAAGTCATGTTGCTAGACAACAATGAACCTACGAGCTATGGAGAAGCGATGGTGGGCCCGGATTCCGATAAATGGCTCGAGGCCATGTAATCCGAGAGAGGATCCATGTATGAAAACAAAGTGTAGACTTTGGAAGAACTACTTGATGGTCGTAAGGCTGTTGAGTACAAATGGATTTTGAAAGGAAGACAGACAATGATGGTAAGTGTCACCATTGAGAAAGCTCGACTTGTCGTTAACATGTTTTTCGACAAGTTCAAGGAGTTGACTACGATGAGACTTTCTCACTCGTAGCGATGCTAAGAGTCTGTTGGAATTATATTAGCAATTACTGCATTATTTATGAAATCTTGCAGATAGGATGTCAAAACATTGTTTCCTCGACGATTCTTGAGGAAAGGTTGTATGTGATACAACCGGAAGGTTTTGTCTATCCTGAAATATGCTAATAAGTATGCAAAGCTCCAGCAATCCTTCTGAGGACTGGAGTGAGCATCTCGGAGTTGGAATGTATGCTTTGATGATGATCAAAGATTTTGGGTGTATACAAAGTTTATGAGAAACTTGTATTTCCAAAGAAGTGAGTGGGAGCACTATAGAATTTCCGATGAGTATATGTTGTTAACATATTGTTGATCAGAAATGACGTAGAATTTCTGGAAAGCATATAGGGTTATTTGGAAAGTGTTTTCAATGGAAAACCTGGATTAAGCTACTTGAACATTAAGCATCAAGATCTATAAGGATAGATCAAAACGCTTAATAGTACTTTCAAATGAGCACATGCCTTGACGTGATCTTGAAGGTGTTCAAGATGGATCAGTCAAAGAAGGAGTTCTTGCCTGAGTTGTAAGGTATGAATTTAAGACTTAAAGCTCGACCATGGCAGAATAGAGAGAAAGGAACGAAGGTCGTCCCCTATGCTTAAGACATAGGCTCTACAGTATGCTATGCTGTGTACCGCACCTGAAGTGTGCTTTACCATGAGTCAGTCAAGGGGTACAAGAGTGATCCAAGAATGGATCACAGGACAGCGGTCAAAGTTATCCTTAGTAACTAGTGGACTAAGGAATTTTCTCAATTATGGAGGTGGTAAAAGAGTTCGTCGTAAAGGGTTACGTCGATGCAAGCTTAACACCTATCCGGATAGCTCTGAGTAGAGATACCGGATACGTATAATGGAGCAACAATTTAGAATAGCTCCAAGTAGAACAGTTATTTGGAATAGCTCCAAATAGAACGTGGTAGCTGCATCTAGGAGATGACATAGAGATTTGTAAAGCACACACGGATCTGAAAGGTTCAGACTCGTTGACTATAACCTCTCTCACAAGCATAACATGATCAAACCCAGAACTCATCGAGTGTTAATCACATGGTAAATGTGAACTAGATTATTGACTCTAGTAAACTCTTTGGGTGTTAGTCACATGGGGATGTGACCTTGAGTGTTAATCACATATCGATGTGAACTAGATTATTGACTCTAGTGCAAGTGGGAGACTGTTGGAAATATGCCCTAGAGGCAATAATAAATTGATTATTATTATATTTCCTTGTTCATGATAATCGTTTATTATCCATGCTAGAATTGTATTGATAGGAAACTCAGATACATGTGTGGATACATAAACAACACCATGTCCCTAGTAAGCCTCTAGTTGACTAGCTCGTTAATCAATAGATGGTTACGGTTTCCTGACCATGGACATTGGATGTCGTTGATAACGGGATCACATCATTAGGAGAATGATGTGATGGAGAAGACCCAATCCTAAGCCTAGCACAAGATCATGTAGTTCGTATGCTAAAGCTTTTCTAATGTCAAGTATCATTTCCTTAGACCATGAGATTGTGCAACTCCCGGATACCGTAGGAGTGCTTTGGGTGTGCCAAACGTCACAACGTAACTGGGTGGCTATAAAGGTACACTACGGGTATCTCTGAAAGTGTCTGTTGGGTTGGCACGAATCGAGATTGGGATTTTGTCACTCCGTGTAAACGGAGAGGTATCTCTGGGCCCACTCGGTAGGACATCATCATAATGTGCACAATGTGACCAAGGGGTTGATCACGGGATGATGTGTTACGGAACGAGTAAAGAGACTTGTCGGCAATGAGATTGAACAAGGTATCGGTATACCGATGATCGAATCTCGGGCAAGTACCATACCGCTAGACAAAGGGAATTGTATACGGGATCGATTGAGTCCTTGACATCGTGGTTCATCCGATGAGATCATCGTGGAACATGTGGGAGCCAACATGGGTATCCAGATCCCGCTGTTGGTTATTGACCGGAGAACGTCTCGGTCATGTCTGCATGTCTCCCGAACCCGTAGGGTCTACACACTTAAGGTTCGATGACGCTAGGGTTATAAAGGAAGCTTGTATGTGGTTACCGAATGTTGTTCGGAGTCCCGGATGAGATCCCGGATGTCACGAGGAGTTCCGGAATGGTCCGGAGGTAAAGATTTATATATAGGAAGTCCTGTTTCGGCCATCGGGACAAGTTTCGGGGTCATCGGTATTGTACCGGGACCACCGGAAGGGTCCTGGGGGCCCACCGGGTGGGGCCACCTGCCCCGGGGGGCCACATGGGCTGTAGGGGGTGCGCCTTGGCCTACATGGGCCAAGGGCACCAGCCCCAAGAGGCCCATGCGCCTAGGGAACCCTAGAGGGAAGAGTCCTCAAGGGGGAAGGCACCTCCGAGGTGCCTTGGGGAGGATGGACTCCTCCCCCCCCTCTTGGCCGCACCCCTTTCTTGGAGTAAGGGGCAAGGCTGCGCCTCCCCCCTCTCCCTTGCCCCTATATATAGTGGAGGGGAGGGAGGGCATCCATACCTGAGCCCTTGGCGCCTCCCTCCCTCCCGTGACACCTCCTCCTCTCCCGTAGGTGCTTGGCGAAGCCCTGCAGGATTGCCACGCTCCTCCATCACCACCATGCCGTTGTGCTGCTGCTGGATGGAGTCTTCCTCAACCTCTCCCTCTCTCCTTGCTGGATCAAGGCGTGGGAGACATCGTCGAGCTGTACGTGTGTTGAACGCGGAGGTGCCGTCCGTTCGGCACTAGGATCATCGGTGATCTGAATCACGACGAGTACGACTCCATCAACCCCGTTCACTTGAACGCTTCCGCTTAGCGATCTACAAGGGTATGTAGATGCACTCTCCTTTCTACTCGTTGCTGGTCTCTCCATAGATAGATCTTGGTGATACGTAGGAAAATTTTTGAATTTCTGCTACGTTCCCCAACAATGATAAATGTTTATTATTCATGCTAGAATTGTATCAACCGGAAACTTGGTACATGTGTGGATACATAGACAAAACACCGTGTCCCTAGTAAGCCTCTACTAGACTAGCTCGTTAATTAAAGATGGTTAAGTTTCCTAACCATATACATGTGTTGTCATTTGATGAACAGGATCACATCATTAGGAGAATGATGTGATGGACAAGACCCATCCGTTAGCTTAGCATAATGATCGTTACGTTTTATTGCTATTGCTTTCTTCATGACTTATACATATTCCTCTGACTATGAGATTATGCAACTCCCGAATACAGGAGGAACACCTTGTGTGCTATCAAACGTCACAACGTAATTGGGTGATTATAAAGATGCTCTACAGGTGTCTCCGAACGTGTTTGTTGGGTTGGCATAGATCGAGATTAGGATTTGTCACTCCGAGTATCGGAGAGGTATCTCTGGGCCCTCCCGATAATGCACGTCACTATAAGCCTTGCAAGCAATGTGACCAATGAGTTCGTTGCGGGATGATGCATTACAGAACGAGTAAAGAGACTTGCCGGTAACGAGATTGAAATAGGTATGATGATACCGATGATCGAATCTCGGGCAAGTAATATACCAATGACAAAGGGAATAACGTATTGTTGGGGAACATAGTAATTTCAAAATTTTCCTCCGCACATGCAAGATCATGGTGATGCATAGCAACGAGAGGGGAGAGTGTTGTCCATGTACCTTCGTAGACCGTAAGCGGAAGCATTAGCACAACGCGGTTGATGTAGTCGTACGTCTTCACGATCTGACCGATCAAGTACCGAACGTACGACACCTTCGAGTTCAGCACACGTTCAGCCCGATGACGTCCCTCGAACTCCGATCCAGCCGAGTGTTGAGGGAGAGTTTCGTCAGCACGATGGCGTGGTGACGATGTTGATGTTCTACCGACGTAGGGCTTTGCCTAAGCACCGCTACAGTATTATCGAGGTGGACTATGATGGAGGGGGGCACCACACACGGCTAAGAGACGATCAACTTGATCAACTTGTGTGTCTAGAGGTGCCCCCTGCCCCTGTATATAAAGGAGCAAGGGGGGAGGCGGCCGGCCTAGGAGAAGGGCGCGCCAAGGGGGGAGTCCTACTCCTACCGGGAGTAGGACTCCTCCTTTCCTTGTTGGAGTAGGAGAGAAGGAAAGAGGGGGAGAGGAACAAGGAAAAGTGGGCTGCACCCCTTGTCCAATTCGGACCAGAGGGGGGGCGTGCGCCTCCTTCCTTTTGGTCTCTCTCCTCTATTCCCGTATGGCCCAATAAGGCCCATATACTCCCCGGTGAATTCCCGTAACTCTCCGGTACTCCGAAAAATACCCGAATCACTCGGAACCTTTCCGATGTCCGAATATAGTCGTCCAATATATCGATCTTTACGTCTCGACCATTTCGAGACTCCTCGTCATGTCCCCGATCTTATCCGGGACTCCGAACTCCTTCGGTACATCAAAACTCATAAACTCATAATATAACTGTCATCGAAACCTTAAGCGTGCGGACCCTACGGGTTCGAGAACAATGTAGACATGACCGAGACACATCTCCGGTCAATAACCAATAGCGGAACCTGGATGCTCATATTGGCTCCCACATATCCTACGAAGATCTTTATCGGTCAGACTTCATAACAACATACGTTGTTCCCTTTTTCATCGGTATGTTACTTGCCCGAGATTCGATCGTCGGTATCTCAATACCTAGTTCAATCTCGTTACTGGCAAGTCTCTTTACTCGTTCCGTAATACATCATCTCACAACTCCCTCATTAGTTGCAATGCTTGCAAGGCTTATGTGATGTGCATTACCGGGAGGGCCCAGAGATACCTCTCCGACAATCGGAGTGACAAATCCTAATCTCGAAATACGCCAACCCAACATGTACCTTTGGAGACACCTGTAGAGCACCTTTATAATCACCCAGTTACATTGTGACGTTTGGTAGCACACAAAGTGTTCCTCCGGCAAACGGGAGTTGCATAATCTCATAGTCATAGGAACATGTATAAGTCATAAAGAAAGCAATAGCAACATACTAAACGATCGGGTGCTAAGCTAATGGAATGTGTCATGTCAATCAGATCATTCACCTAATGATGTGATCCCGTTAATCAAATAACAACTCTTTGTCCATGGTTAGGAAACATAACCATCTTTGATTAACGAGCTAGTCTAGTAGAGGCATACTAGTGACACTCTGTTTGTTTATGTATTCACACATGTATTATGTTTCCGGTTAATACAATTCTAGCATGAATAATAAACATTTATCATGATATAAGGAAATAAATAATAACTTTATTATTGCCTCTAGGGCATATTTCCTTCAGTCTCCCACTTGCACTAGAGTCAATAATCTAGTTCACATTGCCATGTGATTTAATACCAATAGTTCACATCACCATGTGATCAACATCCATAGTTCACATCGACATGTGACCAACACCCAAAGGGTTACTAGAGTCAATAACCTAGTTCAGATCGCTATGTGATTAACACCCAAAGAGTACTAAGGTGTGATCATGTTTTGCTTGTGAGAGAAGTTTAGTCAACGGGCCTGCCACATTCAGATCCGTACATATTTTGCAAATTTCTATGTCAACAATGCTCTGCACGGAGCTACTCTAGGTAATTGCTCCCACTTTCAATATGTATCCAAATTGAGACTTAGAGTCATCTGGATCAGTGTCAAAACTTGCATCGACGTAACCCTTTACGACGAACCTTTTTTCACCTCCATAATCGAGAAACATATCCTTATTCCACTAAGGATAATTTTGACCAATGTCCAATGATCTACTCCTAGATCACTATTGTATTCCCTTGCCAAACTCAGGGCAGGGTATACAATAGGTCTGGTACACAACATGGCATACTTTATAGAACCTATGGCTGAGGCATAGGGAAGGACTTTCATTCTCTCTCTATCTTTTGCCGTGGTCAGGTTTTGAGTCTTACTTAGTTTCACACCTTGTAACACAGGCAAGAACTCTTTCTTTGACTGTTCCATTTTGAACTACTTCAAAATCTTGTCAAGGTATGTACTCATTGAAAAATTTATTAAGCGTCTTGATCTATCTCTATAGATCTTGATGCTCGATATGTAAGCAGCTTCACCGAGGTCTTTCTTTGAAAAACTCCTTTCAAACACTCCTTTATGCTTTGCAGAATAATTCTACATTATCTCCGATCAACAATATGTCATTCACATATACTTATTAGAAATACTGTAGTGCTCCCACTCACTTTCTTGTAAATACAGGCTTCACCACAAGTCTGTATAAAACTATATGCTTTGATCAACTTATCAAAGCGTATATTCCAACTCCGAGATGCTTGCACCAGTCCATATATGGATCGCTGGAGCTTGCATATTTTGTTAGCACCTTTAGGATTGACAAAAATTTCTTGTTGCATCATATACAACTCTTCTTTAATAAGTCCATTAAGGAATGTAGTTTTTTTATCCATTTGTCAGATTTCATAAAATGTGGCAATTGCTAACATGATTCGGACAGACTTAAGCATAGATACGAGTGAGAAACTCTCATCGTAGTCAACACCTTGAACTTATCGAAAACCTTTTTGCGACAATTCTAGCTTTGTAGATAGTAACACTACTATCAGCGTCTGTCTTCCTCTTGAAGATCCATTTCGCGTCTGCCACGAGGCGGAACCTTGGCGGAACCAATCTAGGGCTCTGGCGGAGCTATTCTGCCGGGGAAACTTCCCTCCGGGAGGGGGAAATCATCACCATCGTCATCACCAACGATCCTCTCATCAGGAGGGGGTCAATATCCATCAACATCTTCACCAGCACCATCTCATCTCAAACCCTAGTTCATCTCTTGTATCCAATATTTGTATCCAAACCTCAGATTGGTACCTGTGGGTTGCTAGTAGTGTTGATTACTCCTTGTAGTTGATGCTAGTTGGTTTACTTGGTGGAAGATCATATGTTCAGATCCATTATGCATATTAATACCCCTCTGATTATGAACATGAATATGCTTTGTGAGTAGTTAGTTTTGTTCCTGAGGACATGTGAGAAGTCTTGCTATTAGTAGTCATGTGAATTTGGCATTCGTTCGATATTTTGATGAGATGTATGTTGTCATCCCTCTAGTGGTGTCTTGTGAATGTCGACTACATGACACTTCACCATTGTTTGGGCCTAGAGGGAGGCATTGGGAAGTAATAAGTATATGATGGGTTGCTAGAGTGACAGAAGCTTAAACCCTAGTTTATGCGTTGCTTCGTAAGGGGCTGATTTGGATCCATATGTTTCATGCTATGGTTAGGTTTACCTTAATACTTCTGTTGTAGTTGCAGATGCTTGCAATAGGGGTTAATCATAAGTGGGATGCTTGTCCAAGTAAGGATAACACCCAAGCATCGGTCCACCCACATATCAAATTATCAAAGTACCAAACGTGAATCATATAATCATGATGAAAACTAGCTTGACATAATTCCCATGTGTCCTCGGGAGTGCTTTACATCATATAAGAGTTTGTCCAGGCTTGTCTTTTGCTACAAAAAGGATTGGGCCATCTTGCTGCACCTTATTTACTTTTGTTACTTGTTACTCGTTACCAATTACCTTATCACAAAACTATCTGTTACCGATAATTTTAGTGCTTGCAGAGAATACCTTACTGAAAACTGCTTATCATTTCCTTCTACTCCTCGTTGGGTTCGACACTCTTACTTATCGAAAGGACTACGATAGATCCCCTATACTTGTGGGTCATCACCATATCATGTCACATATTTTGATTGCATGTGATGTTTATATTTTATGCATCTTATTTTGCTTAGTACGGCGGTAGCATTATAAGATGATCCCTCACTTAATTTCAAGGTATAGGTGTTCTCCCTGAGTATGCACCATTGCTACAATTCATTGTGCCGAGACACCACGTGATGATCGGGTGTGATAAGCTATACGTTCACATACAACGGGTGTAAGACATTTTTGCACGTGCAGAATACTTAGGTTAAACTTGACGAGCCTAGCATATATAGATATGGCCTCAGAACACTAAGAGCGAAAGGTCAAACATGAATCATATAGTAGATTTGATCAACATCACTACAAAAAAAAAGACACATCCATGACATTTTGGGCCGAACGAATTTTTTCCTGTCATACATATGACACTTCTATGACGATAATTGTGACAAAACCCGGTATTATCATAGATGTGGTGGGCTCCTACTTCCATGACAAAAAATCATGACAGAAAATGGGCTTTTCGTCCTGGGCGGGCTGGAGATGCAGTTGCATGACATTCTTTGGGCCGTCCATGACGGAAAAAACCGTGGTAGAAGCGAGGGGGAGGAAAATTTCGGGGAGTTCCCGGTTACGGTGGGAGGTCGGGGGCCGAGCGATGCGTGTTTCTCCTGTACACGTACGCGCGTGTGTGCGAGGCATTGGCTCTAACTGAACCCGAGCGAGGCGTTGGGCTCTAACTGAACCCGAGCGTTGCACTGCAGGCGACGGGTTACTGAACCCGAGCGATCGATCGATGGCTGTTAACTGAACCCGATCGAGCGATTCCTTTGCTACTGCTGCTAACTGAAGCCGATCGATGCTGCCTCTGG